>NC_073306.1:42952702-43294369 GCF_027595985.1 Sorex araneus | reverse complement strand
TTATTTTCTACAATTCTGCTTTAGAATCCTACCAGTAGTTTACAAGAATTCCAGTTTTTTCCCATTTTTCTTTCTTTTTCTATTTTCTACCATTTATTTTTCTTCATTTAGGTAAAATAAATAAAATTTATTTCATGACATAAAACTGACCATTCAAACGTTTTTGAACAGCTACCTCATGGATGTAGTCTATCCCCAGTGTCGGGCAGCAATAGCATCTCCATTTCCAGGAAGTTTTCATCTTTGATTTTTTCACTTTTTACTTATTTCTAAATATTAGGCACCATGGTTTATGACGGATTACAGTTTTTGTACATCCTTGCTAACTTTTTTTTTTTTTTTTTTTTTTTTTTTGCTTTTTGGGTTACACCCAGTGATGCTCAGGGGTTACTCCTGGCTTTGCACTCAGGAATTACTCCTGGCGGTGCTTGGGGACCATATGGGATGCTGGGAATTTAACCAGGATTCAGCTTCGTGCAGACAAACGCCCTACTCGTTGTGCTATGACTCCAGCCCCTCAATACCCCTCTTATCTTCACAAGATAAAGGGGGGGATACCACACCCAGCAGAGCTCCAGAATTACCATTGGCACTGTGCTTAGGGATCATTCCCAGCAGTACTCAGGTGACCATACAGTGCTGAGTATCAAATCCAGGACTACAACAATCAAAGCATGTGCTCAGCCTATTGAACTATCTCCAGCCACCAGGTTTCATTTTCTTCCTTGAAATTTTTAAGTTGTTAATTACCTCATTAACAAACTGCAGATTAATTTATACTTAATATTTTGTTGTTTGGGGTCACAAGCAGTGGTAGCTACTTTTAGTTTGATGCTGCGTGCTTGAGAGTTGTTCCCAGCTGTGCAAATTTGTGGCTCCCACATTCAAAGCCTGTAATCCACCCCTCTGAGCTAACCTCCAGCCTATCCTTAAGCTCTTCCACATAGAGAATTTACAGTTTTGTCAGTTCTACATCCCCCACCAGTGCCCACCAGATACTCAAAATCTCTCCATTCGTCTTGAATTTTGGGGGGACTTCTTTCTAAGAAGGCTGTTCTTCTATACCTTCTTATTTTCCAGCCTTTTTAGGGCCCTATAACTCTATAGTCTACCTTTGTAGCCATTCTGGGTTGAATCCTAATTGCTGAATCCCCCTTTTTTTTTTTGCACAAGGGATTGACCCATATGAGCCACTTTGGTAATTATCTTAACTCCTGTACTCGCCATCCCCATGGTTTTGCTTTTGGGGGCCTTTGAAGCAGTGCTCAGGAGGCCCATTTTTCACTGATACGCAGCCAGATAGTTTAATTCTAGAGACAGTGGGTGCAGCAGTGCTTGGGCACTGTGGTTCCAGGAGCCCCTGGGCCACCCAGCAGTGCCTGGAACCATTCCCAGTGGTTGAACAGAGTCCCAAGAACACAAAGCATGTGCCCTTGACCTCTGTGCTATCTTCCCAGTCCCAGCCTCTTCTCTTTTTAAGGACCTTCCAAGAGTAAATCTAAGGATTAACTAAGCCTCTTTTCTTTTCTTGTTCTGCCTGTTTCTTTATTCTTTCTGGATATTCTTTTATTGGCTTCTTTATTTTCATATTCATGATTTCTAAGACTTCTTTCTGTTTTGGTACCTGTTCATATCATGTTCTATCTCTCTCAAGATATTTTTTCTTTTTTTGAGTTATAATTAAAATATCTCTGTACATAGTTGTTTTTTTTTTGGGTTTTTTTTTTTTTTTTTTGCATTTTGGGTCACACCCAGCGATGCTCAGGGGTTACTCCTGGCTTTGCACTCAGGGATTACTGCTGGCGATGCTTGGGGGACCATATGGGATGCCGGGGATCGAACCCGGGTCGGCCGCGTGCAAGGCAAATGCCCTACCCACTGCTGTGCTATCACTCCAGCTCTGTACATAGTTTTAAAGTAACACATTTGTTGATTTTTGACATAGAGGTCATCATCATTCCGTTGATCGTTGACTTTCTCGAGCGGTCTCAGTAACATCTCCATTTGTCCTAGCCCTGAGATTTTAGAAGCCTCTCTTTACTTGTCCTTTCCAGTGGTGCCGCATTGGAGGCTCTTTCAGGGTCAGGGAATGAGATCCATATTGTTACTGGTTTTGGCATATGAATATGCCATGGGGAGTTTGCATGGCTCTCCCATGTGGGCAGGAAAAACTCGGTAGCTTGCAGGTTCTTCCAGAGGGAGAACTAGGCTATAAGATGTCGCACGACCGCTTTTCGCCCTCGAGCTTCCAAGCGCTTGGTTTTATAATCTCTGGATATTGGCCGTTGGTGGGATTACACGGCGCCAGGGGCAGTACCTGGATGTGACTGCCTAGGAAAATGGGGAATCTGGGTGGAAGAGGCCCAGTCCTGATCCCAGCAGTCTTGAAGGTCTCAGCCCCGGGTCCCACACACCTATATATACTTATACACTAACACTACCACTTTGCAAATTCTAACCAGTCAGATTTCTTAGTTTTAGAGAATGGAATGTAGTTCAGTGCCTTGCATGTGTGAAACCCTGAATTTAATCAATATCACAAACAAGACAAAATTTTATAGTGTTTTTAGATGGTAATATAGTCAATACTTTCTTTTATTGTAATACACTAAAAATATTTTAGCCATTTTTTTTCTCTAAGTCCAAATAAAGAAGTGAAAATTAAGTTGAGGTTTTTTGTTTTAAAACTAATTTTATAGTAAGTGGTGAGGTGTAGTCAAAAACAAATGCAACACATTCCACACCTCTTTATGATTAAAAAAAAAAACACTCAACAAACTAAGAATACAAAAAAATTTTCTCAGGGTAGAGCATATGAGTACCATGGATGAAGCTCTCAGTTTAATCAGATTAAACTGAGGTTTGACATAGGTGTGTATTCGTGTGTGTGTGTGTGTGTGTGTGTGTGTGTGTGTTTGTGTGTGTGTGTGTGTGTGTGTGTGTGTATTTGCAAAACTGTCACTGCAATTAAGATTCATGAATATGGGTTCAGTGAGGTGGTTCCAAGGACTGATGCATGTACTATGCATATAAGAGACCCTGGTTAGATCCCAGTATAGCAGGGTCTCCCAAGCTCCAAATACTGTAGTGTATGGCTCCAAACAAACAAAAAGGGTCTCACGTCACACCCAAAAGAAGTTTTTTGATGCTCCTTTGTAATTTTTCTTTCTTGCCTTTCTTTGCTCAAGTGAATCCCCATGCAGCCACTGACCTGCTCTTATTATCAATTACCTTGTTCATGGAATTTTATATAAACAGTAGTGTATTTTCTTTTACTGAGACTGACTTCTTCCTCAAAGAATATATTGAAATTATTGATAGTTTATTCCTATTATTGAGAGTAGGATTTCATTATGTAGATTAAAATATTTTTTAATCTTGACTTACCGATGGGCATTTGGACTAACGCTCTTACGAACATTCATTTATAAATCCTTATATGATAAATTTTTACTTCCTTGCAATAAATATCTAGGAGTAAATTGATTGATGGTTGACACATGTTTAACTTTTTATTATTTTGTTTTTGTTTTGTTTTGGGGCCACACTTGGCAGTGATGCTCAGGGCTTACTCCTGGCTCTGTGCCCAGTGCCCAGGAGTCACTCCTGGTGGAACTTGGGACAGTATGTGCTACCAGGGATCTCACCTGGGTCAGCCCTATAATATCTTCGTTTTTCCTGTGAACTTATTTTAATATTTTACAGTGTAGGTGTGTTGGTGATAGTTTCTCTGCTTTTATTTGCAAAGCATTTGTTTTACCTTCATTTAAAGAAAATTTTTGTTGGAAAAATATACTTAAAAGTTTCACCTCGGGGCTGGAGCGATAGTACAGCAGGTAAGGCATTTGCCTTGCAAGCGGCCAATCCAGGTTCAATTCCCAGCATCCCATATGGTCCCCCGAGCCCCACTAGGAGTAATTTCTGAGTGCAAACCAGGAGTAACCCCTGAGCACCACTGGGTGTGGTGTGACCCAAAAAGAAAAAGAAAATTTCCACCTCAGTTCTTTCCCTTTTCTCAAGTTTCACAACCCTGAGCAGTCTGAAAACAGTTATTGCATATATGTTGCCAAGTTTCTCATTGCTTGCAATGAAAGGTTAAGTACCCACCCATTTTAACTCAGAGTGGAAAACAGCTTCGATTTTTACTGATGACCATAAGCAACAATGACCTGTAAGCTTTAATTCTCCATTTGGCAGTACTGTTAAGAACTTCATATATCACTCAATATCTCAATAGACCATTTCAGAAATGTTACATGATTCCTGTTTCTTTTTTGTCTGTTTTAAATCATTCGTTTTGTCACTTTGAGTTAAGACATTTGCATTCCTGCTTTCTACTTATTCTAATTTTCCTTTTTAATTCTAATTTTATTAATCTTTTTGTTTATTTTTGAGCCACATTACACTGTGAAGGGTACCCTGCCATGGTGTTTGAAATCTGGAATCATGGAATCTGGGGTTCCTGCATGCAAAGCATGTGCTCAGCTTATTGGGCTATCTTTCCAGCCCCATTCTATTCTAAATATTTATAAAAGCAGTAGCCAGAGCTGCAGAAATAAGTCAGTGGTCTGGGCACATGCTTTGCATGCAGGAGGCCTGGGTTTGATCATTGACACTTTATGGTCCCTCAGCACCTGAGCACTGCCAGGTGTGTGTCCCAAAACACAAAAAATAGCCACTATTGGGGCTTGAGCAATAGCACAGCAGGTAGGGCATTTGCCTTGCATGCAGCTGATGCGGGTTCGATTCCCAGCATCCCATATGGTCCCCTGAGCACCGCCAGGAATTAGTTCCTGAGTGCATGAGCCAGGATTAACCCCTGTGCATCGCCAGGTGTGACCCAAAAAATAAAAAAGAAGTATAGCCTCTATCCCTATAGCACTCTCCTCTCCTGGTCTCCTCCTCTCTAGGCATCAAACCCACAGTCTCATCCATGTAAGGCAAGTGCTCCGACACTGAGCTACATTCAGTGGCTCTACACTCATTCCCCCTATAGCAGTTTTTCTTTCCTTTTCATTTCTCCCTGTATTTATTGTTTTAGCTATTTTGTTTTAAAACATGAACCACTAGCATTGTGATTGCCTTTATTGAGAACAGGAAGAGATGACAGTCAGAGCTCAACAACATAGTCAGGTCTCATAATGAAAACAGTCAGTCATAGAGCCTCCAAAAGTTTCCATGCCCCCTCAAAATGGTATCTTTGTTCCCTATTTAGGTTTTCCCTATTAATTTGGTGGGTCTGATATTTAAATGTGTCTGACCAGTCGTTCTGTTAGTGTTAGCATTCTCCTGTTCCTTCTCTCCTAGAGCCCTGCTTATGTGCAGTTCTCTGTTTTGGTCTCGTTAATGCAGCTCACATTCACATTTCTATGGAGCTATCTGATTGATTCACTTAATGACCTGTTAGTGCCAGTTAGCCAGCTGAGAGATTGTATGTTCTTAGGTCTCCTGTCATACTGATCGGGTCAAAACATGTGGTACATATACGGTAGCCTATAAAACCTGACAGGAGTCAATGGCATAGCAAACACTCAGTATTATCCATTCTTCCTCTTTCATAATAATGGATTCACTTTTAATTTATTGAGGAAGTCATTACACTGGATTTTACCCCAAATTAGTCAGCTGCATATTTATAGATGACTTCTCACTGATCTTATTCCTGAAATGTTGAGTTTTTTTACCCTCTTAATATCATTCTTAAATTAATTTCATTCTTACCCACAAAACAAAGGACAGTCTTTACCACCTCTAAGCCACTGCTTAAAAATAAACCCAGGATACTGATTGTTGGTCCAAGAAAGCCCATCTGTTAGAGATTATGAAAAAGAAAATTCAAATGTTTCCATTTTTGTTAGCATGTCTAAATTTGGAGGAAGAAGAGATTGAAGCTGTGGCTGAAACAACGATTTTGGATCATTAGCTCCACAGGAATTTGAATTTTGACTTTCTCATTTTCTTCACTAGTGACTTTTCATGTGTTTATATTATAAACCGGCAGTGGTCCAGTTGAGGACCATTGCAGTACACTGGTGGTTTGCAGTTTTTTTACATTTGGGACCAGCAGTTGAAACCACTGTTTTTTGAAAAGATATATGAGTAGGGGCTGGAGAGATAGTACAGAGGGTAGGGCACTGCCTTGCATGTAGCTGACCCAGGTTCAATTCCCAATACCTTATATGGTTCTCAGAGCCTATCAGGAGTGATTCCTTAGTTGTAGAGCCAGGAGTTTACCCTGAACACCATCATGTGTGGCAAAAAATAAGGACCATAAAGATTTATTCAGTTTAGCAGGTAGGGGTTTGCCTTGCATGTAGCTCAACTGGGTTCCTAAGCACCACCAGGAGTAATTCCTTAGTGCAGAGTCAGGAGTAACCCCTGAGCAATGCCAACTGGCCCAGAAACACCTCCTTCTGCCCAAAAAAGAAAAGATAGATGAGTATCTTTACTAAGCTTTAGTTTACTCCTAAATAAAATGGAGATTGTGGTATTCACCTCACATTGTTAAGATTAAAAAATAGGATTCATGTAAAGCTGCTAGCAGAGTGTCTGGCACATAATAAATGCTTGCTAAATGTTAGCTCTTGTTTCTAGATCTTAGGTCTTTTAAATAATAAAGTTTAGCCTCTTCTCAATAAGTTCTTTTTTTTTTTTTTTTTGGACTTTTTGGGTCACACCCGGCGATGCACAGGGGTTACTTCTGGCTCATGCACTCAGGAATTAACTCCTCGCGGTGCTTGGGGGACCATATGGGATGCTAGGAATCAAACCCGGGTAGGCCGCGTGCAAGGCAAATGCCCTACCCTCTGTGCTATCGTTCCTTACTTCTGGCTCTGCGCTCAAGTATCACTCCTGGCTGTGCTTGGGGAACCATTTGGGATGGAAGGGATAGAACTCAGGTTAGTCACATGCAAGGCAAGCACCCTACCCACTACACTGTCTCCCCGGCTTTAAATGTATAGTGTATACTTATTAAGTGTATAGTGTATTAAGAACTTATTAAGTGTATAGTGTATCATTGCTAGTGCATGAGTTAAGATATAAGTATTGTGTCCTTGTTTTCCTGAGTGCTGTGCTGGGAACCAACTGGGTATATAAAGGACATTGCAGCTCTTGCTTTATAATGATTTTTGCTTTCTAATCCCAACTATAAAATATCAGATTTTTTTATCTCTGCCCTCCGGTCCCCCAAAAAAAGCAGTCACAGAATTTGTGTATGTCTGTGTATGTGTTGAACCTAAGGTTTCACAGATGTGAGGCATGTGCTCTACTGTTGAACCATATCCTTACCGATCACAGAAAATTGTTTCCCCCCCCCCCCCGGGGGAGGCATATGATGCCAGGGTTTAAATCCAGGGCTCTCTCCTGTATGCCAAGGAATTGCTCCAGCCCTTTGAGCCAACTCCCTGACCCCCAGAACATTTTAAAGGAAATTTAACCTTTATTTCAAGCCATACCCGGCTGTGCTCAGGACTTTCTTATTCCTGGCTCTCTACTTAGGGATCACTCCTGGTGGGCTTAGGGGACCATATGGGGTACTGGATATTGAACCCAGGTTGACCGCATGCAAGATAGATACCTTGTTTGCTCTACTGACTCTAGCTCCCAGCTATGTGACTTTGGGCAAATAACTTCTGTGTTTCCCAGTTTCTTCATCTGTGAAATGAATAAAATGTTCCAATGCGTGGGGGGAGGGGGGGCCGGGGCTGGAGCAATAGTACAGTGGGGTAGGGCGTTTGCCTTGCACATGGCCAACCCGGGTTAGATTCCCAGCATCCCATATGGTCCCCTGAGCACCTCCAGGAGTAATTCCTGAGTGCAAAGCCAGGAGTAACCCCTGTGCATCGCCGGTATGACTCAAAAAGCTTAAAATAAAAGTTCCAATGGGTTGTTACAAGAAATTAATGAGTTCTTACATGTGGACTACATTGGGCAATACCTGAAAGATGTGTTAGATATAAATTGCTACTATTTGAAGCATCTTTGGACCTAATCAACCAGTAGTATAGAGATTAAAGAAGACCTAGAGAGATAGCTCAAAGGCCTAAATGCATGCTTTGCATGTAAGAGGCCTAGGTTCAATCTCTGGCAACTCACAGTCTCCAAATACTACCAGGAGCAATCCCTGAGCACCACCAAGAGTGGCTCCAAAACCGAAAAAGAGAAGCCAGATAGTAGAGGGAGTAAGGTGCTTACCTTACATTGCAACCAAACCCTGTTTAAATCCCCAGCACCCAGACCACCAGGGGTGATCCCTGAGCACAGAACACAGAGCTAAGGAATAAGCCTTGAGCACTACTGCGTTTAAAAAAAAAAATTAAGTAAATAACTTCTTGATAGGATGTTTTTTATAGTGTATCTTTATTCTCTATCATCAGGGCATTTTTCTGGAATCGTGTTGATATGAGTGAACTGAAGAACAATCTATAGATAATCTTGTTCCATTTTGAAATTGGACATCAGGATTTTTGTTATTTTGCCAGTCTTTGATGATGCTTAGGCAGGAAAAGTGTATCTTGAATTTTTACAAAGCCGATTTCCCACACATACACTGAATTATCCTTTTGTGGGGGCTAAAGGGAATGGGGTGGAGTGGGGTGCTAGTGATGTTAAAGTAGGATAGAGAGAAGGCAATTTGAATCAAGACCTTTGATTTTAGGTTAATAAATCCTTCAGTCAAAGGATTTTCTGATCAAGACACTTCACTTTATTTTTATTGAAGTATCATGATTTACTATTAATGTTACGTCTTAAGCGTGTAATATTTATGCTTCCTTTCATAAAAGGATAGCAGTTCTGATTTGTATTTCTTAGGGTTTAGATTAATAAATTTTCTTATATGATTGAGATAGAACTGTTTTCATTGTAGTTGGTTACTTGCGTTACTCTTTACGAATTGCTTGTTCATGTCCTTGACTTTTTTTTTTCTTGCTTTTTTGGGTCACACCCGGCAGTGCTCAGGAGTTACTCCTGGCTCTGCACGTAGGAATTTCCCCTGGCGGTGCTTGGGGGACCAAATGGGATGCTGGGATTTGAACTCAGGTCGGCTTCGTGCAAGGCAAACACCCTACCCACTGTGCTGTCACTCCAGCCCCTCCTTGACTTATTTATGAGTAGACTTTCTTTGAAGAAAAGGGCATTAAACTATAGCCAAATAAGTTTCAAATATTTTTTTTGTCTGTTTTACCCTTGGTTGTCCTTTTTAATTTTAAGCACACAAAACTTTAATGTAATGAATCTATAAATGTTTCCTGAAAAGTATTATTTCATTAAAATCAGAAAACTTTCGAAGCCTGAGAGATTGTACAGGTTAAGGCACATGCAATCCTTGTTTAGTTTCTAGTACAGCAGGTTTCCCTCAGCATCACATGTACAGCCCTGGAGGCCCCCAGGCACATGGGGTGTGGCCCTAGTGCCTCTGAGCACTCAGGGTGACCCTGGTGGTGCCTGGCACCTCAGGGATTGAGCATCTTGGATTCTTAGACATTAGCACTGAATGTGTGTGTCCCCTGAGAACCACTGGTTGAGTGGCTCCCTCCCTGCAGAAACAGAGCATTTCTACTGAGTTCTATGAATTGTCGTGGTCTACTATGCATAGACTGATTATTTAATAACAAGCTTTATTTTCCTTACAAATCAGTAATCATTACAGGACTTGGAATCTCTGCAAACACAATCCTGAGACAATAAATCATAATAACAATAGCTACCACTTATTGCACACTGAATTTTTCTAGACAATGTATTTGGCCTCTTATGTTTTATTTTTTATTAGTGAATCACCGTGAGATAAAGTTACAGACTTACAAACTTTCATGCTTACATTTCAGTCATACAATGATCAAGTACCCATCCCTCCACCAGTACCCATTTTCCACCACCTATGGTCCCAGCATCCCTCCCACTACCCCCACCCTGTTCCCTCCACCCCACCTGTCCCCTCCACCCCACCCCGCCTCTGTGGCAGAGCATTCCCTTCTGCTCTCTCTCCTTTTGGGTGTTGTGGTTTCGTATAGAGGTATTAAGTAGGCATCATGTTCCGTCTATAGTCTGTTTTCAGCCCGTTTCTCCCATCCCTAGCAGGACCACCTAGCACCCTTTGCTTAGTGGTCCCATTTGGCCTCATATACAATATTACTAATACCTCAAGCTAGATATTGCTGTCCACAACTCATGGATTCACAATTCAGCTTTACTTAAAGTTGTATTTGAAGAAATGGAAGGATTTTTCCCAGTATCACAGAGCTGCTTAGTGACTTGATGAGTCTGCCTACCTCCGTGAGCTAGAGTACATACTTTGCATGCAGAATCACTAGTTCAATACAGTGGAAGGGTGCTTGGCTTTACATACGGCAACCCAAGTTCGATATCCAGGACCCTCTATGGTCCCCTGAGCACAGAGCCAGGAGTAAGCCCTGAGTGCTTCCAGGTGTGGACCCCAAACCAAAAACAACAAAACAAAAAGTATCTGACCTGCACGATAGCTCAAAAGGCTAATGCACTTGCTTTGAATGCCAAGGCCAGGTTTTATCCGGGCAGGTCCTCCCCAAACACCACTCGGAGAAACCCCCAGCAGCAGACCATAGTAGACCCTGAACCCCTCTAATGTGGCTCCAAAACAAAAAGAGTTATCTTTTATCAGAACTGGGAAGGGGCTGGAGCAATAGCACAGCGGGTAGGGCGTTTGCCTTGCACGCGGCCGACCCGGGTTCGATTCCCAGCATCCCATATGGTCCCCTGAGCACCGCCAGGAGTAATTCCTGAGTGCAAAGCCAGGAGTAACCCCTGTGCATCGCCAGGTGTGACCCAAAAAGCAAAAAAAAAAAGAACTGGGAAATGATATATTATTAGACTGATTTGCATTCCTGAAAGTATGGTAGATAAGGTAATGAGAAGTGTATAAACGGGGAAAAATTAATATTCCTGAGCATCACTTGGGAATTTGTTAGAAAAATATAGTTTCAGATGCCACTCTAGAAACTTGCATTGCGACCCAAAAATATTTTGTCATCTGTGTATGTTTTTATTAAAGTCTGAAAACCAATGGCTAGGGAAATTCTAACCATTGTTATATTTCTGCTTTTGTGAACTTTAGCTTAAATCTTAGCCCTTAGGCATACAACTAGCATTATCAAATAGTAGCAAAAGCATCAAGTCATACAGGCTAGATTTTTTCTGTTTTATGAGTATTTTATGCAATTCACCTCCCTGAGCCACAGCTTCCAATTTCTGAGACAATGTCAGTGACATTTATGTCCATGTAAGATGTGTTTTAGCTATAATAATATGTAAAATGTTTGTTTATACCTTGCTGGTTATTTAATAAATTGAGTCCAGCAGGTTTTTTGTTGGTTTAACAACCCCTTTCCCCCAACCTTCCTTCTAGTCTTCAATTCTTAAATGTATTTTTGTTGTCTTTTGTCTCTGGGTTGTATTAGTTGTTTCTTTTGGACACCCAACCCCTTTTTACTTCACTGTAGCACTGTCATCCCGTTGCTCATCGATTTGCTCAAGCGGGCAGCAGTGACTTCTCCATTATGAGACTTGTGGTTACTGTTTTTGGCATATTAAATATAACAAGGGTAGCTTGCCGGATTCTCCAGGAGGGACAGAGGAATCGAACCCAGGTTGGCCGCACTCGAGGCAAACACCCTACCCTCTCTGCTGTCACTCCAACCCCTTTACTTCACTAACTTTTGTAATTTCTTTAGCTCTCTGTTTGCATTTTACTTTTTTTTTTTTTTGGAAGGGTGCATTTTACTTCTTAAAGAGTGCTTTCCTTAACTACTTTAGGATCAGTAAAGTCCCTTATACATATGAAGGAGCTAATAGAGTTAGAGCTAATAATTGTTGAATGGGGGCCAGAGTGATAGTATAGCAAGTAGGAGTTTGCCTTGCATGTGATGAGCCCAGGTTCAATCCCCAGCATCCCATATGTTCCCCTGAGCACTGCCAAGACTGATCCCTGAGTGCAGAGCCAGGAGTAAGCCCTGAGCTTCGCCAGATGTGGCCCACACACAAAAAAACAACTGTTGAATGAATGAGTGGTGGCTGTCATTATTGCTCCACCATCATCAGTATCACCCAAAAGCCCTCTCTGACTTACAGGGTTTTGCTGCTTTCAATAATCATAAATAGTATTAGGATCAGTGGCTATTTTCTTTTCCTGAAAGCACGTGCTTTGATTTGGGTCACAGGGTTGTTCACTGAGTCACATCCTAACCACTGATCCCCCTCTATCACAGGTACCTTGGGGGAACTGTGTGTCTTGATGGATCAAGTTCATCATATGCATAACCAAAAATGGCAGCATCCTTCAGACCTTACCATGCGGTAAGTATGGACAGTGAGGGTAGAATTTCGCAGCAGAAGTGAATGAGTTGGGATTTGGGGTTGTAATAATTTAATTACAGAGATAGAAAAAAGAAGCAGTACAGGGTTGGAGATACAGCTCAGTGGGCTGGAGCACATGTTTTTCATGCAGGAGCCTGAGTTTGATTTCCAGTATCATATGACCCCAGGCAACAAACTAGGAATAACCTCAGAGCACTGCCAAGTGTGGGCCTCTCCCCACACCCAGACCCCTATCCCCGCCACCATGCCCAAAAAAAGGAGCTGTATAGTATAATGGAATGAGAACTAGATTGAGGTCCAAAGAGATAGTGCAGTGCAAGGGGCTAGTCTTATATTCTGCTGATCCAGGTTTGAATCCCTGGCACCACATATGGTACCCGGAATAGGGGTCACAGGCCAGGAATAGCTCCTAGTACCACTAGAATTTCAAAATTGGACTGAAATTCTAATTGTTTGTGTTTTGGGACACCCAGTGGTGCTCAGGGCTTGCACCTGGCTCTACACTTAGGAATTACTCCTGTCATTGCTCAAGAGACCATATATGGTACTAGGGATCAAACCAGGTTGGCCACATCCAAGACAAGAGCCTTAACCCCTCCAACCCCTGAAATTCTAAATCTGAATCTAGGTTCTAATAGTAGCTTGGTAATTTTTAGCTAGCTGTGTGCTTTTGATCCTGTCACTTCACTTCCGTAGTCCTCACATCAATAAAACTAATCTCAAGACTTTTTTAGTTCTAAAACCCAGATTCTTGATACAGTGTGATTTTATAGATTTATTATTACTATGATTCACTTACTCAGAAACTTGGACTCATTATTACTCCTTTCACACCTTAAGAGCAAATTCTATAAATGCATATAAAATATACCCAGTGCTAAAGAGATAGTACAGCAGGTAGGGCATTTGCCTTACATGTGGCTGACCCAGGTTCAATGCCCAGCATCTCATATGGTCCCCCAGGCACTGCCAGGAGTAATTCCTGAGCACTGCTGGGTGTGACTCAAAACCAAAAAAACTCTCTCTCTATATATATATATCATGATCACGATCACAAAATCCCGTTAATCGTCGATTTCTCGAGCGGGCTCAGTAACCTCTCAATTCGTCCTTTCCCTGAGATCTTAGAAGTCTCTCTCGACTCAGCCCTTTCAGTGATGTTGCACTGGAAGCTCTTTCAGGGTCAGGGCAATAAGATCCAGCTTGTTACTTATGAATACACCATGGGAAGCTTGCAAGGCTGTCCCGTGTGGGCAGGAAACTCTCAGAAGCTTGCCAGTTTCTCCCAGAGGGAGAAGTAGGCTACAAGCTTCTGAGAGCTTGCTTTTAAGTCTCTGGATGTTGGCTGTTGATGGAATTACACACACCTGGGTTCCTCTGCCCGTACCTTCATGCGTGAGGCCTGTCCGAACATGTGGAGAGGGGCCTCAAGCATGGCTGTAGGTAGGTTCCGGTGGTCTTCGGCCGCCGGGAGCTCTGCTAGGGGTGGGGAGGAAAGCTGGATCCATCCCCTCCGAGAGGTCCCGGGGAAGACAGCCAGGCATGCGGGCAAGAGACTCTTTTTTTTATGTGTGTATATATATATATATATATATACACACACACACATATATATACATATACACATACGTATATATACATATATATAAAACTCTTATTTTATATAAATATATCTCCAATGGCCAGAGAGGTAAGTCAAAGAGCTGAGCACTTGCTTTGTATCAGAAGTGTACTGAGTTTGATCCCAGGTACTATGTGGTCCTCAGGGCACTGCCATTTGTGACCCCCCAAGCACCAAAACAACACAAGACAAAAATACATGTCTGTGTGGAGTTCATGCCCAATTCAATCAATCAGCTTAATCAATGGCTAAATAAATAGCACTTCTACATTAAAAAAAAATACACATCTAAATTTTGGGGGCAAAGTGATAGTACAGTGGGTAGGGCGTTTGCCTTGTATGTGGCCGACCCGGGTTTGGTCCCTGGCATCCCATATGATCCTCTGAGCACCATTAGGAGTAATTCCTAAGTGCAGAGGCAGGAGTACCCCTGAGCATTGCCGGATGTGACCCAAAAAAAAAAAGCCAAAAAAACAAATAAAACAGAACCATTTCTCATCAATTTCACCTGATTTATTGCAAGTCTTTGGTCTTCCTGCCATTGCCCTTGCCTATTTCATATTCTTAGAATCAAAGAGCTTCTTTCAGATTCTCTTCCTTGTTCAGAATTCTTCAAGCTATATATTATAAAGAGTTGCAACTGAGATTGGAATCAAATTATCTCAGAGTCTCTTGGTCAGCACTCCAGCACAAATCAGAGTCTTTTAAGAAACTTTACTTTGAATCTAGGCTCTTTATTAATTGTTTATTCTCTAAACTTAAACAATGTGATACTCACATAATGCTTACGCTCTCAGAGAATTTGGTTCTAATTTTAACTGCTGTGTCAAACAGGAAGTTCACTGGAGGTATAGGTTTGATACGAGCAGAGAACCATACTGTTCTAAATGTTTCTACAAGTGGGAAGTGCTTTATTTTCTAATTAGACATTTAGGTTTTCTTTAAACATTTGTATAAGTGTTACCTTAGTACCTGTATGAAAATTAGTTTTGGATGTTGAAATAGTACTCATATTGTGATGACTTTTACATAAATAAAAATGTTTAATTTCTGAACATGTGAGAATCAAAATATAAAATTAAGGGCCTGAGAAAGATTCAATGGACTGAGTGGAGGAGACTTTGTATGCAAGAGACCCGGATTCAGTTTACGGCACCAGATATGACCCCCAAGCACCACTGGGAGTGACCCCTGCACAGAGTCAGGAGTAGCCCATGAGCACCATTGGGTCTGACACAAAAACTTAAAAATGATTGAAATTAATATCTAATTCTACTGGTTCTGCTCTCAGGGATCACCTCTGGTGGGCTCAGGTGACCATATGGGGTACTGGGGATTGAACCTGGGTTGACTACATGCAAGGCAAGTGCCCTACCCACGGTACTGTTGCTCCAGCTCTGTTTTCTCTCTCTCTTGACAGAAACTATGCCCGCTTCCGACAGAATTCCCTGCAAAGATACAGTCTGACTCAGTGGGTTGACAGGAATGAGCGAAGCCACCATCGGTTCCAGCGTCTCCCGTGCAGTCCATTTATCTCATCACAACAGCAGTGAAAGTTCCAATTCCAAATCTGGCTCAGAGCAGCAGCTCAGTTTCTGTTGTTTTGTGCTTTGTAGATTTTGAATTTATTTTTCACAATATTTTTATTTAAAGAATTTGTCACCTTTTGGAAATGCCCATTACTGACTTGAAATTCTTTGTATAAGTTTTCTCGTGTGTGTGTGTTGTTGTTGTTGTTGTTGTTGTTGTTGGGGTGGGGGGGTAAGCATTGTTAAGTTGAAGGTGGAGTATTTTACCTTTTTTAATTGAAGGTGGCCGTCTGCTGAAAGGCAGCATTAAGCCAAACACCCACACGGAGACAAACAGCTGCCTCCAGGCAGAGGGGAAGTCTCCTTTTGGCACCCAAAGAAATCACTTCTGACTGCCCTGCAGGGGAGTCTTCATTAAACTACAAACCAGTGTAATTACTGCCAATGATATAATCAGAGATAAATCACTTATAACCATCCCTCTTTTTTCTTGGAATCTCTGAATACCTGTCAGTATTTTCAAGTTATAGTCCAGGACATTTTAAGTAGAATAGAGTGGTGTAAACATTCCTTTGAAAGGACAGATTAAACGTATAATTTTTTTTTTTTTACCACTTAGCTTCATTTTTAATATTTAGGTTTTTTTCCACTTACAACATTTATTTTGCACAATAGTATTTACAGATCTTATGCATCAAAACTGTGACAGAAGACTGCTGAATAATTCCTGTTGATTTATAGTCTTATGACTGGCTGATTATCTTCTCTGCCTTGAAAGGGTTTCCTTTTTTTACCGGTGACCACTATGCTGCTTAGGATTCCCTTGGTGTCATCCTGTATCCTGTTCAGTGTACACCTCATAAGAGAACAGCCTTCCTGCTCTACTGAAGAGCTGACCAACCAGAGTCTTGACTCTGAGAGACAGGCCGGAAAGTTAGTGCGATTGAGGTATTAGTTGTTCTTGATTTTTAGCTGCCGTAGCACAGCTTAAAGTATTAGTTGATGTGTTTGTGTGCCTCCAGCCTTTGATAAAGACTGGTGAGGCACTCTTGAGTCTCCTACTGCTAAACAAGAGGTGCCTTGAGACCCAGGGTATTACCTCTCTTCTTTTATTCGAACCTCTGATGTGGCTTCACAAACTGGAAACAAAAACATTGCGTGACCTTGAGATTGTATCTAACCAAAATTGACAGATTTTTGCAGCCACCTCAGTGAATGTCTTTGGAGTATGTTTATTCTCTCCTTTATAGACAACTCTAGACATCTTTTGGGAAATTTTTTGTACGTGTTCAGCACTTGTGCTATTGTTCACTCTCTCTGAATCTTGTACATAATTGCTGTAGCTCAGCCTGTGATAAAAGCTTGACTGCTAGTTTTGTTTCATCGGCCACATCTTTGTATATGAGTAACCCATCATAGACCCTGCTTGAGAAATAGAGTTGGGAAAAATTTGGTCATTTAAACTACCAGTACACTTCTATGATGATGTCGCTGTGTGTTTACTAGTCTATTCTAGTCAAGGATTCTTTTTTCCTTGGACATTTGGTTTAGATTTCTGGGACCAGAGTGCAAGGAAGTTCTGTTCAAAGGCAAGAATCAAAATATGTTGTTTCAGTTAGCATAACTGGTATTTGCACATCCGGCACTTCTCAAGGTTTCCCCAAATTAGCTTGATGGAGTAATACTTGCAGCCGTCTACCTTTAGAACCATGGGCATAGTAGGAGATTAATTGTAGCTGGAATAACTACTAGCATTGCAACTCTCTAGTTCCCCTAAAATAACCCCAAGGTGGCAAGGGACAGTGTTTTGAGGGAAAACCTAAGACTGATGCTCCTGCCTCCCTGGTCTATGAGCTCTTGTGTCAGAATGTGAGCGGGAGCATCGTCTCTGCCAAACCAAGTGAGTGACGGGTTAACTAGAAAATGTGACAATCACATTTCCTCTTTGCTCGAATAATTCTGTTTTTCTAAAGCTTTAGCAGGCTTAATTAAATCTGTTGGACTGGGGGAGGAGAGAACTGTTCTCTAGCTGTTAACATGGTATTCTTTAAGAAGGAAAAATAATGCCAAAGAAAACTCATTATCAGGCATACTCGCCTTAACGATGGTAGTGGGCAGAATCTGGAGTTTGAATGGGTTTAAAACTACATATCTCCTCTCTGATGTTGGTCTCTAAGTCTTATATGCTTGTGCAATTCGTGCCATATCGTTTGATTTGAATAAGCCTTGTGTGTATTTAACTAGCTACCTAGCTTTCTTCACCCATGATGACATTCTCACCCTAGGGGTCTTGACAAAGCAGAGTGAAAATGTGCTGTTTACATACTTGTAAGTAAATGAAGTAACCTGTAGTTTTGCGTCTAATGCAGGCTCTGAGGTACTTGAGTTGTCAAGACCAATTATGAAACTGAAGTTTGGTGCCTCCTCTTTATCATGTTTTTTTTCCCTTGTAGCAGTTGTGTTTAATGTCATTAAAAAGAAATAAAAGTTCTTGTCAGTGGCATATGTACTGTGGCCGTCTGTTGCGGGCTTTGAAAGAGGGCCCCTTCCCCCTTTGCGTAGGTAGGTTAGTAGTGGGGCATGGGAGGGGGTGGCACTTAGTAGAATGTGGTACCGGGGAGGCGCGGGTGCGTTGCTCTCTATTCTTTTGAGGGTAAATTACAGTGTTGGGAAAGGCGTTCCAGCAGTTAAGAAATGTTGAAATTGATTGGGATTTGCAGCTACATATAGTGCATGTCAGGATCCTGACACGGGAGAGCCTGAAATATCACCATGCTGCTTATCACTGCTGCGGGTGTTTCAGGCTCAGCCTGATGAGGCGTGCACTGCCTGGCATTCCTTCCTTCCCGGGGCCCTGGGATTGACCTTTGTGTCTGCCTCTTCTGAGCAAAGCAATGGAGGAAGAAGCTGGGGTGTCCTGGGACATTCTCCCCTTGAAAGGAATGTGAGAAACCAAAATCAGAGTACAAAATCAGTGGTAGTTCTGAACCCAACATCTTCTAGAACCTGGGGCGAAGGTTGGATAAGTGTGGGTAGATGTGGGAGACACAGCGTTCCTCAGATCCCTTTTGTGAACCTAAGCTTCTTAGACTTACCCCCTCCAAGAGCAAGGATGAAAGGAAAAGCAATAATAGCTTGTCACCTATGTAAGCCAAGTCTTTTTAAGTCTCAGCTCATGCTGAGAAAATAAGTAGCAACATGTTTGGACAGGCTCTCTACCCTGCTGTTTGGGAAGCTTTGTCTAGTGTATGTTCTATAGTCCAGGCAAAAAGTTCAGTGTAAATTTACTAAATACTCAGCTTTTGATATTCTTGTGTGAATCTGAAGTACTCTTGACCTATTCATAGACACTTTGTTCCTGTCAGGTGTAGATGATCCAATGGCTCAGTAATTGCTTATTTCCTTTTTAGCAGTTATTGGGAGCATCAAAGATTTTGGAGATCAGGCTGTATTGTCAGAAATGGTGGTATTCTGTTGCTGCTGTATGGTTTGGATTTTTTTTGTACCTGTGATGGGAAAATGAGGAGAAATGGCCCTCTAACAGGAACAGGCTCACTCTCTAAACAGCCTGTTTTGAACTCTTACAGGAAAAAAAAAATCCAGCCATCTAAAACTAGAAAGCAGAGCTTCCTGCTTTCCTCAGAGAAGTCAGATTCCTGTGCTGATTTTAAAGGAGGTTGCTTTGTATGCCAGAGCACCTGTCATGAAAGCATTCGCCATTTGTTTTAGGAACTATCAGCTGGTCAGTGGTGAAATTCCTTAATAAGCTCCTGCCTTGTCAATCCTCCTGGGTGACAGCTGGAACATGCCATAGACAAAATCTGACCCTCCCAGCACTCATGAAGAAGAGGATAGAATATGATCGTCTGGGCAAACTTGAAAGCAACCCATAGACGGGTGTGGATGTTTGGTTCAGTGGTAAAGCATTCTTAGGTTCATGAGACCTGGGTTCAGGGCCTTAGCCTTCAGGGGAGGGGAGGAAATGTGATAGTCTTGATGTTTCTTGTTAAGGAACTTTGTGCACAGAAGTTAAGGCACTTGTCTTACATCCCACAGACCCCAGTTCGATCCCTGCTGTTACACTGCCAGGAGTGAGTCCTAAGCACAGAGCCAGGACTAGTGTCTGAGAAGCACTGGGAGGCCCCAAAACAAAAACTTTGTATACAGACAAACTGGCTTTTTTTTTTCTTGTTGGGTCACACCAAGGGATGCTCAGGGGTTACTCCTGGCTTTGCACTCAGGAATTACTTCTGGTGGTGCTTCAGGAACCATATGGAATGCTAGGAATCGAACCCGGGTGGGCCCCGTGCAAGGCAAACACACTACCTGCTGTACTATCTATCGCTCTAGCCCCGACAAACTGGCTTTAAGCAAATTTGAGATTTTGGAATCGATATACTTATGAGTTTAGTGTGGGGCCTCCCATTTATAGAAGCAATTTGTTCTCAGAGGCAGCTACTTAGAAGCAAAATCCAGGGCTGGAGAGAGTACAGCAGGTAGGGCATTTGCACCTCGGCTATCTGGGTTTTGATTCCCAGCACCCTAAGTCCTACCAGGAGTTAATTATCTGACCAGAGAACCTAGGGATAAGCCCTGAGCACCATGGGGTGTGATTTTTTATTTTCTTAGCAAGATCCAGAACTTGCAAAATAGGTTTGAAGAGGGTGAGAAATGTCAGTATTTGAAGCATCATGTGTTGAGTTGGGTGATGATACATACTTTTGTAAAGTTTTCTTTTGGGGGGGGCATGGTTAGGGGTTTTTTGGTGTCCTGTGGCCAGTCCTTCTGTTTCCTCATCTGTGAAGATGGAGCCTCCCGTCTCTTTTTTAACACTGGAGAAAATAAAAGTCTTCTGAACTAGGAACCAGTAATAGTGAGCTCTTGGAAATGCACTGATGGAGGGAGAATTCTAAATGCTCATCATGAACTTGTGACTTGGAAGCATTTTCAACCAATACTTCTAACACACAGGGCTTAAACTGAGTATCTGTGTCCACTATCTTTTATAAGACCACAGCCATAGTTCTGTAAGGGGCTGGATGAATGAGAGATCTGAAAAATGAATTTGAGGAGTCCATACTGAAAAGACAGGAGCTAAGGGTCAGTGGAAAGGCTTCCCGCCCTCCGAAGGACTCCCTATTTTTTCCTCTCCTCAGACCCTGCAGCTTCCCTTGTGCCTATGAAGAAGCCCCTTATTCCTCTTTAGGCGGTGGGTGAGATCTAAAAATCCTGTTCTTACCTCTTTGTTTTTAACAGGGAAGGCAACCAGCTGCCCAACCCCAACCCCCACTGTCCCCTTCAGAGAAACAGTTGACCTGTGGTGGTATGTGATTAAAAGTCTCTTCCCACAGGCTTGCTTGAGGTCTGCAAATTGGGTTTCTAAAGCAGCATTTCTCAACACGGGGCTTGGGGAGGACAGAGCAATAGCAGAGTGTCTACGTTGCTTCCCTTGCACACAGCCAACCTGGGTTTGATCCACAGCACCCCATATGGTCCTCTGCGCCTCACGAGGAGTGATCCCTGAGCAGACTGAGAGAAAGCCCTAAGCACCCACTAGGTGTGGCCCCCAAACCAAACCAGATACAACAGTGGACCTTGAGATTCCAAGGGGAATGGGATGGGGGTGGAGGGCGTGCAAGAAGGAAGCAAAATCCAAAGGAGAGCAAGGTTGGGAAAAGGTTGTGAAACACTGGTAAGCCACTTGTTTGGGGCCTTCCGAGCTGAAGGTCCCGTGGGTCTAAAGGGGCTAGAAAGGACCACACCCCAGGCCATGCTGCCGGGCAATGGTGAGGGGGTGCCTCAAGCCAAGCGTGAGGTCCCATCTCTTCCTCAGGCCGCCTCATTCTAGCTAGTGTGTGGACATACAGGCACAGCTGAGCTGAAGCCTGGAAGCTCGTGTGAGCGTGTTACCCGTGCTCATGAAACTCTGGGGCAGCCTCAGACCTGAAGCTGATGGGGACCTCTCTATCATGAGGTACTAGGAAGGCTTGGGGGCCCCGGGTTCTCTCTGCGCTATGCTCAGAGTTCTCTGCCAGTTGTTTCCCATGTGCCCACCCAGCCTCCAAGATCTGCTTCCCTGTGTCCTAGAACCCTTCAGAGCAGCCTACTCCAGAGCCCTCTCACCTGACATTTTCTTCCCAAGCTTTCCCGGCTGGGACAGAAAGGGTTCCGGGGCCCCACTGACTGGGCTACAGCCATCACCCCTCTACCTTTGCAGCTGCTGAGGACAGCGATGTTCCTTGAACAGCCCCGGAACAGCATGCTGGGAAGTTGAACCGCAGCAGGCAGCCCGTGCAGTTCCTCTCACAGAGAAGGGCGGAGAACTATATGCCTTAGGCCAGGGAAAATACCCAGATCCAAATTTGTGGGAGAAAACCCTTTGTTTTAAAAACCATGCCCCAGCGTGCATACCTATGTGACAGGCAGCCCAAGCTTGGCTGGGGGCGGGGGCGGGGGGTTGCTCAATAGGATGATAGAACAGCTATTTTCTCCTGCTCCACGTGCACCCCCATCTGTTCGAGATTTCCTTTCCAACTCCAGCTTGGCTGGCAGGCATGTCCCTAAGAAACTGCAGGCCAAAACAGGGAGGGAGAACTGACTCCCTCCTCCACACATCCTGACTTGCTGCCAATCGCCAGAAAAAGAGGGCAACATTTGGGCACTTACCAGAAGACAAGGATGTGCCTTTTCATTTGTCTTTTTATTTTACATTTAAAAAGTGGTTATTGCTCTAACTGGATCAGAGGTAAAGGATCTCTCCGCTAAGGAGCGTGGCCTTGCAGCCCCATTCAGCAGGGATGGAAGTCACAAGACGATGCATGGAGCCTCATGCTCTCCCATGAGGAAGCCCTTAGTCGGCTGGCGTCTGCCGACTCCCATCTCTCCTCCCTCCCGGTGCTGCCACGCCCGGGCAAAGCAGAGTGGCAGCCAACCTAGCCGGGAGCTCTTGCAGACAGGAAGGAAGGGTCACTGGGTGATGGCTTGCAGCTCTCTGGCTTGGGGGCCAATACACTTATCATCCAGTTTGACATATTCACTGAGCACCTACTATGTGCCGCCCGGGGCAAGGCGCAGTACTCCCACAGGCCCAGCCTCAGCCACCTTGGAAGATGCAGAAGTCCAGCTCTTCCCACGCAGGCGCCTGGCAGCCGGAGCTGCCAGTCCCTGGGAAGAGTCCGCCTTCCCTTTGCAAGCACCATTTTTGGGTTTTTTTTTTTTTTTTTCAGACCAGAAAGGGGCCGCAGAAGTGACAGACCAGTCACCTCACCCTCAGGTTCCGGGGGTGGACATGAGGAACCTGGGGTGCTCAGAGAACCTTGGATGAATGGCAAGATAGAGAGCCCCCAGAGGCCAGGGCTGTCCTGACTATGGTGAATGGCTCAGGTCTACCTTCCAGCAGCTTCCATTCCAGGACGGGTGAGTAAGCAGCCCCCAGGATGTGCCAAGTGGGCATATCTTTTCAGTTGTCCATGCCACCATTCTTCCACTGCCAAGGGACTCCTCAGAAAGAATTGGGGCCAGTCAGCTACCTTCCAAGTCTCTTTTCTATTCTGTCTTCCTTTGACCCAGACTAACAATCTTACAGTCAAAATAAGAACCAAAGAAGACAGAGGCTGCGGACAATTCGACGAGTGCCTTTTGTCTTCTAAGGGGAAGCCCTTCATTTTGTTTTCCAAAAGAGACAAGACAGACGACATCTAGTATACTTGTAACGTTGCACATCACACCACACTCAAGTCCTTGATGGCTGGACCCAGAACAGTTCTGACGGTAGCCCTACAGTTTCCCTGATGCTGCTTAGCCTGAAAGACTGTGAGGCCAGGCGGGCACCCGCCAGCTCCCAGGAGCTTTGTGCGTTTTCTCCAAGAGGAGGCCGGTCCAGGAGAGGCAGAAGATTGTGTGTCATGCAGCTTTGCCTCTTCCAGAACGGGGCCGGTCAAGCCTGGGAGTTTTGTGGCTTGTTCTTTTCTTTTTCTTTTCTTTCTTTTTTTTTTTTTTTTTTTTTTTTGCAGAATTTGGGTTTATAGTTCAGCTCCTTCACCAGGACATGAGGGGGTTGGGGAGAGAGCACTGCAGAGAGCGGAGCCTCCCCCGCTGCCTCCTCCCTCTCCCTGTGCCCGTGGACCTGCGGGCCAGCCGAGAAGACAAATGAAATCCTTCTCCCTGCAGACAGGCAGTCACGCTTCGATGCTGTTCGCTGTGGGCTTGTTTGGAAACTGGGAGGAAAAAAAGGAGAGAAGCAGCCAGGGCTAACCGAGTAGATAAGACTTCTTGCAAGCTGGATGGAAACAGGGAGAGGACGCAGAAGAAAGAGAGCCACGGGGCTGCGGCCTCCAAGCCAGGCTCTCGGGCCATGTGCCGGGAGAGCGAGCAGCCCTGCCCTTCTCCAGCCCAGCCTTCCGCCTCACTGGCTGCAGGGCCGGGCCCACCCTGAGCCCCCCATCTGCCCCCAGCACAGCCGTGCCGCCGGCTGCTCTTGCCTCCTGCCTCTGGGTGCAGCCTCAGTCACTGACGCCGCAGAGCTGGAGATGGGGTTTCTGAAGAGGCTTCGGGAAAATACGCCGGAAGAGAGAAGCCGAGAGGACAGTTAAGCCAGAGGGTGTAAGGAGATGGAGGGGGAGAAGATGTCTGTTGGCTAATCCTCAGAACCAGGAGATCCTCCCGCTTTCTCTACTGTCTGTCTTCGAGCTGCCCAGAGCCAGCCCTGCCCCGGGGTTCATATCTGTTTCACGGAGGGAAGCACAAAGCGCCCGCCTGAGCCGGGGCAGACATAAACCCTAGCCCTCCTCTTGCAACCTGGCACCAACCCAGACTTCTGCTCCCCCACCCGCCACCCTCTCTGAACGCCCAGCGACCCCTGGCACGCAGCCAAAGGAGAGGATCCAAAAGCAAATTGCAATGTCCCAAGTCACAGAGGGCACCAAGCTCGGCAGTGCCCAGATGCAGCCAGGCCAGGCCCCGAGCCAAGCCTTCTGCCAAGCAGGGGTGCCTGTGAGTGCGCACACGGGATGCAGCCCCGCCCCCCCCGGCCCAGGGGTGGCCCTCACCTTACTGCGGAGAAGACCCCCGCCTTGGTGCTCCGGGGTGCTAGTTTCAGACGCACTCTTGGTTTTTTCCTTGTTGTTATTGGGTTCATTGTCCTTGATAATGTCATACTGACGGCAGAAGAGGGCAATGACACCTGGGGCCGGGGGCGAGGGACAGCGGTCAGAAGCCAGACCCCCAGGCCCAGGCCCTGCACATACTTGTGGAACCCCTGGAAGGGGCGAGCCCCAGCTGCTCCCCTTTAACAGCTGTAACAGCCCCCCCTCTGGCCCTGCCCCAGATCCCTCACTGCTGCTGGGTGATCTTTGCACAACCAGCCTCTGAGTGTCTCCTCACACCTCTGAGGGATCCCCCACCGCACACACACCCGGCCTCGGACACGGGCCTGGTCCAGCCCGTCTCAGTGGGCTCAGGCTCTCTCTTCTAAGGGTGGCCACTGTCACCCCCAGGCTGCGAGTCAGGGCGTGGCTCAGCTGCCCTAACTCCCTCAAGGTCACTCAGCAGTGGCTTGGAGGTGAGCTTGGGACCTGCCCTTTGCTCAGAGTTTATTGTCAGCAACGTGATAATACATGGACATCCTATTTTTGGAAAGTCCATTTCCAGAAGGCAGCCAGCTCTAATTCCTGCCATGTCTCCCCCTTTGCCACCCCTATCTGTCTGGTATTTGGGGTGTCTTTCCCGAGCTCTCTGCTCTCGGCTATCATCTGTTGACTTCTCACCAGGGTAGATAAGGCCCAAACACTCCCCAGCTCGCATCCCCATCAGAATAATAAAATTACGTCACATTGTGGGTTCATTTACTCTGCTTACGGTTATGTAAACGCCGTCTTTGCCAAGTCTAATAGTGCAAACCTCCCCTCTCATCCAGTCCTGTTTTTCCGTGCCTGCTCATTGCTGTAGGTCCCTGTTTCTCTACCTGCTGAAGGACACAGTCCCCCCAGTTCTTCTGCCTGGCCCCTCCCGCCGTTCCAACGCACGGCTTCTATTTGGGGTCACAAGCTCCCCTGAGCCAGACTGAGCTTCATTTGTTTCTCGAATGTGCCCAGAAAACCCCTTCCTGAGGCGGGGGGGTGGGGAGTGAAGGGGCCAAAGGAGGGGGGCCAAAGGAGGGGGGCCAAAGGAGGGGGCCAAAGGAGGGGGGCCTCCAGGGTGAACCTCTATTCACCCTTCAAAGCCCAGCTGGCCAGGTCCTTTCCTGTCCTTGTTGTGGTTCCTGCTCTTGGACCTGGCTCGGGGTGCCTCTCCCCTGCTCCCACACACGGGAGTCTCGGAACAGTCATCACTGAATTATCGTTACACTCAGCCTGGCGCCGACAATGCCACCGAGTTCCCTGGAAGCACAGGGCTCTCTGTCATTCTGGAGCACTGCACTCTGGGAAGGGGCGGCCTCCAGTGAACGGTGGCATTATTGAGTGCCAAGACAATACTTGGGGACGGAGAGATATGCAAGGCCCTTCCCCTCCCCTCCCGTGGGTTGCAGCTAGTCCTGGAGCCCCTCGAGAAGTGACTCCTGAGTAGCCCCTGAGCACTGTGGTGTGTGGCCCCACCTCTCCACCCCCCACAGAACTTGAATTTTTTTTTTCTTTTTGGATCACACCCTGTGATGCTCAGGGGTTAATCCTGGCTCTGCACTCAGGAATTACTCCTGGCGGTGCTTGGGGGGGACCATATGGGATGCCAGGGATTGAACTCGGGTCAGCAGCATGAAAGGCAAACGCTCTCCCCACTGTGCTATTGCTCCGGCCCCCTTGAAATTTGTTTTTATATCCTCAGGGAGCTCACAGAAAACAAAAACATGGGCCCATTTAACCAAGAGACACTCTGAGGGGCAGGCAGAGGGGCTGGGGGGCGGCAGGAAGTAGGAACATCTCACGGAAGGGATCCCAGAGCCTTGAACAATGAAGTTCACTGAGGCACTGAGGGCCAAAGAGGGAGGAGCAGCCACTGGCCCAGTCCTGGGGAGAGAAGGGCCACGGGGGCAGCCAGTCTGGGGCCACCACCGTCCCTGAAGGAGGCATGGGCAGGTACCCGCCACCCGTCCCCATCACAGTGCCAGGCAGTGCTCGGCCCCTCCATTCTCTTGTGAGGAGTGGGTGAACACGGGGCCACCTTCCTCTCCCGTCAGCTCCTTTCTCTTGGCTTCTGGGAGAGAAGGGGTCTCGCCAGGACCCCTCACCTCCCCCCGGTTAGTGGCGGTTAGTGGTGGCTGGGCTGGGTGGGAACTCACCAGCCCACATGAACAGGACCACAACGATGATGAGCACCTCGCCCGTCCGCAGCTGCTGGTTTCGCCCCATCTCCTTCATGGTCACCTCATCTGGGGAGAGACAGACGGGGTTGGGGCCCGCCTCCCCTCCCCAGCTCCTCTCGGGACAGCCAGAGCCGCTTCCTCCAGCCCCCCCCCCCACCCCTGCACATTGACCGTGCTGACAGCAGGCATGGCAGAGGCAGGCTGGGGCCTAGCACAGACCCGGCCCCACGCTCTCTCGCAGGCACTGCTTGGCAGGAAGGAGGAGAGAGGGGAGAGGGGGTGCCCGGACCCCTCCGCCCGCCCGCCCGTGCCACCCTCGCCTGCCTTTGTTCTTGGGCGTCTTCTCCGCCTCGCGGGGCGTCTTGAAGAGCACGGGCTCGCTGGCGGGGCTCTGGCCCTGGATGGAGATGGCCTGCACGTGCACGATGTACTCCGTGTCCTCCTCCAGGTCCCAGAGGGCACACGAGCGCGTCGTGGTGTTCACCTCCTGGATGAAGCGCAGCATCCGCACGTCCTTCTTCTGCAGAGGAGAGAGAAGCCACCGCCTCGGTGCGCGCCGGGCCCCACCACTCAGGCACCCCCTCACCCCTACCTGTGCCCGGGGGGTTCCTCTCCGTCCCTCCAGAGGAAACAGGTTCTGAGAGGGTGGGAAGCTCCCCCGTGCCATACGTACACACGTGGCGCCGGGCCCTGCACTTGGGTCCAAATCAAAACCACCCACTGGGCCCGAGAGATAGGACAGCGGGGAAGGCTCCTGCCTTGCACACAGCGACCCCGGGTTCGATCCCTGGTCGCTGGAGCATTGCCAGGAGTGATCCTGAGCACAGAGCCAGGAGTAAGCCCCGGGCACAACTGGTTGGTCCTTCTATCAAAAAAGGGGGAAAAAAAGGAAAACCCAGGGGTCACTTCAAGGCCTCCCCACACAGCCTGACTGATCCCCTTCCAGGGTCCCCTGTGGAACCAATTGCGCCGCTTTCTGCTCAGGTCTCCTGCACCCCGACCCTTCCCGGGGACCCCTGCGGGTACCTGCTGAGAGATGGCAAATCCGATGACAACCTCATCCTCCAGGACGTCCCAGCTCACCACTGCAGAGTTGGCCTTGAGGTGCCTGACGGTGACGTTCACTGGGGCCGAGGGGTTGTCTGGGGGGCAGGGGGCACCTGGGCCTGAGCACCCTCTGGCCGGAGGCCCAGGCCCAGCATTTCCTCCTTGGGGCCCAGGGGAAGGCCATGGGTGGGCAGAGAGACGGGTCTTCGCTCCTGAGCGGAGAAGCCGAGTGGGGAAGGCCCCAGCTTCTCCTGGTGACCTGGCGAGACACAGTGTCCCCCACTCCTCCTCCCCAACTCAGGCTCAGGCTTGAGGTGCAGGAAAAAGACAGACAGGTCTGGGGAGAACATTCAGGGTTGCAGCAGCAGCAGGTGAGTCTCAGGGAGAGCGGATAAAGGACTCCTAACCCAGTGCTCTTTCTACCACATAGCATGAGGAACAGGAGAAAGAGCCAGAGGTGGAGCAAGGCCAGGCAGGGTGAACCTGGGAGGGGAGCTAGGCTCAGGAGTGGTGCCTCCTGACAGGACTGCGGTGATCCAGGCAGAAAGGAGCCTGGGGGAGGGTCTGCATGTACCCCTCTGTACCCTGGCTTGGGGGTGGGGAGGGGCAGGGCACAGGGTCGGAAGAGGACAGAAGCGGAGAGAGCAGGAGGCGGAACCTTCCAAGAAAAGGGCAGTGGGGTCACCCGGCTTCTGTGGCTCCCAGGGGAAGTGGTTGGGACGGGAAGGCCCGCCAGAGAGCAGTGGTCGTGGTCCTCGGTCCGAAGGGTGGCCACGAGAGAGCAGAGGGACAGAGACAGGTGGCCGCAGACGGAGGGAGGGAGGGAGGGAGGAAGCTGGGCCAGGAAGATGGATGGAGGGAGAGGCAGCGGGGAGGCAAGGCCAGGACCCGCATCAGAGGCCCCTGGCACACTCACTGCACCAGTCCGGGCCGGCCCCTCACCCCGGCCCTGGGGTGTCGGCCCCACCTCCTCACACCCTCCAGCACCCGGGAGCCGGCCTGCGGGCTATGGGGACAGCAGGGAGGCCCCAGGAGGGGGCCGTGTCCTCGGCTGCTCCCGGGCCAGAGGCGAGCGCTCGGACTCGGGAAGCAAAGGCCGGGGGCGCGGGGCCCTGGAGGAGGGACTGGGGGTCCCCAGCCCCTAGCAGCCGGGGCTGTGAAGGGCTGGGGGGGACTGGAGGTCAGGAAGGCCGGGTGGGAGGGGGGGTGGGGTCAGGGGCGCAGAGAGCCGGCGGGGAGGCTCCGGGGAAGGGACCCGCGGCCTCGGGGGGCTGGGCGGGGGGAGCCCGGCGCGCGCCCGCCCCTCCCGCCGGGGCCCCCTTACCCGCCTGCACCAGCGCGAGGCAGACGCAGCCCAGCCACAGGCGGAGCGCGGCGCGGGGCGGCCCGCGGGCCATGGCGGCGGCGGCGGCCGGGCCCGGGGCGGCGCAGGGGGACGCGGCTGCGGCGCTCGGCGGCCGCTGGCGCTCGCGCTCCGGCCCGCGGCCCCGCCGCCCCGCGCCGCCCCGCGCCGCCTGCATGTCGGCTCCGCGGACAGCGACTCCCGCGCGGCGGCGGCGGCGGCGGCGGCGGCGGCGGCGGCCGCGTCCACGTCGGGCGCCCGGGAGGCGGGGCGCCCCCGCTGCGGGGAGAGCGCGGGGGCGGGTGAGGGGTGCGGGCTGCCCCGCGCGCCCCGCCCCTGCCCGGCCCGGCCCGGACGCCCGCCCGGACCTGTCCCCGCAGCTGCGCCCCGTGCCCCGACCCCGGCCTAGCTGGCGGGCGGGGGTCGGGAGTGCGGGCGAGCGCCGGGCAGGTGCAGGGGTGCAGACCGGAGGTGTCGGGGTCACATCCCTCACGAGTACGGGCGTGACCCCGGCTGGCCCTGGCCACACGTGTGTCTCCCTCGGGAGCCTGCCCAGGAGCGCCCGCCGGGCACAGGGAGCGCGGGGCTCCTGGGGCTGATGGGACCCCAGAACCCGGCCGAGTGAACCCGCGCCCCCGGAATCCCTGAGAGCCTAGAATTTGCGGGTGCCAGCTCCTTCCGCGCCAGAGAACAATCTGGAACAATCTCTTCCCAAGAGCAGGGGAGAGAGGAGGGGCGCGCTCCCCACCCGCACGGGGCCCTAAGTGCGGTAAATGCTCCGGACACAAAGGAGGGGGAGGCGGGTGGGGACCCAGGGACTTGGCTGCCAGCCTAGCTCCGGAGAGGAATTTCGAGAACCTTCTCTCACTAGAACACTCCAGTCCCATCCTCTGCCTGACTTCCCACCCAGCCCACCCTTTCCTGATCCTGGGGTGGCAGAGAAAGCCACCCTCTTCCTTATGAGAGGACCCCCAGGTCCCCAGAGTCCCTGCAGTGAGGCGCAGAGGGGACCCCTCTCTCCAAGAGAGCCCCCTGGCCCCACTCTTAAGTGTGAAGGTGTTTCTTTGGATGATCTTGGGATCTTCGGACTCTGGACCGACCCTTTTTTGGAAAGGGGACACCTGACAGTTGTCCCATAAAACATCTTCAGGATCCCCCTCCCCTGCCTGTACATGGTACAGGGACTGGGGCTGGTCCTGCCTCCCGTGGCCTGAGCATTACCTGGAGGCTCCCAAGCTCCCCATTGTGGCCCTAGAGATGCCAAGTTACAAGGGGGTGGCCCTAGTGGCCCCCAGGCACCAAGGACTGGAACAACCTGGCACTTTCTGCCTGACCAAGTATGTCTGGGTGTGCCCCTGCCCCTGAGCACCGCTGAAGAGGCTCCCCTCAAACATCTCCGTCCCCTGTTTCAGACACACACTGAGGTTCAGGTGTGAACAGCCTGGTGCCACTGAGTCACAGTGAGTCAGCAACAGAGGCTAGGTCCCACCAGGACCCGTGCACTGCCCCCCAACTTCTACCTGGTCACTGGTGCAGGCAGGCACGGACTGGCTGGGGGTTTCGGCTGGGCAGCAGAATCTAACAGGCAGCTCAATCCCTCAGCACCCCACACCTGCCCCACTGCGTCCTCTCTGGGCCACATACCTGTTGGGGTGAACCCGGGACCCCCACCAGCGTAGGCCAGAGCCAGGCGGACCCTGTGTCCTCTCCCTTGTCCGTCTCTGCTCTGCTCTTTCTTCTCCTCCCAGCAGCTGCTACCCCACCCCCGCCACGCCCTACCAGCTGCGGCGTGGCCCCGAGGGACCCCCCTCTTCCCTTCCTCCCCCACCCCCACCACCAGGCAGGAAAAGAAGACGCGGGGCCTGCAGAAGCAACTGGAGGCTCCTCAGGTCTCTTTGCAGGAGCCGGCAGGAAGGAGAGGGGTCAGCTAGGGGTCACAGAGTCCCTGCCGGTCGCTGCGGGGGACAGAAAGGGAAGCTGGGAGAGGGTCGCGCTGGGGTCCGGTCCCTCGCGGCGGGGGGGAATGGGGCGCCTGCGCGCCACCTGCTGGCCTCCATGGGTATAGCCCCAGGCAGATGCTGGGACCAAGGCTTGAGTCTGGGCGTTGGAGCAGGATGGGGGAGGTTCCTGGGGGCAGAGGGCATGGGTGGCAGGAGCACTGCGAGAGTTGTGGCTTTGAGCGTGCGGTCTTCTGGGCCTGGTGAAGCTGGTGCTTGGATGCTTGAAGCTAGGAAGAGCCCTTTCCGCAGCCAGATGACGACGACGAGGGAAGACTGGGCTGGGAGGGGAAAAACTGTGTGTGTGTGGTGGGGGGCGGGGTTGGGAGCACCCAGGTTGATCTTCAGAGCAGGCTGCCGGGACTGCTGCTCTTATGCATCACTTGCATGCTGCAATCCCTTAGTGCGGGCCAAGAGCAGCCGGCATGCAGTTTTGCTGGTGGTCTCCCAACACACGTTTATGGAGCTCCAGGCAGCACCAGGCTTTGGGCGCCATTCTAGGAGTGCAGCTGGCAGCTGGCTGAGGGCTGGACCCCTTCCTCCCTGCTGCTTTTTTTCTCTTTGGAAGACCCCACTGGTGTCTTTGGGGTGCTGGCTGGTCACTTCCACGTTGGCACCTTGTGGGTCATGAGCATCGGGGTCTTCCTGAGTGTCCAGGGCTGACCAGGGCCCCAGCACCTAACTCAGGCTGTAGGCACACAAGCCAGAGGGCTGGCGACCACTTTCCCCAACACACACACCCTGAGTGCTGGGGACCGTAGCTCACGTCTCACTCATGAAAGACCCATGTGCTACCTCCAAGCCATATCCCCTGCCCCAGGCAAGCATTTAGAGCGGGACAGTTCTCTTCACAGTCAGAGATGATTGTAGTCCTACCCAGAGGCTTTGCAGTGACACACAGATCACAGGAAGAATCAGGAGAAGGGCAGGAGATACCTATGGAGATAAAATAATGAAGCATCTACCACGAGTTGGCAGAGGGGTGGATGAGGACCACATCTGGCGATGCTCAGGGGTTACTCCTGGCTCTGCACTCAGGAATTACTACTGGCAGTGCCCAGGGGACTATATGGGATTCCGGGGATTGAACCTGGGTCAGCCACGTGCAAGGTGAGTGCCCTACCTGCTGTTCTATCGCTCTGGTTCCAGAACTGACTCTTTGTTCGTGTTCTTTTGAATCTTAGACTGGCACTTGGTTCTTTTTTGTTTGCTTGTTTGTGTTTTGGTGCCATGGGCCAAGCCCAGGGTCTGACACAGTGAGGGGCTGCACATGCACTTTCATGGTGTGCCATATCCCAGCCTTGGGACTTGTCAGTCAATTCTGTTATCCCAGACGAGAAGGTTGGGACGTGCAGAGGTCTGGTGCCTTACTCTGGGTCACACAGCCAGCGATCCTGGGTTCATGTTCAGGGCCTGATCTAGACCTTCTGCACCCTGCTTTAACCTCCAGAGGCTGCACTGCAGGGTCAGAATCCAGAGTCCCTGCGCTCAGTGGAGGACCTGAGCCTCCCTTCCTGCGGGGTCAGAGAGACTTTCAGGTTGAATGGCAGTGGCTCAGCCCAGGACCAAGCTGATCCAGAAGGGACCTACCTGCGACCTATTCAACATTAACCGTGTGTTCACACATCACATACATGCACGAAGTGTCTTGAATCTTCACGATCCTGAGATGTCAAGATGGTTGTACCCATTTTACAGATATGGAAATCGACGTTAAAAGAGAGAAAGTGGGTGGAGAGATAGTACAGCAGGTAAGGGCTAAGGTACTTACCTTACACATGGCCGACCTGAGTTTGATCCCCAGCACCACAGATGCCCCTCTGACCTCCACCAGGAGTGATTCCTGAGCACAGGTCAGGAGTAATCCCTGAGCACTGCCAGATGTGACCCCAAAACCTAAAGAGAGAGAGAGAGAAAGAGAGAGAGAGAGAGACTTGCACAGAAGAAATGAAAGAAAGTGGGGGCTGGAGCGATAGCACAGCAGGTAGGGCGTTTGCCTTGCACGCGGCCGACCCGGATTCGATTCCCAGCATCCCATATGGTCCCCTGAGCACCGCCAGGAGTAATTCCTGAGTGCAGAGCCAGGAGTAACCTCTGTGCATCGCCAGGTGTGACCCAAAAAAAAAAAAAAAAGAAATGAAAGAAAGTGACAACTGGAAGTCCGAGCTATCTCTTCCGGGATCTCCATCGTGGATGTGATGAGGTCAGCCCAGCTTGACGTTCCCTGAAACCCTGTACCAGATGAGCTTGAGCTAGGTTTGGGTGCTGAGACCATGTGACCAAGTCACTGTGACCTGGTCCCCGGCCAGGGCAACGGCTCAAACCTGGAGCACCTGCTTAGCATGTAGGAGCTCGGTTCGAGGCCCGGCCCCACCTGGTCTTGGAGCCCCTCCAAGAGAGGTGCCCCACCTCTCTTCCAGAATGGGTGAATGTAGATTGGCCTCAGTCCCTGAGGATCTCCAGTGGTAGAGCAGGAGAGAGAATCCAGAGCTCGGATTCCTAAACACGCAGAGAGAGGACTCCCCCCTGCCCGCGAGGGACGAGGAGCAACAGTGGCCAAGAGAGGGGCCACAACAATAGCACAGCGGGTAAGGCACCTGCCCTGCATGTGGTTGACGCGGGTCCAATTCCCAGCATGCCATACAGTCCCCACACCCACCAGGAGTGATCCCTGAATGCAGAGCCAGGAGAAAGTCCTGAGTGGCCCCAAACATCACTCCCCCGCAAACAAAATAAAACAGCAGCCAGGAGAGTGTATTAACTTGGAAGGAAAGCCAGGAGGGCTTCTGGGAGGAGGTAAAACCTATATTAAGGTGGGAATTAGTCAAAAGAGGGATAAGGAGGGGGCTGGAGAGATAGCACAGCGGGTAGGGCGTTTGCCTTGCACGCGGCCGACCCGGGTTCAAATCCCAGCATCCCATATGGTCCCCTGAGCATGGCCAGGGGTAATTTCTGAGTGCAGAGCCAGGAGTAACCCCTGTGCATCGCCAGGTGTGACCCAAAAAGAAAAAAAAAACAAAAACAAAAAAAAAAAAAGAGGGATAAGGATCAGAAGGGAACAGGACCTTCAGCCTAAGAGAACACTGTGATTGGGGAAGGAAAAGGTGGGATGGCAGAGGAGGGTGGCAGGAAGGGTTGCAAGATGCCTTGGGATCCTACAGTGAGGTTCAGAAAAATAGAACTGGATTTTATTTGGGAGGGGGGTGGATTGGGCCACACCCACCGGTGATCAGCAGCTTCTCCTTGATCCGTGCTCAGAGGTTGCTCCTGGAGGTACTCAGGGGACCATATCTGGATCAAGGATTGAACCAGGGTAGCCACGTGCAGGGCAAGTGCCTCCATCCCTACACTGTCTCTCCGGCTCTCAGATTGGATTTGAAGGACTCTTCCTTGTTGGAGACATCCAGGCAGGAAGGGCTCTGTCCACTTGACAGAATCTGTCTGAGCCGACCAGTGCCAGGAGCTACGGTGAGTCCCAGGGACACCACTGTGAACAAGGTGGCAAGGCCCTTGGCCCCAGGGAGCTCCCTTGCACCAGCAATATCCAAGTAATAAGTCTGTGAATGACTCACCAAAATAGCTTCGGAGTTGCAAAGAAAAATTTGAGTAAAGTTCTAAGGATGGTCAACTGAGTAGTGTCAGGTCATAGAGTCCAAGGGACTGACATTTAAACTAAGAGCCAAAAAGAGAAAGGAGGCAGGCATAACACAGCTCACACTTCAAAGAAGAGTGCCCTGGGCACGGAGTCAGCAAGTACAAAGGTCTTGGAGCAGGAGTAAACTGGGTCTGTTTAGGAAAGTTAAAAAGCCCACTGTTCGGATGGGTATTCGAGCATTGTATAACTGAGATTTAAACCTGAAAACTTTGTAACTTTGTAACTTTCCACAATAAAAAATTAAAAAAAAAAAAAGCCCACTGTTCAAGCTTCATCAGGGAGAGAACAAAAGGGAATTCCCTGCCATAGTGGCAGGGTAGGGTGGGGGGAGACGGGACTGGGGAGGCGGGGAGGGATGTTGGGTTTACTGGTGGTGGAGAATGGGCACTGGTGAAGGGATGGGTTATCGAACTTTGTATGGGGGAAACATGAGCACAAAGATGTATGGATCTGTAACTGTACCCTCACGATGACTCTCTAATTAAAAATAAACTAATTTAAAAAAAAAAAGCTTCATCAGGGCTCACTCTGGAGGCTTGCCACTTGGTCCAATAAAGTCCTAGGAGTGGCCCTGAGCACCACTGGGAGCACTCCCTCCCCCACTCTGCAAAAAAAAAAAAACACGTGGGTGGTTAGGGTTTGTGAGCAAAAAAGAAAGAGTGGGAGAATGTGATAATAGTACACGGGGAAGGGGGCACACACAGGTCAGAGAAGAATCAGGAGAGGGGCTGGAGCAATAGCACAGCAGGTAGGGCGTTTGCCTTGCACGCGGCCGACCCGGGTTCGATTCCCAGCATCCCATATGGTCCCCTGAGCACCACCAGGAGTAATTCTTGAGTGCAGAGCCAGGAGTAACCCCTGTGCATTGCCGGGTGTGACCCAAAAAGAACAAAAAAAAAGAAGAATCAGGAGAGTCATTCCACGTTCCAAAGAGAAGTGCCAGTGCTCTGCGCTGGGAGGGGCTCCCTCCCCCTGCCCGGCCCCTCTTTGGGCCCAGGACTCTCCCACATCCAGTCCTCTCCCCGCAGAAGCAAGGTCACGCTCTGTGAGCAGCTGGACACTCGGCTGCAATCTCCCGGAAGGCACGGCTCTCGGGCGGGAAGGAACAGCTCTCGTCCCAGGCCAGCGCAAGGGGCAGGAGGAAAGTGGATGGAGGGTTGGGCCACTTAGTCTGGGGCTGATGGCTGTCATGTGGTGAGTGTGGAGACCAAAGGGGAAGGGGCCGGGGCGGGCCCTCCAGAGGGAGCTTCTGAGCCAGACCTCTGGCCGAGAGACCAGCCCATTACTCCACCCTCTGAGCCTTCTCCTGAACTAGAAAAGGATAATAAAATCCACACAGAAGAGCGGTGGGAGGGCTGGTGAGGGTGAAAGGGGAAGGGAGGGGAGAGGAGGGAGGAACGGGAGGAAGCAAGGATGCGTAAAGGCCTCCTTTTGACCCTTTTTGGAGGCAGCCACATCAAGCAGTGCTCAGGGCTTGCTACTGGCCCCGTGCTCAGGATCAGTGGGCAGGACCATGTGAGAAGCAGGGACTGAACTGTGGCCGGCCACACGGAAGGCACGAGCTGCAGCGCCCTGAGCTGTCTCTCTGGTCTTCTCTTTGGGTGAAGAAGATCTCAAATCCCTCCCTCTGCTTAGAGACTCAAATGACGGAGCTCCCCTCTGACAGAACAGAGAGGTCTGGGATCTTGCCTGACATCACACAGCCAGTTAGTGGCGACACCCTGCCCTCATCTGCTTCAAGCCCTGGGCCCCACTTCTACTTGAGAGTTTCCCAGTGTCAGACCACAGATGCCCTGGGGCCAGAGGGGAGGGCGCTTGCTTTCCACGCTGCCAAGTCAGGTTTAATCCCTGGCATCTCTTATGGCCGCCCCCCTCCCCCCCAGCGCAAAACCAAAACAACACAGATGCCTCGATCCCCGAGAGCAGTAGGTCAGGGCTTGGCTTAGCCCAGATCACGAGGCGGGGGAGGTGTGGCAGGAAGAAGCATATCGAGGGTCACGCCCCCCTTTCCCAGCTCCTCCGGGGACTCCCTCATCCCGAGGCCGTGGCTCTGGGCACGGCCAGCAGAGGGCAGCTGCCTGGCCAGAGTGCGGTGCTGTCTCCAGGGCCGGAGCCGCGCTGGGCTTTGCCCTGCCTCCTGCCCAGCAAGCCCCTGGGGTCCTCACGGGCACAGCCAGAACGTCTGTCTACTGGGTTGCTCTGAGCCTCAGTTTCCCCATCACAGCGTCTGTCTCGCCAGGTTCTGGGAAGAGGCAAGGAGGCTCACACACACACAGATGCTATTTTTATTAGCCGTGGTGACACTTGTGTCTTATCTTCAAGTGGCTGACATAAAGGGCAGGCAGCCAATCAGTGGTCGCTATGACGACAGTGAGAAGGATGATGATGCAGGGCCCAGTCACAGTCCAGCCTGAATCTCCTCGCCAAGGAGCGTCCAGCGCCTGCTGGCCTGGGATGCTACCAGTGACCAGGAGTTCCCTCCCTCCCAGCAGCCGGCAGAGAGTGGGCCCCCACAGGTGCTTGGCTGGCCTTGCCTCTGGCCTCAGGCCCCTTGTCTTCCCAGGGCCTGAGGGGTCAGGAGGCAGGTCCCTGCAGCTGGATTCCTGCTCTGCTGGGGAAGGTGAGCCCCAGCGACATGCCAGGGACTCTCGTTCTCGCAATTCCAAGTTCCTTTTCTGCTGCCTGAAAAGAAGGTAGAAGAAGAAGACCCGTCCGCTGGGTTCGGGTCTCCTCTCAGGAATGTCTGGGACCTGGGGACTGGAGCGACAGTCCAGTGGGCAGGGTGTTTGCCTTGCACGTGGCCAACCTGGGTTCAGTTTCCAGCATCCCACATGTTCCTCCAAACACCACTGGGACTAACTCCTGAGTGCAAAGCAGGAGTAATTCCTGAGCCTCGCCAGGTGTGGTCCAAATACAAAATAAAATAAAATAAAAAAAAGGCTGGAATCTGAGCTATTGTAGGTGGGGTGAGGAAGGTACTAACTAGCCTTGCATGTGGCAGACCCAGGTTTAATCCCCAATCCTGAGCCCTGCTGGGAGTTATTCCTGAGCCCAGAGCCAGGAGTGAGCCCTGAGCACTGTGGGTGCCCCCCACCAAAAAAAAAAAAAGAAAAGAAAGAAAAGAAAAGGATAGGGAAGAATGAGAGAGGGGCTGGCGGCAGAGAGATGACGCAGAGGACTAAGGACGGAAGGTGCTGTGCCTGCCAGAGGCTTGGTTCCAATCCCAGCACCATATGGTCCCCTGAGGACGGAGCACTGCAGGGAGAAACTCTTGAACACAGAGCTTAGAGTGGCCCCGGGGCTGACCGAGGCCAAGGAGAGAATGGGGCCCTCAGAGCCGCAAGCCCAGGAACCTCGGTGTACTCTAGCTGACCACCTCAACAGCCCCCTAAGCCACCCCCCTCACCCCAACAAATCTGCTGGGTTTGTGGGTCTCAGAAGCCAAACAGCCCTGGCCTCCAACTCGGGCTTTCTGTGTGCCTCGGGCAAAGTTCTCCGCCTCTCTGAGCCTCCCTTGTCTTGGCCTCCCTGCTGGGACCTTGTCTGGGCGCGGCAGTGGCTGCACCCAGAGATGCTTTTCATGTGAAAGGGAAAGATGGAACCTGGTTCACGGTTAGGACCTGGAAACAGAGGAGTGGAAAGAACATTTGGATGTGGAAGCCCCTCATTTCCATCCCAGGCTTTCCCTGCCCCCACCCCACCCCAGAGGGCCTTGGGTGCGGGAGGAGAGAACTGCAGCCGGCTGGGTGATGTCTGGGCTCACAGCTGGGTGAGCAGGCGTCTGGGGCGTGTGCCTGCGTGTGCAGGAGTGTGCGTGCATGTTCACTAGGGCAGGCAACGTGTGCATGTGAAGACGCGGGTGAGTGTGCTGCACTTACTTATGTGCATGAATCCGAGAATGCCCGGGCACAGGCGTTCTTGCAGGTGCTGTGTGCATTCCTGCAGCGATTAAGGAGGCCCCTCTGCTCACCGTTACCATGGAAACTCAGAGGCAATCCCCAGCCTCGGGAAGAGCTGACCCTGTCTTCCCAGCGAGGGAGGTAGATCAGAGGAATGAGGCCCCAGGGACAGGGCCTTGTCGGCCTCCGGGACTGGGTTCTGGGACTCTGGGTCCCTCTGAACCTGTTGGGAAGCCACTTGTGCCAGGCATCCTGGCCCTGCGGAGGGGTTTTGGGTAACAGCATTGGGTGCCACCGGGGATGGCTGTAACCCATGCAGTCTCAGACTGGGAACTTCAGCTCTTGATTCTTCGCCTCTGTTTCCTCTCTGAGAAATCTGCCAGTGGCAGGTGCCAGCAGAGCCTGAAGCCAGAAAATCACCTTTCGTCCCCCTGAGGGTTCGTGTCTCCAAGGGCTGGGTTTCCCCTGGGCTACTCCCCCTGGAAGCAGCAGTTTCCACAGAGAGCTGAGGCTCCAGGATGATGCAGGGGCCAGCGCTGTGCCCCACTCTGCTGGGCTGTCCCCACGCCCTGGGCCCCCCACAAGGCTTCTCTTAGCCTGGGACATGGGTCACTTTTCAAGGTGGAGAGAAGTAGCCTGGAAGGGGTCACCCAGGGCCCTGGGCTGGGTGGGGCTCACTCTTCAGTCTGGCAACCCTCGGGCAGAGCTGAGCTGTCCAGACCTCTGGGTGGCAGAATCCAGGTTAGGAACAATTCTTGTTCGCTCGCTTGTGTTTTAGGCCACACGCAGTGGTACCCAAAGCTTACTCCTGGCTCTGTGCTCAAGGGTAACTTCTGTCCATACTCGGGGGCCATGAGGTGCTGGGGATTGAACCTGGTTTGGGATGTGTCAGGGGAGTCCCCTACCCACTATACTATGGCTCCGGGCCCCCAGGAAGGATTTTCTTTTAAAAATATTTCTCAGGACAGGGGCTGGAATGATAGCACAGCGGGTAAGGCGTTTGCCTTGCACACGGCCAATCCAGGTTCGATTCCCAGCATCCCATATGGTCCCCTGAGCACCGCCAGGGGTAATTCCTGAGTGAAGAGCCAGGAGTGACCCCTGAGCATCGCTGGGTGTGACCCAAAAAGCAAAAAAAAAAAATTTTCTCAGGACTGAAGGGAGCTCAGTGGACCATAGTGTACGGTTTGGTGCCCAGGTTTTATCCCGAGTACCACCAGGAGACACCCCCAAGCGCTGAGCTGGGAGTAGCTCCTGAGCAAAATGGTGTGTGGCCCGAAAACAAGGAAACAAAATTTCCAATTTACTTGATAAACAAGTTCTTAGACTTCTTTACAAATGGCTCTGAGACTGTTCTGCATTTCCATTTCTCTCTGTCAGTGTATTAAACTTCAATGAAAGAACGTATGGACACAATCCAACTGTTCACTTTCTTTCGGATGTTGGCCAAACCGGCGATGCTCTAGGCTGTTCCTTCGCCCTGTCCTCGAGGGGTTGCTCCCAGCAGTGTTCCCAGCACCTATGTTGCCTGGAATCAAACCCAGACCTCCAGCATGTCCGCTGAGCCTCAGCCCACCGAGCTATCTCTCCAACTCCAAGCCAACCTTGTGTGTTTGGTTTTACTTTTGCTTTTTGGGCCACACCCAGTAGCACTCAGGGCTTACTCTTGGTTCTGTGCTCAGGAATCACTCCTGGAGGGTCTTGACGGGCGCATATACTGTGGTGCTAAGGATACAAGACAAATGGGGGCCAGAGCAACAGCACAGAGGTTAGGGCTCTTGCCTTGCACACAGCCAACCCAGGTTTGATCCCCAGCACCCCATATGGGGTGCCAGGAGTCCTGCAAGAAGTGATCCCTGAGCAGAGCCAGGAGTGAGCCCTGAGCACTGCCGGATGGCCCAAACATTTCTCCCACCCCCCCCAAATTAATTAACACCTACAAAAGACACATGTCTTAATTCCATGAGTGATTTTTTCCCTCTACTCCCCTCTCCCAAAGAGCTTCTTTTTTTTTTGCTGTTTGGGTTACACCTGGCGATGCACAGGGGTTACTCCTGGCTCTGCACTCAGGAATCACTCCTGGCGGTGCTCAGGGGACCATATGGGATGCTGGGAATCGAACCCAGGTTGGCTGCGTGGAAGGCAAACGCCCTACCCACTGTGCTATCGCTCCAGCCCCCACCAAAGAGCTCCTTTTGGCAGGGCTCACACCCCACATGGTGCTCCGTGGCCATCCCAGGACCTGGGATGAAACTCAGGAGATCACACACGCTAGTCAAGTGCTCTATTGTCTGAACTATCTCTCTGACCCCAATTCCTGACTCTTAAAAAAATTGGACCCAAGTCTCCAGTGCCCTCTGAGCAGGCTGTCATGCACCCAGGCAGATCGCAGGTAATGCTATACGCGAACACCGGCAATGCCCATTGTACCAAGAACCACCTCTCCATTCGCTGGGAACCTAGAAACAATTTCCAAATGGCCAACCAAACAAAGCTCCAACAAGGGGAGAGTGGTGCAAGGGGAGATCCAAGTGCTTCTCCGGAAGGGATGAGCGCAGGTAAGCCACGCGGCCTCGGGGGCCCTGCCCGCCTGCAGCTATTTCCATCAGCAGAAGGAGAAGGATGATGAGACTGGGTGAGGGCCCCGACCCAGATGCCTGCATCACCTCAACCCCCCGCCCACTGCCTCTCCCACTCTTAAAACCCAAGGAGAGTGGCTGGAGCAATAGCACAGCGGGTAGGGCAGTTGCCTTGCATGTGGCCAACCAGGGTTCAATTCCCAGCATCCCGTATGGTCCCCTGAACACCGCCAGGGGTAATTCCTGAGTGCAGAGCCAGGAGTAACCTCTGTGCATCACCAGGTGTGACCCAAAAGGCAAAAAAAAAAAAAAAAAAAAAAAACCACAACCCAAGGAGAGACAAGGGGGGCCAGGGAAGCCCTGCCCCTTGGTTTCAGGTCCCCTCATGTGGTATGGGGCGACCCCAGACATTGGCTGGGGAGGGGCTGGGCCATGGGGAGTTCTCAGAGGAAGGAGGCAGTGGGAGGCAGTGGGGAGCCCTGGACGGTTGTTACGCAGGGAGGAAGGGACTGATGTCGAGAGGCAAGGCGGGAGAGGGTAAGAGGACCCAACTGGACAACCAGGCGGAGGGGCAGCTGGGGCGTGGGGAACCTCTGGGCCAGCTGGCGGGGAGGAAGCAGGTGTGCGAGGAGGAGGAAGAGTTGAGGATGGAGGTGGGAGTGAAGGTGGGTCTGGGCCCCTGGAAGTCAGTCCTGAAGCAGCCACCGTGTGGGCCGCATGGAGAAGCAGCAGAGGGGCATGGCCAAGGCGGGGCAAGGTCTCAGAGTCTGTCTGCTAGAAGTCTGCAGGCTCAGGCTGAGGGTCCGGAGAAGATGGAGCCCCCTTCTCTCTTCTTCGGGGTAGAGAGCAGTGGTCTTCACCAGGAGGGCCTTGGGGCTCTTCTCTGGGGACCCTACAGAGCTGGTCTACAGAGAGGGGCTGCTCTGGGGGCCAATCTCCCACCCCGACTTCCGCTCAGCACAGAGAGGGGCCGGCTCCACCCAGCAGCCCTCCTGGGACCCCCACACCACCCATTGCCCCTCAACCTCCTGAGCCCGCAGCTTCAGGCCCTGTGCCCCCCACTTCCAGGCCTCCTCTCGCTAACCCCACACACTGGCCCTTGCGAAAGGCCGTTTCCACGGCACGGATCAGGAAGTAAAGCTCATCCTGAGGTGGGCAACGGGGAGGGAGGTCAGCGGGGCTGGGGAGGGACCACAGAACAGCTGTGTGATCGGGGGGGGGGGGTTGGCGGAGGGACCCCAACCTCACCGAAAGTCTTTCCCCTCCTTCCCAGGACCTGCCTAGCACCCCCCAGCCACCCCCTGTTCTGTTCCTCAGGGCCCAGCTCCTTTGGGAACAGCCAGCCCCCTCCCCCTCCCGGGCTGTGCTCCTGGCAGCTGTGCCACCCTGGGCTCTGGTTCGGGGGTGGTCCCCGGCGTCGAGGGGGGCTGGGCAGAAGCTGGGATCGGTGGGGCTAAGGTGTGGGGCACCCAGAAGCCCCCAGGTCCCCACCTTCAGATCCGCGGTGCTCCGGGCTCAGGTGGACCAGGTTCTCCGGGAAGGGGTGGCTTGAGGCTTTAATCACTTTATCAATGTTTGTTTGTGTAACTCAGCTCTGAGATGCTTTTCCTTCCATCTGTCCCCACCATCTGCTCCCATCAGGATTTTCCAAACCATTTGGGACCAAAGAAGGGAGGTGGGGCCGGGCCTCCGAGGGGGGTGGGGAGGGACTACCTCCACCCACCTCCCCCTGAGCTTCCAGGGAGAGGCCTGGGCTCGTGAGTCACGGAGACCTGCCCTCAAATACCATCTCAGGCACCTTGGTGCTGTGTCGTGTCAGGCAGGTGACCTCGCTTCTCCGAGCCTCAGTCTCCTCATCTGTGAAATGGTCACGCCGGTGATGCTGCAGGACCAGGGCAGCGCCCGGCGACACTGTGAAGTGCTGTGTGCATCCAGCAGGTGCCCAGACGGTACTCTGGGAGCTAATCTGCTCCTTTGGTGAGCCCTCAGCTCACTCCCAGATGCTGGGAACACCCCCTCCCTGGGACTTGAGCCCTCCCCCTTTGAGAGACCCTTCACTCTGCTGCCTTTCTCTCCCCAGCCTTCTTCTGCTCTACTCTGAGCCCCGTCTCTCCTCCCCCTCCCTCCTGCATGTCTCACTCTCAGGTGCTGGGGGCTGACACCCCCCACTCCCCCCACTTCTGCTGCTCTGCATGGGCCTTCATCAAAGCAAATCAGAGAGGGCTTCCAGTCGCTGGACCTCCCGGTGCTGGGCCTGGGGAAGCCAGGTTACAGCCGGACATGGGTGCACTCGGCAGGGCCCCCGAATGGGCTTTTCCCCTCAGAAAGGGGAGAGGCAGCCGAGGTCTTAGGAAATTGCCGGGCCGTCCCCTGACGGCAACCCAGGGCCTTGGGGCAGGAGGTCTTGGATCTCAGGCTTTGATGTGAAGTTTGGGGAGATCCTGGCTCTTTGGTTCCCGGGGGGCTACTGTGCTGCTTGGGTTCCAGGGAGGAGAGAAGCAGCAGAGCCATGGAATGGCACGGGGCGGGGGGGGGGGGCGCAGATTCACCACAAGATCCACCCTCATCTATCAGGGAGCAGGACAGTCAAAGGAAGGTGGGTGCTGGGCGAGGAGGAGACAGGGTCCTGCTTTCAGAGCTCCCCTCTCTGGGGAGACAGAATGCATCTAGTCAGGGGGTCCTAAGAGCCCCTCGAAGTAGGTTCCTGAGGGAACGGTGGGGCAAGAGATGGGAGTAGCGCAGTGTGTGTGTGTGTGTGTGTGTGTGCACGCGTGCGTGCGTGCTGAGACTGGACATAGTGGGCAGGAGGCTCCAAAAGAGTGGAGGGTACCAGCATCAGGCAGGCAGAGTAAGAGAAAAGGGGTGAGCCGGGGTGGGGCTGCAGGTCTGGCCCCTCTTCTAGCCCAAGCACACCATGCTCCCTGGGAGAGGGAGGAAGTGAGGTGGGGAAGGACAGGCGGCAGGGTGGTGTTGAGCAAAGCAGCAAGTCTCTCCCTGCCCCCAGGTCCTCCTGCAGGAGGCAGCTGGGAACCACCCACACATGTCTGGCGTCTCTCACCAGACAGGGGGTCCCAACGCCAGAGCCAAGGCACACAGAGGAACTGGTGTTCTGAAGGGCCCAGCTGCCCCCCACCCCCCCAGCCCCACTCCTCAGGAGCAGGGAGTCATGCCAGCCTTTGGTCACCTGGGGCTCAGACTGGGAACCTGGGGGGCAGGGGGTTGTCTCAGAGGGTCCCCCTAACCCCCGAGCTGAAAGCAAATGTTATGGGCTCACCTTCCAAGCCAAAGCAGGCCCTGTATGGTGCCGGGTTTATCTCTGCAGGCCCTGGCTCCCGCCCATGCCCCTGGCCTCCAAGTGGGCTCTGGGCAGAAGGCTTGCAAGCCACACTCCTCCCCTCTGCTCAAAGCCCCAGAGTGTCTCCCCTGGAATAGAACCTGCAGCCCTGGGGCACTGCCCTTCCCTCAACCCCCCCCCCCAGCTTTGTTCCGGAGTGAAGGTCCAGGGGCTGGGAGGGGGTTGGATGCCACCTTGGATGCCCCCCCAGCTCTGTGCCCAGTTGGGCCAGGCAAGATGGGCACAGATGGGGGTCCGCAGCTTAGAAAGGCGGACTCTGAACACTGAATCCACCTGGTCAGTGCATTCTTCATAGCTCAAAGGTGGGTGGAGGAGACAAGAGAGATAGTACAGTGGCTAAGGCACTTATGTTTGATCTCTAGCACCCCATATGGTCCTCGGAGTCTCACCAGGAGTGATCCAAAGCACAGAGCCAGGAGTTATTCCTGAGCATAGTGGGGTGTGGCCCAGACCCACCCCACAAAAAAGGGAGGAGGTGGAGTGCCTGCTATTCGTGCAGGAGACCGCGGTCCCACCTCCAATACGACATGTTCCCTCCAGCACAGGCCAGAGCACTGCTTCTGGTGCGCCCCCGCCACCCCCAATTCTAAAACCTACAGTCCTTGGCATGGCCCCAAGCATTGCCACCCCGCTAGTCTCCATTCATGGATCCCGTTTTTCTCTGTTCTAGAAATGACTTGTATCTTCCGCCACCTCCAACTCCCATGACCCACTGCTGAAAGAGAGCAATGAACGGATGAGGGCACAGGGTTCAAGTTCACGCCTCCACTCACGAGCTGTGAGAGAGGAGAAGTCCCTGAACCCTCTGCTCTGCCGTGAAGGGCACCGGGAAGGGCAACAGACAGGGAAAACCCTCCGGCCCTAATGGGCTGCTCGTAGGCGCGGCGCGGGTCGGGGTGGCGGCTGAGCAGCCCCTATGCTGGGATGCGGTCAGAGACTCTGGGGAGGGCTGTCCAGGAGGCGGGCGAGGGGCCTGGGCTCCTCGCCCCAACTGCGTGGCTGGAGTCGGGAGGGGGAGGGCAGCTGAGATCAGGGCGGGGCTGGGGCCCCCCAGGGGTCCTGCGGAGATCCCGGACGCAGCTCGGGCGGGTTCTCCAAGCCCGAGGGGGTGTGTCTGCCAAGCCCGCCTAGCGTCGGCCACTGGATCCGGGGGCGCTGCCTCTCCCCGCGGAGCCCCCAGCCCCGTCTGTTGGGGAGTGGAGCGCGGGGGCCTGGAGGGGGCCGCTGGGCGCTCAGAGTCCAGGTGCGACTGGCGAGGCGGCGGGAGGCGGGTGTCCCCAGCTTAGGAAGGCGGTCGCTCGGCGATAGACCCCCCTCATCGGCGCGACCCGCATCTGGGTGCTGGAGAGCTGGGAGTCTGGGTCCTCCCGCGCCGGCGGGGCGCTCTTCGATGAGGGGTCGAGGGCGGGAGGGCGTCCCGTGGCTGCGCGGGCAGGGCAGGGGGCGGGGCCGGGACCCGGGGGCGGGGCCTGGCACCGGGGTTTGCGGCTCGGGGGCGGGGCCTACCTCTGGGTCTGCGGCCAGAGGGCGGGCCGGGACCCCTGGGGGCGGGGCCTGAGCCCCGGGGGCGGGGCTCCGGGCGAGCGCCGCGGGGCGTCTCCCTCACAGGCCCCGCCCCCGCCCCCCGCCCGCCCTCCGGCCGCCTCTGCCGCCGCGCGCCGCAGCCGCACCGCCTTCCCTGCGCAGTCGGTGTCTCCGCATCGCTGGGTGAGTGGGGGCCTCTCGGGCCGGGGCTGGGGGATGTGAGGAGGGGGCGTCCGGGGGGAGGGGCTGCGTCCAGGGCTCCCCAGCCCCGCGCCTTCCGCCGACCATCCCTCGGCGGGCGCGGGCAGAAGGGGCTCCCCCGGGGCAGCGCGCGGCGCTCTCCAGGGTCCTGACCGCGCAGTGGCCAGCCCGAGGAGTAGCGCGCCCGGGGCTGCCAGCATCGAGGCGGGGGGCTCGGCGGGCGGCAGCCCGGACGACATGGGAGAGGGCTCGCGGCGCGCTTCTCAGGGCGAGCCGCGGGCTCCTTCCCGTGGTGCGGGCTGGGGGTCTGTGCGGAGAGCAGAGCGCGGGGCCACCTTCCTTTTCAAGTCTTCCAGCTGGGAGGGGCAACTCTGAGGGGGGCCGCAGGAGGGGGCTCCGGAGGACCTCCCCTGCCCAGCGCAGCTCTCTCTACCCCCGCCCCATGACCCAGTTCCCTGGACCTCCAGGAGGGGACTAAGGGACACACTGGCGCCCCAGCCCCACACATTTCCTCAGTCCCCTCCCACACACTTGTTTAGTGGGGCCTCAGCCTGGGGCAGAAGAGGCCGTTTAGAAAGGAGGGTCACCAACTTGCAGAAGCACACATGCCGAGGACAGGCACAGGTCCCCAAACACCAAACAGTCCCCCCTCCCCGCGATGGGTGCATGCCAGCTTACATATCTGCACACGCCACACATGGATAGAAACCTGCAGGGAGACAAATGCAGTGCAGAACCCAGGACGCATACATGCGTGAGCACACGCATGAGCACACACCTCAACCATGGACGCCGATTCATACACACACAACAAAGCCTCTCACGCCACTCTCACAGTCCCAAGCTTGTGTGGCCGGAGGAGGGGGCTTGCGGTGTCACCTGCACACACCCCAGAACCCCTGCCCCAAACTGCCTGTTGGCTCCCCTCTGTCCCCCCAGACCTCACCCCTCTGACCTTCGGACCTGGGGGCCTTTAGGGACTCCATGAAAGGTGAGTGTTGGGGTGGGGGTGCCTGGCTGGGGAGGGACGTCCCTGGAAGAGGGAATCCTAGTCTGGGAATGGTAGCAGCTCCCTCTCCTGGGACTTGGCAGTCCCTATGGGGGAAATAAAAAGAAATTAGCCAGAATGCCTGCCTGAGGGTGGCCTCAGCTGTTGGCTGTGTGTCAGGGTGGGCCTGGGAGCTGGCTTAAGATGCGTGTGCGAGACCTGCGAGGTCGTGGGCTGGCGTGTCTCATGCACAGGGTTTGGAAGTCACGTGTGCGTGGTGCTGTGTGTCAGCATATGTGTGGGGCGGAGCTGAGGAAAGGGTGCATGTGGAGTCAGGTGGCCCCCGGCGTACGGGCTGGTATGTGAGGAGTCTGGCCCCATGGGTAGGTCTGGTGAGTTGGGGATCAGCCTGGGTCGGTCCATCATCCTGAGTCCCTGTAAGTCATTTCCATGTACTCAGCACTTGCTCATTTCTGCAGAAGATCCCCGAGGCTTCACAGGTGGAGGGCGAACCCCCATGACAAGAAGGAGGTGGGGACTGAACCCCACTGCAGAGATGAGGCAATTTCAGGAACTTGCTCAAGGTCAGACCAGTGGAAGAGTAGAATTGGGGTCTGTCTCTGCAACCAGGGCCCTGGCCCGTGCATTGGGGCTGGTCCATGTTGGCCCGTGTATGGGAGAAGGAAGCGGCCAGTGTCCGGCCTCGGTGGTGGCTAGGTGTGAGACTTCAGGAGCCAGAGGGCTGACAGGGTAGGGTGGCAGTCCTTTGCATCCTTCTCTGGGGTTAGCCCTGTCATTCCATGGCTGTGTGTCCTCAAGCAGATCACCTCTCCCTACCCCACCCCAGCTTGCCTTCTCATCTGTGAAATGGGGCCAACCCCCAGACTTCCTCTTGGTGGGGGCGACACGAAAAAACCCTGAGGGCTGAGGCAGGCACCGAGGACCTCAAAAACAAAGCAAGTCCTGCTTATTCCTGGGCAGGTGGAAGGTTCAGGGGGGGAAGTGGGGATCGTGTCACCAAAGCCGGATGCCTGGGACAGGTGGAGTGACCTGGGGCCAGCCAGCTCTGCTGTGTCCCCGGGTCTGATAAGGCAGTTTCAGACCTTATCAGGTAGTGGAGGCTGGTGACCCCAAGTCCCTTCTGGAGGGCGATCAGGGACCGGAAGGACCTAACCACTTTTTTGTCCTTTGGCCCTTGGGGGCCCCAGGTGGGACTTGGCTTGGCCATGGGCAAGCAGAACAGCAAGCTGCGGCCCGAGATGCTGCAGGACCTGCGGGAGAACACAGAGTTCTCGGAGCTGGAGCTGCAGGAGTGGTACAAGGGCTTCCTCAAGGACTGCCCCACGGGCATCCTCAACGTGGACGAGTTCAAGAAGATCTACGCCAACTTCTTCCCCTATGGCGATGCCTCCAAGTTCGCCGAGCACGTCTTCCGCACCTTCGACACCAACAGCGACGGCACCATCGACTTCCGGGAGTTCATCATCGCACTGAGCGTCACCTCGAGGGGCCGCCTGGAGCAGAAGCTCATGTGGGCCTTCAGCATGTACGACCTGGATGGCAACGGGTACATCAGCCGCGAGGAGATGCTGGAGATCGTGCAGGTGGGCGCCCGGGCCCCCAGAATGCCAGGCACGGGGCCCCGCAGCTGGTACCCATCGCCCTTCTCGGTATAGCTAGGACCAGGGGTTATTCTTTAGGCCCCGTTTTAGAAGCTCTTTATTAGGCAATCATTTCCAATGGAAAGAGAAGTCGGGCAAGTCTCCCTTACCTTTTACCCTGAGCCACCTTCAGCATCATGTCTTACGTGCTTGATCGTGGTGGGTGCCTGCCAGGTCCTAAATATGACCCCTTGTTCCCAATACACCAGGCTAGCTTTCCTAAGAATAGGGACTTCTCTTACATAACCCATAATATGATTAGCAAAGTTAGGGCACTTAACATAGAAGCAATGCTATTAGCTAACTTACAGGCCATATTCCAGTTTTGCCAACTGTCTCAGTAGTTTTTATGGTTTTTTTTTTTTCTTTTTTGGTTTTGATCCAAGGATCCCACATGACGCCTAGATGTCGTGTCTTCGGTCCCTTTAGATCTGTAATGGTCCTTGGGCCTTTCATGACTTTTCTTTCATGACTTGATAGATCAGAACACAGACCAGTTTTGTTTTCTTGACTGTCCTCTACTCATGAGCAAATGAATGCCCAAAGTGGTGAAGACATTAGCTGGAGGCCACGCAGCCTGTAAGTGGGCCACCTGGCTCCACCTTCTCTGTTCCATCTGAATGCAGTCTGATTTTTTTTTTTTTGTTTTTTTGGGGCCACACCCGGTGATGCTCTGGGCTTACTCCTGGTTCTGTGCTCAGGGATCGCTATTGGCAAGACTAGGGGGGGAACCATATGGGGTGCTGGGGATTGAACTCAGGTCGGCTACATGCAAGGCAGGTACCCTGTGTGCAAGGTGAGTACTTTCTCCAACTCCATCCAGTTCTATACACAGAATCACCTTCCCACCAATAGACTGCAGGCTCCTAAGAGCCTCGTGCTGAGTGAGATGCATCTCTCCATGTACTCTGTGCATCTTGACGCCAACTCCTTAGACTCAGAGAGGTGAAGTGGTTCGCTCAAGATCACCCAACACAATCAGAGCTGCTCCTTGAAAGGGAACTAGCTGTCAGTTCTGGAGAGGGTCCCATCCCCGGGATTGTTGCACTGTAAAAAGGGGATGCTAACCTCAGGAGTCGTTTAAAGACCTAATATGATTCCCCGTTCTTGGTACAAGTACCCTCTTTTTTTCTCTTGCTTCATTTTGGTTCTGTGCCACACCAAGCTGTGCTCAGGGCTTACTCCTGGCTCTTTGTTTCTGCCTCACTCCTGTTGGGGTTGATGGACCACATGCAATGCCGGGGGATAAAATCTGGGCGAGCCAAATGCAGAACAAGCACCTTACCCCCTGTACTATCTCCCTGGCCCAGAAGGAGCCACTTTCTCTCTAAAACCCTCCAGGAGGCCCACCCCTCACCCCAGCATTGCCACCCCCGGGATTCAGTTCTATTTGTCTCTCCAGATCTGTGTTCACCTTTATGCTGAGACTCTGGTTCTTCCCCCGGAGGGGAGGCTGTGACCTCCCTCCTTCATGCAGGTCCGGGTGGGAGAGGGACAGAGGGCGGTGTGGGGGTGGGGGTGTGTATTCCCTCCTGCAGTGTATTTCTCGGCCTTTCTAACATCCCTGGGATGCGCCTGTGTGGTCCTGTCTTAGAGCTACACGACCCCTGCTTCCCTTTCCTGCTGCCTTGCCCACCTTTCCCTCTCTCAGCTCTGCTGACAGCTCCCTGTTTTGCCTGGCCCTTGCTGGACTCTGGGCTTCTCTTCTTGCTCAGGGTCTTGGTGTGCCATCTAGCCCATTCCAGAATAGAACGAGCACTGTGTGTAGCTGCCTCTCCTCGGGGGAGCCTTTATATTGATCCCTGGTATTTAGTCTGTAGGTAATGAATAGTGGGGCCTTCCAGGGGTCCTGCTGGATGGGTCCACGTGGCAGCTCTTGGCTGTCAACCCTAAAGAGATGCCCGTGTCTTACCACCCAGTTGGCCGCGCTGCTGCAGAGCGCTCCATCTCAGCCCTGCGGGCCGTGCTCGAGTCAGCCTCTTTCCTCGAGCATCTTCTGGACGTCTGCCTGCCAGGCCTCTGCCCTCTGAGCCTGGTTTCCTTTCTGGCAGCCGGTGGCCTCAGCCAGCACAGACAGACTTCTGTGAGCCCCAGTAACTGATTAATTACAGGCCGGCTCCAGTGAAACAGTGAGTGCACCACACTTCCAGACGATTAATTGGGAGGCCCGGGAGAAGCCTGTCACAGGGGGGTCCTCCCTGGACTCCCTCTCTGGAAGTCATTTGCTCAGTCCTCAGCCCCGTACTCAGACCATGGGCACCCTGGAAGGGCGGACAAGCATGCAGGCCACACCAAAGTAGCTGGGTGACAGGGGTTTAGGTGCGAGATCTGAGAGTCCCAAGGACTGCAGGGCAGGGAAGGCCTGGGACGGGGCAGGGAAGGGTCACAGCATGAGCTGCTGCATTCTTTCTTTTGTTTTTGGGCCACACACCCGGCTGTGCTTAGGGCTTACTCCTGGCCCCGAGCTCAGGGATCACACCTAGTGGATTCGGAGGACCATAAGGGGCGCTGGGGATTGGGATGCCGCAGATCAAATCCCGGTCAGCTGCGTGCAAGGCAAACCTCCGCCCGCTGTCCTCTTGCGCCAGCCCTGAGCTGCTGCACACTGATCCTTTAAGCCAGCCACTGTTGCTCCATTCTCGACTCTTCCCCCCCCTTCAGTCCTCTAGGCAGTCCTCCTGGATATGGTTTCCCACTCCACAGACGAGAAACTGAGGCTCGTGGCGTGGCCGAGACTACACAACAAGTAACGAACAGGATGAGGCTGTCGTTCCAGGCTCACCTTGCCTTAGAGTTCCTGCTGGTCACCCACTAGACCGACCGCCAGAGCAGCTGTCCAGAATCGCTGCCATTCCCATTTGAAACCTGGGTTGGTTTGGTTTTGTTTTGGGGTCACGCCTCGTGGTCCGTGGGTGCTACTCTTGGCTTGGTGCTTGGGTGACCCATGGAGTGCTGGACATTGAGCATATGCTCCAGTGCTTTCAGCACTCTCCCTGGCCCCGGGGGCCTGGGTTTCTTCTGAAAAAACGGGGTTGTGAGATGTGAGGTTTAGAAAGACTGCATGAAGGGCAGTAGCAACAGCACAGCAGGGAGGGCGCTTGCCTCACACGCAGCTGACTGGGGCTTGATCTTCGGCATCCCGTATGGTCCCCCAAGCACTTCCAGATGTGATTCCTGAGAGCAGAACCAGGTGTAACCCCTGAGCATTGTGGAGTGTGACCCCCAAAGATAAAAGTGTACTCGGAAGGTGGCCTGATTAGTGGGCTCCCAGCAGAGGTTGCAAACCAGGGGAGGTACGGGGGGAGGGGGATCGATTGTGGCAGAATCACCCCCGGGGAAGCTGATGGTGGGGAGGGAAGCAAGGAAGAGGATGAAATGACTTGAATGCCAAGACTAATGGGTCAGACTTGGTGCAGAGGGCAAGGGACGGGGTTGACACCTTTCAGAGACGACAGTGTTCTGGGCGTGCGGCTCTAGCTGGGTGCTGGAGTTTGCATCTGCCCTACGGGGATGAGGAGAACCTGGATGGAGCCTTCTGGGGAGGGGTTCCCAGGAAGCTCTGGGGCTGCCCCGTTCCTGACCCAGGCAAGATTGGGAGACGGCCTCTCCAAGAAAGCACGGATAAGCTGAGCCCTCAAGGAGGAGTGGGAGGCAGCAGAAGGAGCGTGGGGCAGCATCCAGAAGGAGCTGGGTGCAAGGCGGGCCTGGAGGGAGGCCTGTGTGTGAGTGGAACGAGGGGGTGGCTGCTGGGCCAGGGACTTGGCGGTGGAGAGCTGTGTTTGGAAATTGCTTTCAGAAGCAGCGGGGGCCAGACCCAGGGAGAGAGGCTGGAAGAGATCAGGGTGGAGGCTGAAGTCAAATCTCGCAGCAGAGGAAGTGTAGAGTGTGGGAGAGGGCAGGCTTCTTGGAGGAGGTGTCGGAGGTGAAAAGCAGGAGGACTGACGTGAGCAGTCTGGTCCTGGAGCTGCAGGTGGCAGGAGCCCAGGCGATGCCCCAGACCAGTACGCTTTGTGTACACGTACTAGAGGCGGTGGTGGAGGGAACGAATCTCCTTCGTGTCCTTCGGAGTTCCTACACCAGGCCGCCGTGGCCCTAAGGCTGCCCCCTCCCCTGCTGACCGATGTCCCCTGACCGGCTCTGAGCCCTCGGCGTGGCCGTGCGCCCCCTGGCGGCCACCGCGGCGCCGCAGCGCAGGGCCCCCTGGCGGCTCCCGGGCGCGGGCGGCGCGGAGCCTCGGAGTTTGGGAAGCTGCACGGGGCCCCGGGTCACGCCGCGCGAGCGCCCCTTCCCCTCTGTGTGCGCCCCGACGCCCTCCACCGTCTCTCCCCCTTTCTGGGCGCCCGCGGGGGCTCCGGGCTGCGGCGCGCCTTTGCTCATGCGGATCCCTCGGCCAGCAGTGCCTTTCCCGCCGGGCGTCTCCCGGGGGACCCACGCACAGAGCGCCCCTCTCCCGGGAAGCCCTCCGGGACAGCCGGCCTCGCACCGCCGCCCGCCTCCCCCCACCGCCCCAGCCCCGCGCCGCACCCCCGCGCCTGGGGGCGGGTCCCGGGGATGGAGGTGGGGGAGCCCAGGTGGGCGCCTCTCACTCCCGCCCCCCACTGCCGCTCCCCCAGGCCATCTACAAGATGGTTTCGTCCGTGATGAAGATGCCAGAGGACGAGTCGACCCCGGAGAAGAGGACGGAGAAAATCTTCCGCCAAATGGACACCAACAACGACGGTGAGCGGGCAGGGGCGCGGCGGGCGGGGGCTCCCCTGCTCTAGGCCCGCGCGGGCTCCGCCCCATCACCGCGCCTTCGCCCCCTCCCCGCAGGCAAGCTGTCCCTGGAGGAGTTCATCCGCGGGGCCAAGAGCGACCCGTCCATCGTGCGCCTCCTGCAGTGCGACCCCAGCAGCGCCTCCCAGTTCTGAGCGAGTGGAACCAGGTTCCCCCCCACCCCAGCCTTCCCGGGGCCCTCTCCCGGCTCGCAGCTTCCTCCGCCCCCTTGTGTCTCTCCAGCCTGGGGATCAGACTGGGCACCCCCGGGGGTCTACCCTCCGGAGGCGCCTATGAAGGCACCCCGCAGTCTCCCCAAGACCCGAATAAGCAAGCAATGAGCACCCACCCCGCCCCGCCCCCACCCCCCAGAGGCAATACCACCCTTGGCACCCCCATTGAGACCTAGGCTCCGCTTTGGTCTACCTGTGGTCAGCAACGCCCTTTCTCCCCGAGACGGTGGAACTTCTACAGCCACGAGGCATGGCCTCTTTCCCCCAACCACAGGGTTTCAGCCCTGCGAGAGGGCTGTGTGTGTGGAGGGAAGAGAGGGGTACTGAGTGGGAGGGGTGGGGGCAACACGGTCCCGGAGCAGAAGGTCCACAGCTCTTGAGGGCCTGGAGGCCAAGATGCAAAAGGCACCCCTGGATTCCAGCCCCAGCGGTGGGTCCCCTCACCCCGCCTGCCTGCTGTCCCGCACGGATGAACGTGGTCCCTGCCCCAGCCACGCTCACAGGCCCACGGAGAGAAGGGCAGCCGGCCCCGAGCCCCCCGCAGGCCCCCGCCGAGCCCGTTCCCCGCTGCATGCATCCACACGGAGCATCTGTTCTTTTTAATACCTTCACAATAAAGTCTGTTTCAGTGCAGAGGGCTGGGCGGCTGGGGGCCGGGGTGGAAGCTCCCATCGGGAGCTCAGTGAGGCGGTCCCCGTCCTGAGCTGGTCACAGTGCAGATGGGTGGGAGTCAGAGTGTCAGCGGCTCCGAGCTGGTGCAGCTCAGCAAGTCACGGCCCTCCACGGGCTCCGGGCTCTCCTGGAACTGCAGGTACCACAGGGCTGTGGGGAGCTCGCAGGCACCTCCCCGGACCGGCTCATCCCCTGGAGCACCCCCACTTTGCAGTTTGAGCCCAGATCCCTCCTGCCCCTTCCTGAAGCCAGACTGGGCCGTGGGAGAGGCAGGTGCCCGCTGAGACATAGGAACTTGTCCCCACCCCCTCCCCCCCTTCCCCCCACACCAGCCTTTGGCTCTGGACGAGAGAGCAACTACCCTCTTATCAAGGTGGGGGGGCATCAGACTGACTCCCTGGGAGATCAGGGACTTGGGGGGGAAGGGCCAGGCCTTACCGAGCGTTGGTGGCTTTTCCCCCACCAGGGCCTCAGGCCCAGCAGGTGGTGGGTGAACTGGGCGCAGCGCACGGCGAACACGCTCTCGGCCACGCAGAACACGAGCGAGATGCCCCAGAGGCACAGGCTGGAGCTCTGGGGGCACAGTGGGCGGAGGCGCTGGCCTGGCATCCGGGCACCCTTCCCACCCCCACCCCAACGGGGTCCCCAGGTGCCCCCCTCCCCACCACCCCTATCCCAGCACTCACATAAATGCGTGTGGGGTCGAAGGGACAGTTGGGGGCCAGGGCCAGGAGCCCAGGGCTTCCGAAAGTGCAGGCCGCCAGCAAAGCTTGGCCCTGGGTGGCAAAGGTCACGGCGATGGAGGCCAAAAGGCCAAGGGCACAGGTGAGAGCCAGAAGGGCGCAGGCCACACTCGAGCCGAACACTGTCCAGCGCTGGGTGGAAGAGGGCACGGGTCAGTGGGCTTTGGGGGCAGCCCAGACCCTCTGAGGGTCAGCCTCCCCACTCCACACTGACCAAACCCTTTGGGGTGACCACTGTCCCCTCCAGACCACTCCGGGAGGTGCCACATACCAGAGGGACACTGGGGAGATAGCGTGACAAGACGATCGTGACGATGCCTGAGGTGATGACCTGTGGGGGAAGCTCCGTCAGGCTGGACTCGGTCCTGGAGGAGTTCGGGTGCTGGGGAAGAGGTGGGTGGCCGCCTGCCCAGCCCGCACCTGGCTGGAGCCTTGGAGGCCCCCACTTCCTGGGGCCCAGCCGAGGGAAATGTTTCTAGCATTCACCCCCTCCCAGCCTACAGCCCCCCACCCTGTGACTCTCTGCCTGCAGCTGAGCACCTCACCTACCACCTGTGACCCCCAGGGTGGCACGGCCGAGGAGGGGGTGCCTGCTCGGCCACTGCACGCACACATTCCCTGGAGTGGCAAAGAGTTTGGAAGAAACTCGCTCAGCTGGGAAGGAAGCAAAGCCCACATTATTCAAACAGCTCAGGACCCTTTATGGGGGAGAGTTCAGACAGCCCAGGAGTCTTGGAGATGATCTCAGGCTCTTGGTGGCGTGGTCCCAGCTACTCCTGATGTGAGCCCCTTCCCACCCCACCCCCACAACACACACACATACTGTCAGGAGCCCCTTCCTGCTTCTCTACCTGTCCGGCATCGCATCTCCCTCCCTGCCCTCCAGCCACAGCCCCAAGGTGGACCACCCACTGCTCAGCTCCCAGCTCCCTGAGTGCACCCGACCTGGGCTGGGTCAGTGGGAGGTGACTCCAGGGGAGTCCCAAGTTCGAGACCAGCAATGCCTCTGACTTGCTGTGCAGTCACAAGCAAGTGTCTGCCTCTCTCTGGGCTTGCTTCCCTCGCAGGATGAGCTCACCGAGCATCCTGGCTTCCCTGTCAGACACAAATAGTTGCCAAGCTGGCTGGGCTTCTTGGGAGCAGCAGGAGTTGGGTGAATCCCTGAGTCTTGGTTTCCCACTCTGAAAAATGTTACTAATAATGGCCCACGGCCCACGTCACTGGAAGCAGCGAGGATTTGCTCTGACGTGTGGGCCAAGCCTGAGGGGTCCCTAACTCTGCACTTGCTGCCTCCCCGGTCCACCTCTCCCAGCTGGGAGGACACAAAGGGCCAGAGGGCCACCCCAGCAAGAGGTGTGAGGCCTGAGCCTGGGCAGCGCCGGGTCGCCTGACCAGCGCCACAGCCCCGGCCGGTGTTGGCCTTCGCACCAGCCCCCCAGGCGGTGGGCTGTCTGCCGCAGTCTGCAGGGGAGGGAACGGGCGTCGCGACTCCCTTAGCCAAGGAGAGAAACAGCTTCTGCCGAGCAAATGTTCTCCCAAGGGCTGAAGCCCCCTCGGCTGGTGGCTTGCAAGCTTGAGAAGATCCTCGATCTCGTCTTCATCAGACAGGTGCTGACACCCGTCAAGACGCGGCACCCCCCCCCACCCCAGTAAGGCTCTGCCTGGGCCCCCGGCCGTGGCCCTGCTGAGTTCTGGGCTGCAGAACCGAGCTCAGCTGTTCTCGCCTCCCACCTTTGCAGCTGCTGTTCTGTTCTTGGAACACCGTCCCAGCCTCCTCTCCTACCTGCCGGCACCCCCCGCCCAGTGCCTCCTACCTGGGTGACGGTAACTGCAGACCAGCTACGAGCTCCTCCCCCACAAACACCCAGCACCTCTGCCCACCTGGCGGGACCTTCCCGTGCTGACCTTCTGACCGGAGCTGCCTGGACTGCTGCCCTCTTGGAGCAGAATCCCAGCTCCCACGAGGGAGCGCTGACTGCGCCAGGCTCCGGGCGAAGTATGCTCTGTAGAAGACTTTTTTCTTTCTTTTGATTTTTGGCCACCTCCATGGTGCTAATTCTGGGGCAGTGTTGGGCTGGGGGTGGCAGGGAGGGGGGTGGGAGGTTGCTCCCCAGCAGTGCTCCTGGGACTGGGTGGCACCGGGGATCGTGCTGGGGATCGACCCCCCCCCCCCTGTCTCCTGCACGCAAAGCTTGTGCTCCAGCCCCGTGGATGCTTCTTGTGGTCCCCCCAGGACCCTGTGAGGTTCACCCGCCTGGTTTAGAGAGGAGGAAGAAGAGGTGAGGAAGTGCGGCTTATGCAGCTGTGCAGAGACACAGGAGGGTTTGGGAAGGAAGGACCTTTCCCGGGGCCCTTGGGGCCCTCCCGCTGGGGCCTACCACGATGGCCGATGTGACGGAGAGGATGTTGACCACGCAGTACTGCAGTGCCACGGCGTCGTGCGGGGTGACCACGTAGCGCAGGACCGTGCCGTGGAGGAGGGCGGCGGCAATGAAGCTCAGGTGGCCGAACACCACCAGCACCAGCCCCCGCTTCATCAGCACCTTCCCGGGGTCACTCACATTCGGGCCACCTGTGGAGACGTGCGCCAGGGGCATGGGGGACAATTGAGGTGGGGGGGCGTGAGGTGGGGGGGCGTGAGGTGGGTACGGGGCTCCCTGTGCCTTGTCTGACCCAAGGCTCAGGGTTCTCATTCAAGAGAGGGGCTCACCCTTTTTGAAAGCCCTTGGGCTTCTGGGGTTCGAAAAACATGGAGGGACTTAACGGGGAGTGGTTCTGAGTGTTGCTGGTTGGGGCCGGGACTTGAACCCCCCTCCCCAGCACATGACCTATGACCTTCCATGAAACTGTCCAGACTGAGCGCCCAGCCTGTGCAGGGCCCCGAGGTGCCGTGCTGAGCTTGGCCATCACTATCCAGACCTGAAGGAGCCCTCAGGGGCCAGGGATCACCGCCTGCTCAGGAGTCAGCTGGGCACACACAGTCTAGTCCCCAGAGACCTTCAACTTATGTGTCCAGGACTGTCCCAAGTTGGGTGACTTTAGACTTGAGCCTTGCTTGCCATCTGAAACGGGAGGCGTGTCTCTCGTCTTCGGATTAGGTGGACGGGCCACAGGGAGATGGCTGGGACGGTGGGCAGACTTTAGAGAGTAAGCTCCGGGCAGCAGGGGGTCTGGGCAGGGACAGGGAGGCAGCTGGAGTCCAGTGGCTAACTAGCCCCTGGCCACTGACTAGCCCCTGACCACTATCTACATGTCCCCAGGACAGAGAACTACTGAGCCAGCTCAGATGTTTTAGATCCACTCTCTGGGATTCCCCGGGAATTCCTGCCCACTTCCCAAGGACACACACACACACACACACACACACACACACACACACACACACACACATGCACGCATGCACGCACGCACACACGCACACTGCAGCTGGTCAGCCCCTATCCCAACTAAACAGCCCCCCTTTTCCTTTAGTGGCTCCTTGTGGGACCCAGCCGGAGTCCCTCCCAAGATGGTGTCCCCATCAGGGCAGGGACGTGTGGACCCTACTTCCTGCATGGCGGCCAGGATGGAACCCAGGACCCCCCAACGTCCAAGGCTGAGCCCTGCTCCTCAGATGGGACGTTCTTATGGCCCCTGAGCCAAAAGGGAGTCTCAAATGTCCAGAGAGGTGTGGAGCCACTCTTTCACAGGCCCCCATGGGGGACCCCAGACTCCCCATGTGGTAGTTGGGGAGGCTCGGGCCTGGCTGGTCTCTATGGGACAGAGGGAGGATATATGGGCACCAGGGCCCATTGATCGCCAACAGGAAAGGGCATGGCAGCCTTGTTCAGGTCCGACCCACTTGCTATCTACCCACCCACTTTCTTGGCACCAGGCACCACCTGGCTTGGGGCTGGGCCCACAGACAACAGTAGCATCCCAAGAAGTGGTCTGATGCCAGCGTGGAGCTGTGCTTGGAGCCCCCTGGTCTGGGGGTTCCTGGCTTCCCTGCATCACGGTTAGGGTTTCTGAGCACTTAGCAACAGTGGCTGATGCTGCAGAAGCTCTTTTACTCTTTTCTGGCTTTGTTTTGTTTGGGGTCGGTCACACGCGGCAGCGCTCCGGGCTCACTCCTGGCGGGCTGGGGGGCGGACCACATTGGGTGGCGGGGATGGAACCTAGGTCTGCCGCGTGCACGCGCCCTGCCCTACCGCGGTACTCCTTTACTCCTAGGAGCCGACCGGGTCCTGGGGCAGGCGACGAGGGGGTGATCCTGTCCCTGCTACAGGTGGGGAAACGGAGGGGCCCCAGGTCTTCAGTCTGTCTGAAGCCGCGGGGCGGAGGGGACCAATCGATCCTGCGGTCAGTGGGAGGGGTGGGAGGGTAAGGACCAGTACTCTTCCCCGCTCCCCGCTGGGGCCAGAGGAGGGGCGCTGTCCTCTCGGTCTTTTCCCGGACAACGGGGAGGAGGCGCGGGAAATCGAGGGGCGACGCCACCTGGAGGAGATGCCAGCAGCCCGCCTCCCTCCCTTTCGCCGGTGGGGAAACTGAGGCCAGGACGGGGCCCCGGCGCTCCCGCGACCCGCCCCTCCGCCACGGCTCACCCAGGCGCAGACACATCTCGGCTCCCGCGCGGCCTCTCCGCGCCGGGCGGGGCTCCAAGGGCTGCGGGCGGCCGGGGGGCCGCGCTCCCATGCTCGTCGCCGCCCCTCTCCCCGCCGGAGCCCCGGCTCGCGGGGCCCGCGCCTCCTTCCCGCGCCCCCGCCCGAGGCCCGGCCCCCTGCAGCCTCGTTTGCATCCCGACCGGTCTGACCGGCTGCTCGGCCCTGCCCGGCGCCGCCACTGAGTCAGCGCAGCCCGCCCCGGCCCGCCCACCGCGCCGCGCTCCCCGTGGGCGCCCCCGCCGGGCCGCCCCCCGGACACCCCTGCCCAGGTGGGCGCCCCCGCCCGGCGGCCCCCTCCGCCAGTGGACTCCGAGGAGAGCGGCGGCGGCCCACGGGACGGGGAGTGAGGGGCCTGTGGTCCTCGGTGCCCCGGGGCCTGTGCGCGCCTAGTCGGGAAAACCCAGGGACTAAGCGGGCGGGGAAGTGCGGCGTCCAGTCGGGCGGCCAGGATCTGCCCTTGACCTCACGTGCGTCCGCGGGCATAGCGCTGCCCTCGCTGCCCTGGGCGTGCGCGCCGAAGCCGAAGCCGGACCTTTAATTCGGCCTTGGAATCTCTGTTGCCTCATTGAAAATCAGGGATTCCTATCTGCAAAGGTTGTGCAAGCATAAAATTAAGTACAGAAATGATTAAAATGCTTTGAAACCCTCCAGAACATCTTCGCAGAGTGCCACGGGCAGGAACACATGGTAGGTGCCTTATTGATCCTCTTGTGGCAGTTAATCTTTAATCTTCCCGGATGAACCTGCCCCTCCCTGTGTCATTCTCTGAAGGAGCGTGGACTCGCCCAGGCAGAAGTGGTGAGGTAAGGGGTACCCAGACGCCCAGCCAGTCTTCGGAGTCCCATCCTGATCTCCAGACTCCCATCCTGATCTCCAGACTCCCACCAGGACCTACAGATTCTCAGCAAGACCTCCAGACTCCTACCAAGTCACCGTATTAAACCACCCAAATCTCCAGAACCCCACTCAGATCTCTTGATTCCCACCCAGACCCCCAGACTCCTGTCTAGATCTCCAGATTCCCACCCACCCAGATCGCTTTGCCCATATTCTCCAAGGCCGCCTGTGGCTGCATCCCAGACTCTGCCCTCAGAACTGGCATCTGTTCTCAGTCTAGACTCCCACAGTCAGGAATCTTCAGAGGGGTGGCGGAGTTGATGGCTTCTGCGTGTTTCTGAGGGCTTGCCTCTCCGCCCTCCGGTGCTGGGGCCTCTGCTGCTTGTGAGGCCACCCGGTGTAGGATAACATAGCCTCACGTAGTTTAGGTTTATTTGGTTACTCCCATTACAGTGCTCCTATTCCTCTTTGTTTATTTGTAGCTTCTTTCTTAGTGTTCTGTTGACTTGTAAATAATGTTTTTCTCTTCTCCTTGAGTCCTTTGCATAGTTTATTCAGAGCAAGTCCTTTTTGTATGGACACAGGAAGACTTAACAAATGTTATGCTTTTGTAACCTGGGAGTCATTTGACTCTACATGATATTTTCCTCCAGGGCATCTGTTCTCTTGACCTAAGCCTCAGCTGCCCTTACTTCCTAGCACCCCCAAAGCACGGTCCCGACGTGGTACAAGAAGGACCCAGGGCAAGCGGTGAGTTGTGTGCTACCCTGGCATCAAGATGGGCCTGGCCAAAGTGCCTAATGCTTAACTATAAGTTAAGAGCTTGATCATGGACAAATGCTGTCATGATCCAAACAGTGATACTAGATTTGGACCCTGCTAGGGTGAGGAATGATTAATCTGGCCTGAGTGCTGTGGTCTGAGCCTGTGGCAAGATGTTGCCAGGAGAGCTGCCTTGCAAGCCTCAATGTATCCCTTGCTATGTCCATACAAAAATAACTAGTGTTAAGATGTTAATAAGTTCCTGGACTAAGGAAAAGAAAAAAACCTTAAGAGTGAGGAAGGGCTTTGGAGTGCCCTGCCCTCAGGAAGGGCTTTCTTATGTTGATTTGGCTACCGGGCTGGTGGTAGCCTAGAGGGCAAGGTGGGAGAGACAAGTAGGAGGAGAGAGAGAAGCCAGAAGGAAGAAGCAGTTGAGCAGTAGATCCAGAGAGAGGCCAGAGCTGGGAGTGCGGGAGATGAGAAAGATGGAAGATTGAATAAACGGTAACTAATCAGCAACCAGCTTGGTCCTCGTTCTTCCTTCGCCTGTCCTTGACCACCGGCCGTCCCGATCGAGTCCACACACTGCGGTTCCAGAGCACCAAACGCGGGTGGTGAGACAGCCGCCCGGAGAGCCCGAGAGTGCACTCGCCCCTCCGCGAGCTTTAGTTTTTTACAACCCGGCAGCACAGTCATCTCTGCCTCTGATTTGTCTTTAAATGAAGCGGTAATAGGGATCGGACGTAATGCCTCACACCTAAGGAGCATGTGCTATAATGTGGCACAGCCTCAGGAATAAAAGCATCAGCACCTTGATATCAAATGAGGGATCCCTTCCGAGCAAGACTGGGGGCTCTGGGGGCACCTGCAGGCCGGCGGTCAAGCTAGTGTGGCTGCCCCTGTGTGGATGTCGGGTTCCACTCTCTGAGTGGGACAAAGCGTGCAGGAATGAGGAAGGGGAGAAAACCAGGTGGGAGACATACCCATTGGTGGGGAATGGGGTGCATACCCATTGGTGTTCAGGGCTCACTCCTGGCTCTGCCTTAACTCCCATACTTTCTCTTCAGCCTCTAAATAAACCATTGACAGGCATTTGACGATTATTTTGAAGCACTTAACAATACTTCTACTTATTTGAAATATTTTTTTTTTTTTTGCTTTTTAGGTCACACCCGGCACTGCTCAGGGGTTACTCCTGGCTCTGCACTCAGGAATTACTCCTGGCGATGCTGGGGGACCATATGGGATGCCGGGGATTGAACCTGGGTTGGCCACATGCCCGGCAAACTCCCTACCCATTGTGCTATCATTCAGGCCCCGTATTTGAAATACTTTTATCAAAACAGATGTATTTGTGACCAAGCAATCTCATTCCTTGGTCTTTTCTTGCAGGGTGGAGCAGGAGGTCACACCCAGTGGTGCTCAGGGGTTCCTCCTGGCTCTGCACTAAAAAAATCACTCCTGGAGGTGTTCAGGGGACCATATGGGATGCAGGGGATTGAACCCAGGTTGGCTGCATGCAAAGCAAACTCCCTATCCTCGTACTATCTCTCCGGCCCCTCATTTCTAGGCCTTTCTTGGGCAGCAGGGAGAGCAGAGATGGACATGCACTGTTGGTCTGCAGTAGGGAGGCACACGCCCTCCGAGAAAAAGTGATTGGCTGCAAGTCAGTCTTCTAAGGACCATTTATTCATTTTTTGGTTTTTATTTAAAAGGAAATAAATGCGCCTTTTGGACCCGGCTGTGGAAGGAGCATGATGGAGGGGCCCGAGGGAGCGCCCTCGGACCCCAAGCAGCCCACTGAACTAATTCCGGCATGGGACCAGAGACCCCACGGCGTGCTGAAGCTGTGGGACCCGGGCATCCCCCAATTCTTTTAACCTGTCTCTCTCTCAACTCCTCCCTCCTGAACACAGCGCAGGAGCCGCGGTTTTCCTGAGCGCAAAACGGAGTCGCCGATTCAGCCAAAACAGGACGTGAGCGCGCTTGCGGGAGTCCCCAGGGGGCGGGGGCGGCGACCCCCGCCCACCGCAGTTAGATACTTAAACCCACCTCCCCCACGTGTGCTTCCTTTTGGACCCGGCTGTGGAAGGAGCATGATGGAGGGGCCCGAGGGAGCGCCCTCGGACCCCAAGCAGCCCACTGAACTAATTCCGGCATGGGACCAGAGACCCCACGGCGTGCTGAAGCTGTGGGACCCGGGCATCCCCCAATTCTTTTAACCTGTCTCTCTCTCAACTCCTCCCTCCTGAACACAGCGCAGGGGCCGCGGTTTTCCTGAGCGCAAAACGGAGTCGCCGATTCAGCCAAAACAGGACGTGAGCGCGCTTGCGGGAGTCCCCAGGGGGCGGGGGCGGCGACCCCCGCCCACCGCAGTTAGATACTTAAACCCACCTCCCCCACGTGTGCTTCCTTTTGGACCCGGCTGTGGAAGGAGCATGATGGAGGGGCCCGAGGGAGCGCCCTCGGACCCCAAGCAGCCCACTGAACTAATTCCGGCATGGGACCAGAGACCCCACGGCGTGCTGAAGCTGTGGGACCCGGGCATCCCCCAATTCTTTTAACCTGTCTCTCTCTCAACTCCTCCCTCCTGAACACAGCGCAGGGGCCGCGGTTTTCCTGAGCGCAAAACGGAGACGCCGAGCCTCTCTCTAGGTTTCTCCATCTTATGAGCACCATAAAAGGGTAAAAGTTTATAGTGATGTTATTTCTGGTTGTACTTTCCCTGGACTTTATACAGAAACCCAAAACCGCGCGGCCGCTGCCGCGGCCGCGCGACTTAATGTCATCTTAGTATGAGCAATATGTAATGGTTCCTTTCTAATGGGGCGGACTTTTGTGGGAGATCCTAATAGTAAGTCTGTTGCTGAAATATTGAAGGCAATCAAAGTGGTAGCCATCTCACTAGACTGAACTAAGCTATATCCCCATGCCGGCTGAGAAGAAATTTTCTTCTTTCTCGGGAAGAAACGCGGTGTGTCATCAACTACAGTGTGATGTCCATTAAGCAAACAGACCTGGTGGCGTGGGAATGGGATATAAGGGGAAAAATTATGTACAAGGAACAGCGGGTCGCTGGTGGAATCTCGAGCCGGAGCCGACACCAGCGCAAGACCGTCGGTTCCAGAGACTGCTTGCAGATACTCTACAAGTCTATCAACTAAGCCAGAGCCCCACGCCTGCTGATGACGGGAAATAACCATCCTTTTCGGTTTTTTTTTTCCCTTGTCAGGCAGCGTGGCGATTACTAAAACAGGCGTGAACTCGGTGGCGCGGGGCAAGGGGGAAAAAGAAAAACTATGTAACAAACAGCAGGACTTAATATCTCTATATTCTTAGCAATGGAGAACTATCAAATGCCTCCTTGGCAATAGGACTGCTTTTCTTTTTTGGGGGAAACCCCAACAACGGTAGTGAGTTGTATGTTGAAACATGGAATGTAATCGAAATAAGGCGTAAACGAAGTGAAACATATCATGTGCAAGGGTTGGGACTGGGGAGGTGGGAGGGGGCGGCAGGTATACTGGGGGGGTTGGTGATGGAAGATGGGCACTGGTGAAGTGAAGGGTGTTTGAGAACTGTATAACCGACATAATCCTGAGAACTATGTAACCCTCCACATGGTGATTCAATAAAATTAAAAAAAAAAAAAATTTAAAAAAAAAAAAAAAAAAAAAAAAAAAAAAAAATAAAAGGAAATAAATGCCTCAGGGGGCAGCCTAGGGGTGGGGGGGAGGTGGTCTGAGGGAAACTGGAAATGTACACTGATGAAGGAGCATCCTTAGAACTTTGCATGACTGAAACTCAATCATGAACAACTTTATAACTGTGATTCTCACAGTGATTCGACAAATAAATTAAAAGATTATTGAATTAAATGACCTTTAAATTTAAAAGAAGGAAATGCCCCCCCCCCCACTCCCAACAACACCTTTCTGATGACTAAGGCCATATTCCAGGTCACCATGGAGCCTGCATGTGGTCCCTGGAAAGTTGAGGACAGATCTCACATGTGCATACATATGACTACTCAATCAACTGTCCCCCTTCATCCTGAACCCCTCCAGGGCTTTGGAAATTAAAGTGGTGACTGACTTTTGTGATGTCTCTGCTTTCTGATGCATAAAAATAAAGACTCCTTGTCCTTGGGACCACACTGAGATGGTAACGGTCATCGCCCCATTTTGCGGCCCAGAAAGGGAAGAGGGTTTTTCAAAGACCACACAGACAGCTTGGAGTAGTGGCAGAGTTAAGGCTTGAACCCCTGTCTCTTGAAATGGCAAGATGGCTCCTGGCCTGGGAGTGGTGGGCCAGGGAAGCCAGAGTGGTCGGGAGTGGCCCGCTCCAGGTGACACTCCCACAGTCCCTCCTGTTTCCCTAGCCACCCAGGAGCGCCACCCTCATCCTTGTTGCCAAATGACCAAAGTCCAGCAGCATGAGCCACCTGCTGTCCCTGGCCCAGGCCCCACCCTCCGTCCCGGCTGGGGTTCTGGGAAGAAGCTGGAGATCTCGTCCTGGTCCTCCCCCAGCTCAGTGCCATTCCCCGAGACTCAGCTTCCCCATCTGTCAAACGGGGATAACGAGAGTGGATGGGACACTGATCTCGCAAGCTCTCAACCAGGGTTTGATCCCCACCATCCCATATAGTCCCCGAGCACTGTCCAGAGTGATCCCTGAGTGCAGAGCCAGGAGCATGGCCAGCTGTGACCCAAAATCAATACAAAAAAGAAATTATTCATAAGTTGGCCCCCTGCCCTCCTCCCCCCAACATTTTGACATTTTTGCTCCATCATGAGACAATCACTTTCTCCTTTTCAAATCCAGACACCTGCCCACTGGTTCTGTGTGGTCGCCCTGTCATCATCCTCGTCTGTCACCCCCTCCTCAGGAGCACGGGTTTCCAGATGTCAGTGAGAGGACACTCGTCCACTCCAACATTGTCCTAGAGCCCCCCCCCCCCCCCCGCCCCGGCCTTCTCAGTGGTCTTCCTTCCAGTGCCAGCCGCCCTCCAAGGGCAGCGTCCCAACAAACCCCAACCTCCTGCCTCTGGCCGCAGCCTCCTGCGGACTTTCCGGAGGACAAGGCCCACCCTGCTCCCTGCCGTCTGGCCGTGCCCTCCTGGGCCCTCACACCGCACCTCCATGCCTGCGCCTCCAGGCTGAGCCTCCTGAGGGCAGCCAGGCTGTGCAGGGATGATGCAAAGCCGGCTGGGGCCTGTGAAGAGGCAGGGATGGGGGACTGCAGAGCCGGAACTCCGAGGGGAAAGCTGACCTGAAACCCACACACTCCCGGCTTCTTCCAGTTGTTCCTCCCGCTCTGCAGGGCCCCCAGGTCCTCTCATCCTCACTCTGTTGCATCCCTCGCCTCCCTGTGCTCTACAGCCGGGTCTAGTGCCCTCGCTTTCTCTCCCGGCCCCTGGAGGAAATGATCGCTGCTTCCCCTCTCCCAGCTCCCGGGCAATGAGGCTAGCCCCTGCAGGGAGAGCTGGAGAGCCCTCCTCTGGGACCCCAGGGAACTCTAACTCTGCTGCCTGTGAAGGAGCTGCGGCCCTTCTGTGATCAGCTGCTCTGTGAGCCGCTGCCTGCTCACTCCCTCCTGCTCTCCCTCATCCTTCTCGGTGCTCCTCAGTCTCCACTGTGGACCTTCAGCCACCAGCTCATCCTGAAGTGCTGGTATGTCAGGGGCCAGGGAGATGGCGCAAAAGACTGGAGCACAGGCTTTGCAGGCAGGAGGCCCCAGATTCACCCCAGCACCACATGGTCCCCTGAACTGCTGAGAGTGACCCCTGAGCACCCAGCTGGGAGTAACCCCTGAGCACCTGGGTGTGGCTCACCCAGCCCCAAATTTGACATTTGTTTTGTTTTTGGTTTTGGTGTTGCTCACGGCTTACTCCCAGCTCTGTCTGGTGATACTCAGGGATTGGTCCTGGTGTGCGTGGGAGCAGATGTGATGCCAGGGATTGGGCCCAGCGTGGCTTTTCCGCCTGTGCTCTCTCTCTCAGGCTCCCAAACTTGGGATTCTTTTGTGCCCTACTGCTTCCTTTGTTGCTTCCATTATAATTGCTTGGTACCATCTCACAGTTCCCCTTTATGGGATTATTCACAAATGACTGAGCATCGGAGGCAGACAGTCAATGAACGTCTCCCTCCACCGGGGTGTTCTGGTCACCTCACGCTCAGCATGAGCCAATTCATTATGCCCTTTCCCCAAAAACATATTTCTTATGTGTTTTGTTTTGTTTGGGGGCTACACCCAGCTGTGCTCAGAGCTTACTCCTGACTCTGTGCTCAGGGACTCACTCCTGGTGGGGCTCAGGGGACCATATAGGGTTCTGAGCATAGAACCAGGGTCAGTTGCATGCAAGGCAAACACCCTGCCTACTGCACTATCTTGCCAGCAGCCCCCAAAGAATATTTTTGACAAATGTCACAGGGATGACTGCATCAAATGACTGGATCAAATACCTAGATACAAAAGCTGAAACTATAAAGCTCATAGAAGGAACGAGAGGCAGCCTAGAGGAATAGCACAGTGGTTCCGAGCACCTGCCTTGCCAGCATAAGGTCACAAGTCCAAGTTCCTGGTGTCCAACGTGTGCAGTGATGCCAGCGGCTCTGCTGTGTGAGTCTGGCAAGTCAGCTTGATCCCCAGCACCAAGCCGCAGTCAGCTGTGTGACAGAGGTGCGACCCCAGCAAGCAGTGCGGCTAGAAGACCCGTGTGTGCAGGTACCACCACCAGCTACACAGTTCCCAGTGCATGTGCAAGACCATGGCCGGGCATGTGTGTAAACTCCCAATCATCACCATAGCAAGAACAACAGTATCAATAGTGATAGTGAAGGGAATGGAGGGAGCTAAAAAAATTGTCCAAAATAGGGGCCAGAGTGGTAGTAGAAAATAGGACATTGGCCTTGCATGCAGCTAACCCAGGTTCGATCCTTGACACCCCATATTGTCCCCCAAGCACCACCAGGAGTTATTCCTGAGCACAGAGCCAGGAGTAACCTCTGAGCATCGTTGGGTGTGTGGCCCCTCCAGTTTTTTGTTGTTGTTTTCAGTAGGGCTGGGGACATAGTGTGGGAATTAGGACACTTACCACGCATGAATGTGCCATGTCTTTGTGATGCTGGGTTAAACAATGGTTTCTTAGATCTGACACCAAAGCACAGGTGAGCAAAGAAAAGAGAGATAAAACTGATTCCATCCAAATTAAAAATTGGTGGGACCAGAATGATAGTACAATAGGTAAGACACTTGACTTGTACATGGCCAGTTTGGTACAAAGGTTTGAACCCTAGCATCCCATATGGTCCCTTGAGCCCTACCAGTAGTGATTCCTGAGTGCAGAACCAGGAGTAAGCCCTGGGTCAATTCGGGTTCAATCCCTGGCATCCTCATATGGTCCCAGAGCACCGCCAGGAGTGATCCCTGAGTATAGAGCCAGGAGTAAATTCAGAGCACAGCAAAATATGGCCCCAAAACAAAACTAAAACAACAAGAAAAGAATGATTATTATTCAATTCAATAGCAAAAATAGGCAAGACATTTAAACAGACATTTCTCTAAAGATAGATGACGATGCTCAATATCGTTAGTCACTTAGGCACTGCAAGTACAAATTACAGTAATATGTCACTTCAGACCCATTAGAATGATGACAGTCAAAGAGAGGGACAATAACTGTGGGGAAAATTGAAACCCTCCGGACTGCTAGTGTATTTGAAAAGTGGAAGAACCTCTTGGGAAAACAGTTTGGCAGCTCTGATGTCACCAGATTCCAAACTCGCATCGCCAGCAGCTTACTTGACACCTTTACTGAGTGCTTTAATGGTCATCTAAAGATAATACGCCCAAGAAGAGCTCTCAGCTCTACTCGCCTCAATTTATTTCTCCCGTCCTCCTATTTTCAGCAAATGGCACCTCATTGACTGAGATACACTAAGTGGCTCAATCCCAAAGTATAAAAGCGATCCCTGATTCCTCTCTTCTCACCGCTCTCCACAGTCAATCTATCTGTGAGGTCTGTTCAACCTCTAAAATGCATCTTTTAGAGGGCTTATTTTATTTTTATTATTTTTTTTCTTTTTGGGTCACACCCGGCAATGCACAGGGGTTACCTTCTGGCTCTGCACTCAGGAGTTACTCCTGGCGGTGCTCAGGGGACCATATGGGATGCTGGGAATCGAACCCAGGTCGGCCGCGTGCAAGGCAAATGCCCTACCCATTGTGCTATTGCTCCAGTCCCTGTCACTTCCTTCTAACTGGCCTCCTCACCCTACCATGAACTATTTTTCACACAACAACCAGAATGATGATTCCAAAATGTGAGTCATGGGGCCAAGGGAATAGTTCAAAAGGCTAGAGCATATGCTTTGTAGACAGAAACCCTGGGTTCAATGCCTGGTACCACATCGTCCCTTGAGCACTGCTGGGAATGACCCCTGAACACTAAACTGAGAGTAGCCCGTGACCACCACTGAGTATGGCCTAAAATCAACCAACCAAACGAATTTAAGTCAGGTATGGTGGTACTTCCTTCCAAAGGCCTCTGAAAGGCCTCAGAGACACTACAGGGTCCCACGTGGCTGGGCCCCCCTCGCCTGTCTGATATGGGCCTGTCCCTCTCCTACCATGAGCTACACGTGGCCACCCAGCTCTTCTTTTTCTCTTGACCTCCTAAAGTAGTTTTCTTTCTCTGCAGGGGGAGGGGCAGCACATCTGGCTGTGTTCAGGGCTTATTCCTGGCTCTGTGTTCAGGAATCATTCCTGGTGGGCTCAGTACCCTATGGGGTGCTGGGAATTGGACCAGGGTTTGCTGCATGCAAGGCAAATGCCCTACCCGTTGTACCAACACTGTAGTCCCTGCAATGCAGTTTTCACCTTTTCTCTTTCTGTTCTACCCCTCTTGAAGTCAATGCTCTCACCCTCAGATTTTTGGTGAAGTTTTCTTTCTTTCTGTTTGGGGGAGATCATACTCAGTGATGCTCAAGGGTTACCCCTGGCTCTACCTTCAGGAATCACTTCCTTCGGGCTCATGGGACCACATGGGCTGCTGGGGATCAAACTCAGGCAAGCTCCTTACCCACTGTACTATTTCTCTGGCCCTGAAGTTTTCTTGATCACAGAGTGATTGTCCAACAGAATTTTCTGTACCCGTGGAGAAGTGTTCTGTATCTATACTGTCCAATTTGGATTAAGTGAAGTTATTGGTCACTTGAAATGTGACTAATATGAGTGAGAACTGAATTATTTAATTTACATAATTAAAGTTTTATAATTAAATAGGCACAGGGGATGAGTTGATACCATACTGAAGTATGAAGGTTAATTACCCAAGCTATTCTGTTAAATTATTATTATTATTATTATTATTATTATTGTTATTATTATTATTACTTGTTGGTTTTGGGACCATGCACAGTAGTGCTCAGGGCTTGCTGCTGGCTTTGCACTCAGAGATCACTCCTGGTGGGGTTCAAGGGACCATATGGGGTACTGGGAATCAAACCCAGGTCAGCAAAACAGGCACCCTACTCTGTACTATGTCTCCAGCCCCTCTATTAAATTATTCTATTTTATTTTCTTCAAGGCACCTTTCTGTTGTTGTTTTGTTTTGGGACCCCACCTGGAGGTGCTCAGGTGTTATTCCTGGCTCTACACTCAGAAATCTCTCCTGGCAGGCTCAGGGGACCATACTGGATGCTGGTTGTAGAACCTGCAAACAAGATAAGAGCCCTACCCACTATACTACCTCTCTGGCCCCACAAGGCACTAGGTTTTTTTTTGTCAGGGGAAGGGGAGACCATACATCGAAGTGCTCAGAGCTTTCTCCTAGTTCTGTGCTCAGGGGTCCCTCTTGGTGGAGCTTAGGGGACCATGTGCTGTACATATGAATGCAGTTACAGTGCAGCCTGAATCAAATCCCCAGGTTGGCCACTGGAAAGGCAAGAGCCTTAATCCCTGTAATTTCTCTCCGGTCCTGGATTTTCTGCTTCTAATGACAAGAATGTGGCTGCATGCCAGCGGCGCCGGTACGGATCACATATTCAGCTCACTTCAGCCCTAAAACAGCGTCAGGGATATTCTGGCCACTTGATACATGTTTGTTAACTAATGAATAAAGCTTTAAATCAGGGGTTCTCAAGATACAGTCTGTGACCTTATGAAGGTTTCTAAACCCCTTTTGTGAAATAGAAATTAATTCCTAACAATACTATGATGTTATTTTCTCTTTTTGAGGGTATAGAGAGAAGTGACAGTGGTTAAAATAGCCAGTCCCTGAACACAAAACAAAGCTGTCTCCAGGCCAAATGTCTGTATTTCCACATGCTGCACAGCAAAGAAATAAATACACCATTGTCGCTGACGACTGACTCGATGAATCAGTAAAAATTATTAACTTTATTAAATCTCTACCCTTGAGTGTACTTCTTTGAAATATTTTGACAGAATGGGGAGAATTCCGTGTGTCTAAGTACCACGGTTGTCTCAAGGAGACACACCAGCGCAATTGTTTGAGTTGCAAGTGAACTGGTGGGCTTTTTTTTTTTTTCCATCATGCCATTTCCTCTTGAAAGAATTCAAAGACACATTCTGGTTATGCAAATAGGAGTTTTCTGCCATCATCTTCTCTGAAGTTGTAAAAAGTGAGCCTGTCAATTCTAGGGAAAAATTGACAATACTTGCTGCAGATGAAAAAAATTTAAGCTTTTGAATGAAAATTCAGCTTTTGGAAAATTTATATTCACCACGATGAGCTTAGTAGTTTCCAGTATCTAAAGACTTTCTGATAAGAGGGATGGTGACCTTATGGATGGTCGGTGTTTTTTATACTGTGCAATAAAATGAGTCAATGTTTGGAAGAACTACATAATTTATCGAGCCAATGTTTTCTTTTGCATTTTGGGTTTTGGGCCACACCCGGCAGTGTTTAGGGGCTGTTCCTGCCTCTGTGCTCAGTAATGACCCCTGGTGGTGTTCAGGGGACCATATGTGGTGCAAAGATTTGAAAAGGGGCTGGAGCGATAGCACAGTGGGTAGGGTGTTTGCCTTGCATGTGGCCAACCCGGGTTCAATTCCCAGCATCCCGTATGGTCCCCTGAGCACCACCAGGGGTAATTCCTGAGTGCAGAGCCAAGAGTAACCCCTGTGTGCAACACCAGGTGTGACCCAAAAAGCACACACACACAAAAAAAAGATTTGAACGAACAGAGATTGCAGCCATTGTGGCTACATATAAAGCCTGTGTCTTACTCCCTCTACTATATTTCTGGTCTGAGCCAATGTTTTTCAAGTGGCAATGTATGTCTTACAAAAATCATACATCTATAAAGAATATATTCAAAGTGTAAGATAGTGCTGTGTAATTTTATTTAATGACAATTTTATTGCTGCAATTTCAGATTCCACTTTTTTTTTGGGGGGGTGCATTTTTTGGTCACACCCACCATGCTCAGGGTCTATTCCTAGCTCTGTACTCAGAAATTACTCCTGGAGGGATCGAGGGACCATATGGGATGCCAGGGACTGAACCTGGGTATGTCTCGTGCAAGGCAGATTTCCTACTTGCAATATTATTGCTCTGGCCCCATAAATTCTGTGGGTTTTTTTTTTTTTTGGAGGGCCATGCTTGGTGATGCTCAGGGCTTACCCTGGCTCTGCACGTCGGAATCACTCCTGGTGGTGCTTGGAGACCAAAGGGATTCCAGGAATCAAACTCGGGTCAATCTTGTGCAAGGTAATTGCCCAACCCAGTGTACTATCTCTCTCGCCCCTTAGATTTCACTTTGAATAATATTATAAAATTACAAAAATTTTGTAATATGATCATTTGTCAGACTTTGGAGGAATAATAAGTTATCTGAAAGGACTTTTAAAGTATTTCTCTCCTTTTCCTAATTATATGTCAGCAGGAGACTGAGTTTCCTCATATATATTTCCATCAAAACAATGTATCTGAGCTGATGGGATAAAGATGTAGCTATTTGGGGTTGGAGAGCGTTCAACAGGCTGAGAACATCCTTAAGGAGCCTCAGAATTGATACCTGGTACCACATGGTCCCCTAAGCACTGCTGAGAGAGAACCCTGAGAACAGAAACAGGAATGGCTCCTGAGCACGAGGTATGACTGAAAAAAGTAGATATTTGCTCACCATTATACAATGTACAACTCAGAATAACTAAAATGTAAGAACAATCTAAATGCTTATCAATTTATGCATAAAGCAAAGAGTGGTATATATGTGCAATATCCACACCATATATAGTGGACTATTATTCAGCCATAACAAAGAATGACGTGCCAGTACAAGCCTTCACTACCATTCAGCTTTGCGGAATAAACAAACTGATTGCAAAGCTGCCAAAGAGTAAGCCATGCGGCCACAAACTTGAACCCAGGAGATAGCTTCTGCTGCACATTTTCCTCCCAACTATTTTTTATTGGGTGGTGGGCGGAGTTGTTAGGGCCACACTCAACAGTGGACTACTCCCACCTGTGTGTTCGAAGGTTACCCCCAGTGGTGCTTGGGGGCCCATATGTGGTGCCTGGGTCAAACGGGTGTTGGTCACATGCAAGGTGAACCCCTTGCCCCTTCAATCTCACAGCTTTCCTCACTTATATAGATGGATGAACTAGATAGTCCCTAATTTATTGCAGAACCAGGACTCTGGAAAACATAATGTTTAATGCTGCTGCCTTGGTAGGAGGGGCTGGAGAGTAGGATGATGCCGGCCATCATTCATCATATGTACATCAGTACAGCAATTCATTCTGACGTTTTTTTTTCGGGGGGGGGCACATCCAGCAGTGCTCAGGGGTTACTCCTGGCTCTGCACTCAGGAATCACTCCTGGTAGGTTCAGGGAACTACATGGGATGCTGGGGATTAAACCCAGTCAGCAGCTCTGTGCAAAGCTAACACCTTACCCTCTGTACTATTGCTCCAGCCCTTTATCTTTTGACCTTTGAGGGATCTAAGCCCCCTCCCTATAAAGGAGAGATCCTAAATCCCATTAGTCATGTATACATCTCTGACTTGTACCCATAGAACAAAGTGATCAAGTTAGCAACATAACACACCTTTCAATGCTATGGAAATATGAGGTAGGGAAGAAATGGATTGATATCCATAAATATATACACAATAAGACAAGGGAGGGCTGGAGCGATAGCACAGTGGGTAGGGCGTTTGCCTTGCACGTGGCCGACCCGGGTTCTAATCCCAGCATCCCATATGGTCCCCTGAGCACCGCCAGGGGTAATTCCTGAGTGAAGAGCCAGGAGTAATCCCTGTGCATCGCCGGGTGTGACCCAAAAACCAAAAAAAAAAAAAAAATAGGACAAGGGAAATGCTAAAATAATTCTCATTTCTTAACATTTTATAACAGGATAGAGTCACAGATTTCTTTCTCCACCATTCATTCTAAGTGCCATTTAGCACCAGACCCTTTCTTTCTTTCTTTCTTTCTTTCTTTCTTTCTTTCTTTCTTTCTTTCTTTCTTTCTTTCTTTCTTTCTTTCTTTCTTTCTTTCTTTCTTTCTTTCTTTCTTTCTTTCTTTCTTTCTTTCTTTCTTTCTTTCTTTCTTTCTCTTCCTTCCTTCCTTCCTTCCTTCCTTCCTTCCTTCCTTCCTTCTTTTCTTCCCTCCCACCCTCCCTTTCTTCCTTCAGCTTTTGGGTCACACCTGGCGATGCTCAGGACTTACTTGTGATTCTGTACTCAGGGATCACTCCCAGTGCAACTCAGAAAAGATCGCTCCTAGTGGGACCACATGGGGAGCCAGGGATGGAACTCAGTTGGACTGCATGCGAGACCAGCACCCTACCTGCTGTACTATCTCTCCAGTCCCCTCCTATTCTTTAGTCCTAAAGGGACCCAGTCCTGAAGGATCGATTATTTTAGATCTTGGGCTTTTCTTTCTGGTGGTGGAGGGGTCACAATCAGAAAAGCTCACAACTTACTCCTGGTTGTGTGCTCAAGGATCACTCCTGGAGGGCTCAGGGGATCACAGGGAGCACTGGGGAACCAAACCTGAGTCAGCTGCTATAAAAGCAAGTGCCCTACTCACTGAATGACACCTCCAGGCCCTCTTCTAGTATTTTAATCCCTGAACATAGCAGTATGGGAGGTAGCCCCAGAGGGTCCCATGGAATCCAGAAATACCTTCCTGTCTTCATGAGCAGCAGCAAACCTCTTCCCTTGAGAATCAAGATCAAATACTGCATGCAACACAATCGCCTTCCTTCTATGCTATTGTTTCCACAGATAGATAAGGAGCCAGAACAGCCCCAAAGCTTCTGTTCAATGGACTCCTTGTTGTACATTCCAGTGGAAGTATTTCTCCTCTGGGGATTGAGGCTTCTGAGCAAAGACCATGATAAGTAGATATTTTGTAATCTCATGCATTCTGAGGAAGAGAACACGGGAGAGAATGATGTTAGTCGATATGACAGCTCTTTCTTTCTGCAGGCCAAACACTGTGATAAGAGTTCATTTATTTCATCCTTACCATCCTGCATAAAGAAATGGAAATAGTGAGCTTCAGTAATTGGCTCTAAGTCATAAGCTACTCAAATGGTAGAGCTTGAATTTCTATCTAGGCATTCTTAGTTCCACCCTCTTAACCTCTCAGCTGAGACCTCATGCTGATCCTGGTTGGACCCATGCACTGTTCCTCCCTCAGGTGGAAAGTAATCAGGGCAGGACTACTGCCAAGTGTGTGGTTCTAGTGCATCAAGCATGTTTGAGCACTGTGAGTGAAATATATGAGCACTCAGCCAGGTATACAGTACCCAGTCATCACAGCAAGGAGATAGGGTGGAAAGTGAACATATAATGCAATTTAGAATAGTTGTGGTAGGAATGTCTTTGTTCTTATCATTGTGATGCTTCTGATTAAAATTTGGTCTCAGGTTTTACCTGGCAGTGTGTGGAGTTACCTTCAGTTTTATGCTCTGGAGACCCTTTAATTCTGGGAATTGAACCCAGAGCACCTGCATCTAAAGTATATGCAGGCTTTATCTACAATGGAACCCAGAACATAAAGAAGGGTTCAGGGGCTGGAGCGATAGCACAGTGGGTAGGGTGTTTGCCTTGCACGCAGCCGACCCAGGTTCGATTCCCAGCATCCCATATGGTCCCCTGAACACTGCCAGGAGTGATTCATGAGTGCAGAGCCAGGAGTAACCCCTGTGCATCAATGGGTGTGACCCAAAAGGGAAAAAAAAAAGAAGGGCTTAGTAGAAGACTAAATTGGGGTATTTATTTTAGAGGACAGAGGAAGGCGAAACAGGAGCCAAAGAAAGATAAATTTCTTTCTTTTTTTTTTTTTTTTTGCTTTTTGGGTCACACCCAGCAATGCACAGGGGTTACTCCTGGCTCATGCACTCAGGAATCACCCCTGGCGGTGTGCAGGGGACCATATGGGATGCTGGGATTTGAACCCAGGTCGGCCGCGTGCAAGGCAAACGCCCTACCCGCTGTGCTATCACTCCAGCCCCAAGAAAGATAAATTTCTAGCGAGACCACAAGCTACTCAGAATCATGATCATAGAGGGGCTGAAGCAATAGTACAGCAGGTAGAGTGTTTGCCTTGCATGTGGCCAACATGGGTTTTATCTCTAACACCCCATATGGTCCCCTAAGCACCGCCAGAAGTAATCCTTGAATGCAGAGCCTTAGGCTGGAGAGATAAAGCAGGTGAGACACTCGCCTTGCATAAGGCTCACCCGGGTTCAATCCATACGGTTCTCTGAACCTGCCAGGAGTGATTCCTGAGTGTAGAACCAAGAGTAACCTGAGCGTCATCAGGTGTGCATCGCCCCCTCTCCCCCGACCTCTACCTCTCAAAAAAAAAAAAAAAAAAGGCTTTAACCTTTAACCTGGGAGAGACTAAAGACCTTTGGGTAGGGCTGTCCTGGTTAGTGAGGTAACTAGTTCTAGCTCAGATTTCAGTAGTGACTTCTGGTGGTACTTAGGGGACCATGTGTGGTGCTGGGAATAAAACCAGGATTGAACCAAAGCAGCCAAATGGAAGGTTAGTGCCCTCCCTCCTAAATCAACTGTCTGACCCGAGTTCATTTGTGCCACACCCAGGGGTACTTATGGGGTGCTCCCAGCTGAGTGGTGAGGAAAACATGAGATGCCATAAATTGAACCTGGGGTGCCTGGATGCAAAGCATTTTCTTAGTCCTTTCAGCTATCTCCCTGGCTTCTCCATTTTAATTTTTTTGTTTCCTTTTATTTGTGGGGTAGGGAGCCATACCCATCTGTGTTTGGGGCTTACGCCTGGATCTGGGCTTAGGGTTCACTCCTGATGGGGACGGAGACCATGTATGGTTGCCAGGGAGCAAGCCTGGGTGAGCTGCTTGAAAGCAAGCACCTTCCCCACTGAATTATGGCTCTGCCCTTCCCCCATGCCTTCCCTTCATATAGCATCTGTCATATTGGATTAAGGGCCAACCCCACTTCAGTATGTCTTTGTCTTCATTTAATCGCACCTTTTAATTTAGATCACATTCTGAGATATTGGGATTAGGACTCCAATGTATGAGTTTTGAGACACAATTTATCCCGTAACATCCCACAAACCTCTCTTTAATTAGTAGACTACAAAGGCTTTTGAGGTCTCTTAGGCTTAAGGCCATTTTTTTTCTCTCAAATAGTTCCTAAACACTGGCACATAGATAAATGCACTAAGATTGCTTTGGGAATAGTAAGAATATTTACAATTCAGGAGGCTGGAGTGATAGTACACGGGGTGGGGTGCTTGCCGCTTGCCTTGCACAGGGCTGACTCGGGTTTGATCCCCAACATCCTATAAGGTCCCCTAGCACTATTAGGAATGATTTCTTTCTTTCTTTCTTTCTTTCTTTCTTTCTTTCTTTCTTTCTTTCTTTCTTTCTTTCTTTCTTTCTTTCTTTCTTTCTTTCTTTCTTTCTTTCTTTCTTTCTTTCTTTCTTTCTTTCTTTCTCTCTCTCTCTCTCTCTCTCTCTTTCTTTCTTTCTTTCTTTCTTTCTTTCTTTCTTTTTTTTTTGGCTTTTTGGGTCACACCTGGCGATGCACAGGGGTTACTCCTGGCTCTGCACTCAGGAATTAACTCCTGGCGATGCTTGGGGGACCATATGGGATTCTGGGAATCGAACCCAGGTCAGCCGCGTGCAAGGCAAATGTCCTACCCGCTGTGCTATTGCTCCAGCCCCAGGAATGATTTCTGACTGGAGAGACAGGAGCAACTCCTAAGCATCTCTGGGTGTGGCCTCCAAACCATACACAAACAAGAATTTTTTTTTTTTTTTGCTTTTTGGGTCACACCTTGCTCTGCACAGGGGTTACTCCTGGCTCTGCACTCAGGAATTATCCCTGGCGGTGCTCAGGGGACCATATAGGATGCTGGGAATCGAACCCGGGTCGGCCACGTGCAAGGCAAACGCCCTACCCGCTGTGCTATCGCTCCAGCCCCCACAAACAAGAATATTTACAATTCAAGGACTGGAAAGATAGCAAGAGGATAGGGTGTTTGTCTTGCATGCAGGACTGGCCTGTTGAACCCACTATCTGGGTTCAAGCCCCAGCACCTCAGATAGTCCCCCAAGCACTGCCAAAAATATTTACAATTTAAACAACCCAAGTGCTCGAAAAATAGATGAGTGGATAAAAAAAAACACAACTATGGTACATTTACATAATGGAATACCATGCAACCCTTAGGAAAGATGAAGCCATGAAATTTGCTTATATGTGGACATGGAAAGTAACATGAGGGAAATAAGTCACAGGAGAGGGAGAGGGAGAGACACTGATCACACTTATCTTCAGGACATAAAAAATACATAGTAGAAAATGTAAAGACAATAGAAATGGGGCCAGGACTGGTTCATGATAAGAAGCTTGCCACAACCGGGTTGGTGGGGTGGGGTGGGCTGGGGGTGGGCGTTAGTTAGGACAGAGAAAGGACCACTATGACAATGATAGTTGGAAATGATCACTGCACAAGAACTGGGTGCTGAAAGGAGGCAAAGTGATATGCATGATACCCTTCAGGGAACAGTACTGCAAACCACACTGCCTAAAAGAAAAATAAGTCAGGGAAAAAAAAGAGAAGTGTCTGCCAGAGACAGGCAGGTGTGGGGAGGAGAAACAGGACAAGGGTGGTGGGAAATGTACACTAGAGAAGGGATGGGTATTGAAACACTGTGACTGAAACTCAACTTGAACAACTTAGTAACTGCATTCTCACAGGGATTCAATAAAAAGTACATAAAATTAAAAAAAGGATATTTACAATTCAGTTATGGGATATTACTGGTGTTTCCTTCAGGGTACCCAGCACTTATTCCAGGAACTTAATGTCTCAGGATCTTGTGTCTATAGCTTCATTTGGGTGAGTCAAACAGGCCTTTCCCAGACCTGAACCTCTGTATTGTGATACAAACCAATTATGAACTTAATAGTAACCCATATATTTCATCACTCCAGTCCTATTGCCTGGTGCTACCCATGGGCCTTGCCACTCCATGATCCCATCAGCCTACTAATATCAGAAATTTCATCTTGATGGCAGCAACTTTTAGCTTCATTCCCAATGTATAGAGGCATATGTACACTATAGCACTTTACAAGTTCAGGCGTTTCCTTTTATATACTCTTCAATCCCTTGGTGGAAGAATATCCGCCTAGCATTTCTGGAAGGCAAAATTAGGAGATGAGTAGTCAGGCATATGATCAATCTACGTCAACCGTTCTATATTCAATGTCTATGAATGTAGGTCATTGTTGAGTTCAGGTTTCATTCAACCAACTAGCTAAGAGCCACTGTTTGATGTTAAAGTTACTTAAGCTAGTTAAATGCCAAAGATACTTAAATTCAGAATTTCCAGAACACCATATTAATTTCAAGTCAAATTCAAATAGTTATTTTCAAGCACTTCCCATAGAGGGAGGCTGGGGGGGTTGTTGGGGGATGGTGGGAGGAAAACAGGGGACACTGGTGGTGGGAAATATACACTGGTGCAGGGATGGGTGCTGGATTGTGTGACTGAAATCCAATAATGAACAGCTTTGAAATGGTCTATTTCATGGGTAGTCAATTAAAAAAATTTTTTTTGGTTTTTTTTTTTTTTGGGTCACACCTGGCGATGCACAGGGTTACTCCTGGCTCTCCACTCAGGAATCACTCCTGGCGGTGCTCAGGGGACCATATGGGATGCTGGGAATCGAACCCGGGTCGGCTACATTGCAAGGCAAATGCCCTACCCGCTGTGCTATCGCTCCAGCCCCCTAAAAATTTTTTTTGAAGTAAGTAATATGGAGTTCATGCCCACTTCAATCAGCTTAATCTGTGACTGAATAAATAGAAGTACTCCTAGATTTGAAAAAAAATATTTTCTTCCTGGTCTAATATGCATAGAATATGGTCCAAATAGATCATAACAATTCTTACCTTCTAGCAGGTAAAGTCTCCAATCTGACTCTATTACAGATCTGGTGGCAAAGGGGGGTAGTGGGTGGATGTAAGAATACTGGTGTTGGGGCTGGAGTGATAGCACAGTGGGTAGGGCATTTGCCTTGCACACAGCCAACCCGGGTTCGAGTCCCAGCATCCCATATGGTCCCCTGAGCACCGCCAGGAGTAATTCCTGAGTGCAGAGCCAGGAGTAACCCCTGTGCATTGCCGGGTGTGACCCAAAAAGCAAAAAAAAAAAAAATACTGGTGTTTTCTTTCAAGATAACTATACCAAAATGGACCCATCAATTAAGAGAAAGAAGGATGTATATACCTGCTGAGAGAGAAGTTACATAGTTTCTACGGTCCAGACTGCTAAGATTATTCCAAAATTTCAAATGTCCTACCTCATTTAAGGGTTTCATTCTTTCCCAAACAATGCTCTAATTTTCACGTAAGAGACCTGGGTAAGGTTATGAAGTTGGTTGGGTTTGTTTTTGGGTCACACCAGCCATGCTCAGTGATCACTCCTGGCACTGCTCAGGGGACAACATGGGGTGCAGGGGATTTAACCTGGGTTGGCCGCAAGTAAAGCAAGCATCCTACCCACTTGTACTATTGTTCCGGCCGATAAATTAGCTTCTTACAAGAGTATAAAAATCTGGGCAAATAGGTTCTAGGCTGGGCCTAGAACTCTCAGAATTGGTCTAACACAAAACTGCCATTTCTATGTAAACATGCATCATAAACAGTTCTTTATAATCCAGAAACCCTTAGCACCCTTAAAGCCAAGAATATTGGAATACCATTTATGAGAAACCTAAGGTCTCTACATCGTTGAAGGACCAGTGAATAAGCTAAGATAACCCTTGAATTACTTACTCCTCTGCATCTTGCTCATCTGTACACAGTGGGAAAGTTACATTACACTCAGAACCCTGGTCTCACAGAAGTGTCAGCTACATAAGTTTCCAGCTTTCCAGATTCTAGAGTACAAGTACACTAGAGGGTAGAAAGCAGACCATATCCGTTAAGTTTCTTACCATTTTCCTATCCAAGTAAGACTGGTCGCTGGACCTGCCCACTTGCAGCTTTAGTTCCTTTGAAAGTTCATCTCAGGCACCACATGTCTGAATTTGAAAGATTACCTTTCTCACCTCCAAGGAAATCTAAAATTTGTCTTCAGAGTTGTTCTGCTAACATACACAATATTGTTCTCAATCACCTCAACTCCATCTAGTCCCCTCACTCGTACTTTGTTCTAGCCTTATAGGTCTCCATGGTGTGTGTTTCAGAAGATTAAGTCCCACCGAAGAGCCATTGTTCATTTTTTTCCCGAATGTCTGGTTGTGTTCTTCCCCTAGATAGCCACATGGTCCTTCTTCAATCCTCCGGGCTCTAATGAAATGTATCTTTATCACAGACCTCTTTTTGTTTGGCTTTGAGCCACACTCGGAGTGTGGCAGTGCCTGCACCCCAGCACTTTGCACTGTCTCCCCAGTAGGCACCTAACTACCCATTTAAAGTAGAGTAGCATTATCTACCACGCCTCATTTCCCCTTTGTTTTCTTCGGTGCACTCAGACCTCAGATTATGTACCTAGTCTTTTCACTTAGTACTGCAGTGTATGTGTGAGAGACAGGCAGTTTGTGTTTTCCTTATTGCTGCAGCCCATGTATCTCAGAATGAATGAATGCTATACAGAAGAAATTAAATATATTCTAAAAGGAAAACCAGATATCCCAATGCATTGCTCATATTCTCCTCTAGGTGGTGGTGATGAGCCTTTCCATCTGCTAATGTCTAAGAACTTGCAAAGGATTCACATACCCTTTGTCTTTCACAGTCCCTAGTTCAGAGCATCTGAGCTTTTCTTAACGACACCTCAAACCTCCCCTAACTAATTTCTTATGAATACTGTAGCACTGTTGTCCTGCTGTTCATCGATTTGCTCCAGCAGGCACCAGTAACGTCTTCATTGTGAGACTTGTTATTATTGCTTTTGGCATATTGAATACGGCACGCCACGGGTAGCTTGCCAGGCTCTGCCATGGGGGTGGGGAAGGAATACTCTCGGTAGCTTGCCGGGCTCTCCGAGAGGGACAGAGGAATTGAACTTGTCGGCCACATGCAAGGCAAACGCCCTACCCATGTGCTATCGCTTCAGTCCTCTTATGAATACAGGAGAAAAAACCAAACAAACATGGGCATCTACCCAAAGCATTTTCAGTACTCCATCTCAATCTTCACAACACTATAATTAATATTATTTCCATTTTTGCTAGACCAAAAAACCTAATTCAAAGTAAGAACCCAGGGGCTGGAGCAATAGCACAGCGGGTAGGGCATTTGCCTTGCACGCGATCGACCCGAGTTCGATTCCCAGCATCCCATATGGTCCCCTGAGCACTGCCAGGGGTAATTCCTGAGTGCAGAGCCAGGAGTAACCCCTGTGCATCGCCAGGTGTGATCCAAAAAGCAAAAAAAAAAAAAAAAAACAACACAAAGTAAGCACCCAAATCTCACTACAGTAATAAGGGGAATCTAGATAAGAATACAGATTTGCCCCTTCAACAGATTTTGATTTTATCGAAGTTAGTTGCTCTCCAATAAGCCTTTAGAACTGCAAATCTCAGCTTTACAATTTGCATTTCAGAGATTTCCAACAGTTTTCCCAGTTCACACAAGGACACCCTCTGAAATACAGACTCAAAGTCTACTAACAGTATTTCCTGACGCAGGTGCACGCAGAGAAATAGGCTAAGTCTGGCCTCAGTGCCCAAAAGATAAGAATTTTCTAAGTTGACTGTTGTCTAGACACATCTTCCTCATGTGGCAAAGCACAGGCTAGGATGACAAAGAGCAGGTGCACCTGTGAAAGGAAACAGAAAGCAATCTGGTTCTCAGGAAAGGATGTTTTCTTTTTTTTTTTTCCTATTTTTTTTTTTTTGGGTCACACCTGGTGATGCACAAGGGTTACTCCTGGCTCTGCACTCAGGAATCCCCCCTGGCATTGCTCAGGGGACCATATAGGATGCTGGGAATCGAACCCGGGTCGGCCGCGTGGAGGGCAAACGCCCTACCCGCTGTGCTATCGCTCCAGCCCCAGGAAAGGATGTTTTCAATTCTTCCTCTGGGCCTATGCTAACGTGATAGAAGAGTTTGGCACTAGAAGTTCCTCAAATTTTAACTTCAAGTTGGGGACATCAAAGGGTAATGGATTTACACAAAGTAACTAGATTTGGTATCTTAAAATAGGCCTCATGAATTTTTTAGTTTTTCTGCTATACTATGCATGGGGCTTTAATTTCTAAGACCATTACTATAGATAGAACCAAAATTCCAAGCAGAACTTAGCTCAATCTTAATGAATTTATGAAATAAAACTATATGTGAAGTTTTGAAGGCAAGTCTCTTGCCTAAAATTACACATTTTAATCATAATCTTTAGTTCTTCTTAAACTATATTAGCAAAACTGGGAAAGTTTTCTGGAATAGAGTATGTGAATAAATAAATTAAATAAATAAAATATAAATTAAAAAAGAAAATTATTAAAGATCCATTAGAAAGTCAAAATAGGTCTCAAAGGAGCAAACACACACATATGGGGTCCAGGGATTGAGTGGGGGTCTTCCGCGTGCAAGTCAGGCTCCCCAGCCACTGTACTCTCTCCAATCTCATTTTGTGTTTCTAAATAACGACACTTCCAGTAATTTTTCTTTTAAATTCTCGATTTTTTTCTTCTTTCTTGGGCCACACATGGCTATGCTCAGGCAGGACTCAACAGGAGAATTTTAATGTCACAATTAAAGGTTTAGATTTTTGAGAGTTACGGTTGTTGACAAAATTTAACAGATATCTTGATTCTGATTAATTTTGTAAAAATTAGGCTGGCAAGCACCTTAACCCCTGTAACTGTCTTACCAGCCCCTGAGTTTTTTTTTTTTTTTTTTTTTTTTTGCTTTTTTTGGGTCACACCTGGCAATGCACAGGGGTTACTCCTGGCTCTGCACTCATGAATTACCCCTGGCCATGCTCAGGGGACCATATGGGCATATGGGATGCTGGGATTTGAACCCGGGTCGGCCGCGTGCAAGGCAAACGCCCTACCCGCTGTGCTATCTCTCCAGCCCCCAGCCCCTGAGTTTTTAAGATAGCATTATTTCTCACTCCCTACCCCCCACTTTGGATATATATATATTTTTTGGGGGGGGTTGGGTCACACCCGGCGATGCACAGGGGTCACTCCTGGCTCATGCACTCAGGAATTACTCCTGGCGGTGCTCAGGGGACCATATGGGATGTTGGGAATTGAACCCGGATTGGCCGAGTGCAAGGCAAACGCCCTACCTGCTGTGCTATTGCTCCAGCCCCCACTCTGGATACTTTTATATTTAACAGCTGTATACAGTAATATAGGGAGAATATGCTATATTCCTCACGAGTGAACCTATTCCTGGACCGCGCACCTGCAAAGTGGCCGTGAGGCACATCATCATAAAAGAAAATGTGTGTGTGTCTATATATGTGTGTGTGTGTGTGTGTGTGCGTGTGTGTGTGTGTGTGTGTGTGTGTGTGTGTATGCCTCTCGGAGAGTTTGGCAAACTACCGAGAGTATCCTGCCCGCATAAAAGAGCCTGGCAAGCTCCCCGTGGCATATTCAATTTTCCAAATACAGTAACAATAACAGGTCTGTAAGGGTATTCCACCCTGTTCCATTGGTCTACGGCTCTGCCTTTGTTCCAGTACCATGCTGTTTTAATTGTTACTGCTTTGTAGTAAAGATTGAGGTTGGGGAGGGTGATACCTCCCATCGTCTTTTTCCCAAGAATTGTTTTAGCTATCCTTGGACGTCTGTTGTTCCATATGAATTTTAGGATTGCTTGATCCATTTCTTTGAAGAATGTCATGGGTATACTTATAGGGATCGCGTTGAATCTGTATAATGCTTTGGGGAGTATTGCCATTTTGACAACATTGATTCTCCCTATCCACGAGCAGGGTATATGTTTCCATTTCCTCATGTCCTCTTTGATTTCATGGAGTAGCGTTTTGTAGTTTTCTTTGTAGAGGTCTTTTACTTCCTTGGTTAAGCTGATTCCGAGGTACTTGATTTTCTGGGGCACGATTGTGAATGGGATTGCTTTTTTTATGTCCCTTTTCTCTGCCTCATTGTTTGCATATATGAAGGCCATGGATTTTTGGGTATTGATTTTGTAGCCTGCAACTTTACTGTATAAGTCTATTGTTTCTAAGAGTTTCTTAGTAGAGGTTTTAGGCTTCTCTAGATATAGTATCATATCGTCTGCAAATAGTGAGAGTTTGATTTCTTCCTTTCCTATCTGGATGCCCTTAATCTCTTTTTCTTGTCTAATAGCTATCGCAAGTACTTCCAGTACTATATTGAAGAGGAGTGGTGAGAGTGGGCATCCTTGTCTTGTGCCTGATCTCAGAGGAAATGCCCTTAGTTTTTCCCCGTTGAGGATAATGCTTGCCGTAGGCTTGTGATAGATGGCTTCGACTATCTTGAGGAAAGTTCCTCCAAACCCCATTTTGACGAGGGTTTTCATCATGAAAGGATGTTATCTAATCTTTGATAAGGGAGCAAGAGATGTGAAGTGGAGCAAGGAAAGCTTCTTTAACAAATGGTGCTGGCACAACTGGACAACCACATGCAAAAAAATGGGCGTAGACCTTGACCTGACACCATGCACAAAAGTCAGATCAAAATGGATTAAAGACCTCAACATTAGACCACAAACCATAAGGTACATTGAAGACAAGGTCGGCAAAACCCTCCACGATATTGAAGATAAAGGTATCTTCAAAGGTGACACAGAACTAAGCAATCTAGTAAAAACAGAGATCAACAAATGGGACTACATTAAACTAAAAAGCTTTTGCACCGCAAAAGATACAGTGACCAGAACCCAAAGACTATCTACAGAATGGGAAAGGATATTTACACAATACCCATCAGATAAGGGGTTGATATCAATGGTATATAAAGCACTGGTTGAACTCTACAAGAAGAAAACATCCAACCCCATCAAAAAATGGGGCGAAGAAATGAACAGAAACTTTACCAAAGAAGAAATACGAATGGCCAAAAGGCACATGAAAAAGTGTTCTACATCACTAATCATCAGAGAGATGCAGATCAAAACAACCACAAGATACCACCTCACACCACAGAGACTAGCGCACATCCAAAAGAACAAAAGCAACCGCTGTTGGAGAGGATGTGGCGAGAAAGGGACCCTTCTACACTGCTGGTGGGAATGCCCACTGGTTCAGCCCTTCTGGAAAACAATATGGACGATTCTCAAAAAATTAGAAATTGAGCTCCCATTTGACCCAGCAATACCACTGCTGGGAATATATCCCAGAGAGGCAAAAAAGTATAATCGAAATGGCATCTGCACATGTATGTTCATCGCAGCACTGTTTACAATAGCCAGAATCTGGAAAAAACCCGAATGCCCTAGAACGGATGACTGGTTGAGGAAACTTTGGTACATCTATACAATGGAATACTATGCAGCTGTTAGAAAAAAGGAGGTCACAAATTTTTTATTTAAGTGGATCGGCATGAAAAGTTTCATGCTAAGTGAAATGAGTCAGAGAGAGACAGACATAGAAAGATTGCACTCATCTATGACATATAGAATAACAGAGTGGGAGACTAACACCCAAGAATTGTAGAAACAACTACCAGGAGGTTGACTCCATGGCTAGGAGGCTGGCCTCACATTCTGGGGAAAGGGCAACTCAGAGAAGGGATCACCAACTATAATGTAGTCGAAGGCCATGTGGGAGAAGGGAGTTGCGGGCTGAATGAGGGCTAGAGACTGAGCACAGTGGCCACTCAACACCTTTATTGCAAACCACAATAGCTAATTAGAGGGAGAGAACAGAAGGGAATGCCCTGCCACAGTGACAGGGTGGGGTGGGGGGGAGATGGGATTGGGGAGGATGGGAGGGATGCTGAGTTTACTGGTGGTGGAATATGGGCACTGGTGAAGGGATGGGTTCCCGAACTTTGTATGGGGGAAGCATAAGCACAGATGTGTATAAATCCGTAACTGTACCCTCATGGTGATTCATTAATTAAAAATAAATAAATTTATTTTAAAAAAAATAACAGGTCTCATTCCCCTGACCCTGAAAAGAGCCTCCAATCGCTGAGAAAAATGAGTAAGGAGAGGCTGCTAAAATCTCAGGGCTGGGATGAATGGAGACGTTACTGGTGCCTGCTTGAGTAAATCGGTGTACAATGGGATGACAGTGATACAGTGATGTGAGAGCATAATGAATGCCTCGGATGTTGCTTGGTAATTATGAAAAACCAGTTCATTTTTTCCTTAAGAGCAACTCTGTTTCCTGGCTTATAATCCTGAGACAGTCACTGAGCTCTCTATGAAGAGCATCTGGGACTGTCAAACCTCTCTTTACTCCCTCCTTGGAAGTACGTATCTAATAGTGAATATTTAGTGAAACAGAAAGTCTAAAACTACACAGCTGCCTCTAGAGGGCAAACAAGGTTCATTTTCCTCTACAGCTTATCTGGCTGACTCAGCTACTTCTTCAGTCTGACTCTTCAGTTCAAAACAAGTCTAGCTTTGCTTCCTGTCAGGCTAGGAGTGGCTGGTTTATAGATGGCTCCACTGCAATCTGACTCCAACCCTTCCTCCCTGGGAAGGGAGAAACTCAGATCTAGAGACTATTAAAGATGTAGAGGTCTATTTTCCATCAAACATTTGGCAATATAAACTACCCAAGCTAAGGACAATAAGATGAGTTGAATTATGACAGAAATCTTTATTAAAATGTGTCCTTCAGTAACGTTAGCATACATACAATATACACACATACATCTGTACACTCTTTGACACACCTCACAGATTGCCACCGTCAGTTTAACCAATAAATTAAAACTAGAAAAAGGGGAAGGGTGAGGGGCGTGGGACAAAGGGGAAAACTTCCATGTTTTATCCAGTAAGAAATCGCAAATTTCTCAGAATTTCCCTGGGGAAAACCTGTGACCAGAGAATCTTTGAAATAAAATACATAAATCCCTGCGTTTCCCCCCGCCCCCCCCCCAAAAAAAGAAAAAGATTCCAAAAGATGCAGTTACAAGTGTGCTTCTCAGAACAGGAGCATTCATTCCACTTCATACTCTGGCTTCTCCACCTTCTAGCTTCGAAAGAGTCTTCCCCTCAGCTGGCACAGAGAGGTTCATATGGGCACTTGGGCTTGGTGCACCTTGAGCTCTGGGGGTCGAGGGGCAGGCTGTGGTGTGGGGGCGAGGGGAGCCACACTCGTCTGAGGTGAGGTCTGGCACGTCGTCGGACTGCGTGTCAGAGCTCTCCAGGTCACTGCGGATGCTCTCGGGCTGGGCCAGGCTGATGTCCCAAGGTTTGCTGGCCAGGCAGTCTTTCTGTTCACAGCTTTGGTGTTTGCAGGAGGGGTCTTCTTCACTACTGCCACTGCCACTGCCACCACTACCTTCTTCTTCATTCTCCGCCATCTGAGCATGAACATGGAGTGAGTCCTCTGTGCTGCTCCCACTCACCAGCTGATAGTGGCTTGGTTTGGCTTCAATGTCCACTTGGATTTCCATATTATTACATTCTCTGTGGAGACAAAAATCCAATCCTGAGTCATGCAGAGGCCATACTATACCTGTTGGTAAAAGCAGTTTCTGGGTTCAGGATTAGGAAGTCCAAAGCATAGGTAAACAATAGGGTAGATCTCACTTTTAGTGCCACCGCTCCCCCAAAAGTCACCTAATACTCAAATAATATAAATAATTTGATCTTTTTTTTCATGGGACGGGGTTAGGCCACGTACCTGGTGATGCTCAGGGGTTATTCCTGGCTCTGCACACAGGAAGGATTCCTAGCAGTGCTCGGAAACCATATGAAATGCTGGGCATTGAACACGAGCTGGCTATGTTCAAGGCAAATGCCCTAACCACTGTACTACCACTTCGGCCCCATAATTTGATCCTTTTCATTGATTTAAAATACACACCCTGGGTTTGGAGTACAGTAGGTAGGACATTTGCCTTGCACAACGGCTGGTCCAGGTTTGATCCCTGGCACCCCATATGGTCCTCTGAGCCTACCAGGACTAATCCCTGAGTTCAGAGCCAGGAGTAAGCCCTGAGCACTGCCAGGTGTGGCTCCCGAATAACAAAATAAAACAAATCACATACATCTTTGCCAGTGTCTTGAAACAACAAAAAGCTTCCAAAATTCAGCTAAGAACCAGCACTTCATACTACCTCACTCAAAATATGAAAATTATAGAAGATCCATAGCTTTACACTATGCCACAATAAAGCAAGAAGAATCTCTCCAGAAGGCCACGTTATACTCACACCATGTCAGATACATAAGCTTCCTCAAATTAAAGAAAAATAGGTTGAGGGAGCCACATCATGGACAGGGGGACAAAAGAGCAGAAACCATGGACCCATAAACTTCGGTAAACACTAATTTAGCCCCTTTGGCTCTATATGAACAAATTATATTGCAATAGCTAAGAAGAGAGAGAGAGGAAAGAAGGAGCACAAAGAAAAGAAAAAAAAGGCCTCTAAAAATAATCAAGAGCTAGTAAGAATCGAGTGTTCAAGAGATGCTACTCCTATACAAAGAACCTGCTCAATGATTCACAGATAAGACACACTACAGACCCACTGGGTGGTACATAAGGCCTTCCCATGAGGCAAGTTTCTTACGGCTGTCTGCCCAGCCAAAAGAATGCAACTTTCCCTGAACATCTGACTGTTCACATACCTGTCCTGTGGGTTGTAGGAACTGATAATGGAACCGGCCATAGCACGAGTACTTGCGTTGTCACTAATTGCGCCAAGACTGGCTGTGTCTTTGGGGAAAATTTCCTTTTGGACATCGGCTTGGACTTCTAACCTGTGTAAAGAGGGGACGTTTAAGTTAATATGAGACCCGGGTATTCTAAGACAGTCTGCTTCCTTGGCACACATCTCTCTTCTATTTTTCTCTTGTGATTTAAAAGTTTTTGTGCTTGGGGCCGGAGCGATAGCACAGCAGGTAGGGTGTTTGCCTTACACGCGGGCCAACCCGGGTTTGATCCCCGGCATCTCATATGGTCCCCCAAGCACCGCCAGGAGTAATTCCTGAGTGTAAAGCCAGGAGTACCCCTGAGCATCGCTGGGTGTGACCCAAAAAGAAAAAAAAAAAGTTTATGTGCTCTTGAGTTGTCAAATTGTTTGGAAAATGGCCACACATTTTGTCTTTTAAATATCTACTGAAATCGTCCCCTCCTCTCTGCCCCCACTACTACTGCTTAACTTCAGGCCACCAACATCTCCTGTCTGGATAACCGCAACTGGGCTCTCCAGCAGCCCTAGATGCAATTAAAGAACTTCCAGATCAGTGCCAATGTGAACAAAGACCTGGTCACTCTAATCACCCTCTCATGCCTCTCTCCTGCCAACAGGTCTTCTGAACTGTCTCCTAGTTCTCTGTCCAGCTGCATCACTCACTAAATTGTAGTCACCAGAATTTTTTTCCTTACACACCAATATATATTTTATTACTCCATGGCTTTTGCACATGCTATTTCCTCCCTTTAGAAGTTTTCTTTCTCTATATGACAAACTCATACTCTGTTTTTAACAATGGGAATATCTCCCCCAACTCTCCCAGCAAACCTGTCACTTCATGCTAAGTGCTCCTACAGCAATTACCTACTTATTATGTCAATTTACCCATCTCTTACTCATCTGTGAGTTAAAGAAAAAAAAAAGACCATATATCACCATTCAAGCTTTATGCTCCATGTCTTACACATGGAGGAACTCAAATATTAGGGATTAGATTGCTCCAAGCTATGAGATTACAGGACATATAGATCACTTCTTAAAAGAGCAGCAAACTTTCCCAGTGGTGTCTCAGGGCTGAGGCGGTCTAACTATTTCCTTTCTTGGCTCCAAGACCATTTTGTTGCACTCTTAAGCATTTCCTCATAATGGGTTTCACAGTCAAACCCATCTGACTCATTTACTTCCTATAAAAGGCTTTCACAGAACTGGAACAGCTGGACTGGCTAAGCTGCAGTTTCAGCAAGTCAGTCTCCAATTACGTCTGTCTGCTTATTTCCAGGGGTGTTGGTTTTAAGAAAGCACAGCAGTGAATTCTCCCGTATGTGGGGGCGGGATCCCCTAACAAGAGACAGCCCGTCATGAGACACAGCAGGTCAGCAGCAGCCTGCAGCTGCACCGGCACGCACCCTCCAGCCTGCCACCTGTGCTGTTGCTTTGCTTTTCCAGCCTCGTAGGACTTCAAGAATGCTGCAGCCCAGGAAAATGAGGTAGTGCAATAGAAAATGCATCACGTCAGCGAGCTGGGTTCTAGTTTTGTCTTTTCCACGGAACCACTCTCAGACATGAAGAGGTCTTTCATAAAGGCTGTCGACTTAGGTAGTTCCCAAATGCTAGTCTGTGCAATGACTGTGCTAGAATTCGCTGGAATTTTATTTTTAAAAAAATCCCTCAAACAGTCTGGTCTCACTTTAAATGCTTTCAGAGAAAGGAAGTTTAGTATTTACACTAAAGTACACCATTGCTGGGGCTAGAGAGATATATAGCGGGTAAGGCACTTGCCTTGCACGTGGCTGACCTGGATTCAACCCCTGACACCCCATATGGTCCACAATGTCCAGCCAGGAGTAGGCCCTGAGCCCCGCCAAGTGTACCCTAAAAACCACACAACAACAATAAAGTAAACCATTTCTTCTTTGTATTATTTTTTCTTTTTGTGACACCCGGTAATACACAGGGGTTACTCCTGGCTCATACACTCAGGAATTACTCCTCGAGGTGCTGGGGGACCATATGGGATGCTCGGAATCGAACCTGGGTTGGCCACGTACAAGGCAAACACCCCACCCGCTGTGCTATTGCTCTAGCCCCTCTTCTTTGTATTTTTATACAGATCTTCCCCTATATTCAACCCAATGTCATCTTTCCTTTGTTGCTTCTGTCAGTTCATTTTAATCTACCTCTTGGGTGAAGTCAGAAATCTAATCCTTTCTGGATTTTTTTCTAATCCGTTCAAGGCCCTTCAGCTATCCAAAGGCAACCATCTTACATCTCCCCCTACAACCTATCTTGATTCGCTCCACCTTTATCCACCTCAGTTTTTCTCCTGCATTCCACTGTTTCTGATACAACATGCACTTTTTTTTTTTTTTTTTTAGTAAAAAAACTTCATATATCCTGGTCTCCTGGTGCTTATTAGGAGGTATTCTTTACACTGACAATAGAAAGAGACAGCTCAGGGATCAAAGAGACAGCAGGCAGGGTGCTTGCCTTGCATGAGGTCAACACTGGTTCAGTCCCCAACATCCCATATGGTCCCCCAAACCTGCAAGGAGTGATTCCTGAATGCAGAGTCAGGTGTAACCCTTGAGCACCACTGAGGTGGGGAGGGGAAGGAAGAAAGGACCGAATGTATAAAGGAAGGTAGGAAGGGAGGCAGGCAGACAGGCCAGCCCAGTAAATCCACTGCATATACACCTCAGTATACGAAGTGATGCTTGATCTGTACTGTTAATGGAGGGACATAAAAAAAAAAATCTTTACATCTTTACATATCCTCAAGTTCAAAGAACTGATTTTCCTTATCTGTAAAGTGGAATGGGCTGGAGCGATAGCCAAGTGGGTAGGGCATTTGCCTTGCATGCGGCTGACCAGGTTCAATTCCTTCGCCCCTCTCGGAGAGCCCAGCAAACTACTGAGAGTATCCCCTCTGCACGGCCAAGCCTGGCAAGCTCCCCGTGGTGTATTCAATATGCCAAAAACAGTAACAAGAAGTCTCACAATGGAGACGTTACTGGTGCTCGATTGAGCACATCAATGAGCAACGGGATGACAGTGACAGTGACAGTAAAGTGGAATAAGAACAGGAAAATATTTAAGAATCAGAGCAATAATAAATAAGAAAGCCAGTGACATGCCAAAGAAATATGTATGTGGCTTTGTATGTGTCCTTTCCTGAAAGCAGTAAGCTGTTATGTGTGAGTGGGATTTAAAGCCAAGGCTATTTTTTGTGTATTTTTAGGTCACACCCAGTCATGCCTAGGACTTACTCTTTGCTCTGAGCTCAGGGATCACTGCTGGTAGACTCGGGGGACCACATCAAACCCAGTCAGTCATGTGCAATGCAAGGCAATTGCCTTATCCTCTGTACTATCTCTCTAGCCCCCAAGGTCATATTTTATATGGGGTTACTATGGCACAATAGGAAGAACACAAAACTTTGGGTAAGTCACTTAGCCTTTCTGATTCTGTTCTCTAACTATAAATGGTGGGAAAGAGCATTAATAATTAAATAAAAATAAGATAATTTATGTTTGACACATGCATAGCACAAAATAATGACTTTATAGGTATGCTTCATATCATTTAAACAGCAGTCTATGGATAGCACAGCAGGCAGGGCGTTTGCCTTGCATGCAGCCGACCCAGGTTCGATTCTTCCGTCTCTCTCAGAGAGCCCGGCAAACTACTGAAAGTATCTTGCCCGCATGGCAGAGCCTGGCAAGCTACCTGTGTCGTATTTGATATGCCAGAAACAGTAACAACAAGTCTCACTTGGAGATATTACTGGTGCCCACTCAAGCAAATCGATGAGCAACAGGATGACAGTGATACAGTGATACAATTTAAACTGGATCTGTCAGAAATTATCTACTTGCTTACCTGCTGTATTTTCCCTTGCCACTGGAAAGAATGCCACCACTCAGTGTGCCCCCTGAGAGGGCTGCAAAACTGGCTGTTTCACTGTATGGGCCCTGCATAACACTGAGTCCATCTGTAGGGCTTCCACTGGTGCTCAGCACACTTGTCAGGCCTTCAATGCTGCTTTCCCCAATGCTGGGATTCTTGAGGGCTCGCCAGGCATCTGCCACTGGGGATGGAACCAAGTATCTCAATTCAAGATAGCACAGCATCAAAACAGTCTGGCATTTTCCTGTAGTGACTCTTCAAAGTGGAGGATATTATGTAGAAAAAAATACTTATTCACATAATGAACAGCTATTATGTACAGCTACTAACATCAAGTGTTTTAATGTGCTTACATTTGATCTTCCCAATAACTAGGCATTAATAACTCCAATTTTATTTATTTGGCTTTGAGGCCACACCTGACTGTGCTCAGGGTTAACTTCTGGTGGGTCAGAAGAGGTGTTAGAGGGGCTGGAGCGATAGCACAGTGGGGAGGGCATTTGCCTTGCACGCGGCCGACCCGGGTTCGATTCCCAGCACCCCATATGGTCCCCTGAGCACCGCCAGGGGTAATTCCTGCGTGCAGAGCCAGGAGTAACCCCTGTGCATCGCCGGGTGTGACCCACAAAAAAAGTAAAAAAAAAAAAAAAAAAAAAGAAGAGGTGTTAGAGATTGAACCAGGATTGGATGCATGCAAGTCAAACACCCTAAATCGCAAACTAAATCTCCAAATTAATTTTATTCAATGATTTTATTATTATTATTATTATTTGGTTTTTAGACCACACCTGGCAGTGCTCAGGGCTTACTGGCTCTGCATTCAAGGATCATTCCTGGTGGGCTCAGAGGACCATATGAAGGGCCAGAATTCAAACTCAGGTTGGCCACATGCAAGGCAAACACCATATCCACTGTTCTATCCCTCCAGCCCCGCATGCTCATTTTTAAAGGAGGCTACAAAAGCTTAGAACTAAATTACTTGTCTAGAGTCATCATTTATCAACCAAACCCCTGGCTAGTCTCCAAAGGTATTATAAACTACAGCTCTGAACTCACTACTGTTTTTTGTTTTGGGGCCACACCTGGTAGTGCTCAGGGCTAATTCCTGGCTCTGCACTCAAGGATCACTCCTGGCGTGCTTGGGGGGGCCATATGGGGTGCCGGGGATTAAACCTGGGTCAGAAGGTGCAAGGCAAGCACTCTACCTGCTATATTATTGCTCCTACCCTTGAATCCACTGTTCTTTTGTTTTTATTACACTTGGTAATACTCAGGGCTACTCCCAGTTCTGTAGCTGTATTCAGGGGTCTCTCTGGGCAGTCCTTGAGAGAGCATACAGTGCCAGAGATGCGATCCAGACTTCCCTCATGCAATGCATGCAGTCGCCTTTTAAGTTATCTCTCTGGGCCTGAGCACATTATTCTTTCCATTACACTGTAGATACCATCTAATCAAAAGGAAGATTTTAAAATAAGTTTGGGGGGGCTGGAGAGATAGCACAGTGGGTAGGGCGTTTGCCTTGCACGAGGCCGACCCGGGTTCAAATCCCAGCATCCCATATGGTCCCCTGAGCACGGCCAGGGGTAATTCCTGAGTGCAGAGCCAGGAGTAACCCCTGTGCATCGCCAGGTGTGACCCAAAAAGCAAAAAATAAATAAATAAATAAAAATAAAATAAGTTTGGGGGCTGGAGATGTGGCTGGAGTGGTACAGTACATGCCTGGCATGTATGAGGTACTGAGTTTGACTCCCAGCACCATAAAAAAAAAAAAAAAAGGCAAAACAGCATTATGCTTAGCTTATGTAATGTAGAATGTTTGGAAAATCATTGAAGGTCTCTGTGTTCATTAATATGGTGAAATGAAAAAGACATCAAAGTAGATGTCAAAGACCTGCTCTAGTCACCTAGCTCTATGGAAACTCTTAAAGCCATTGAACAGATATTGAGACCAAAGCTTAGAGAAGCTCTCATTAGCTGGGACTAATAATAACTTCTGCCCTCCCTCTTCAGAGAACTGTTGTAAAAAGCAAGTGAGATAATAACTGTGTAAAGTCCTCTGAAAATTATAAAGCACTGTGCGGATATAAGACTATTATAATCACTACTATTACCAGCATACTTGGAGTTATTTGAAGTCTTACTAGTTTGTACCTGCCACACAGTGGCAAGTACCAGGGGAATTAACCTAATAACTCTAGAACAAAAAAATGAAATACTAAAAATACTTCACCCCTTACAAAATTCATTATCCAGAGAAATCTAATGACAATCTCTATAAAATGTGCTGGATTTTACTGATCTCTGTGTCCCATATATCCAAAGGGAAAGAAAAGTCCTTTTTTACCTGTGATTGGACCATCATCTTCATCAAACTCAATTTTCACTCCCTTCCCATTGGCTGTGCTAACTCCACAACCGCCACCACGACAGAGAGAAATGGGCACAACCCCATAGACATATGCCAGCATAATGGGGACACCAATACCTGTGGGAAGGGAAGAAAACATGTCAGCAGGTCACCAGCCACAAGTGCCCTTAATTCTTCATAGTGTGAGCACAAACCACTTTATAAAGGGCAAAGGCATGACAGAAGACAGCTAGTTATCCCAAAGAGGACTGGTGTAAGAGAATGAATGCTGGCTGCACTTATAACCACAAAGTCCCTGATTAGGATCCTGGTTCCAATTTACAGCCATATAACCTTGGACTTATCTTCCCAAGGCTGTCAGTAATCAAAGGGAATATACCTGTACTACCCAGCACACCTTTCATTTTCTTCCTCCTATTCACTGCTGAGGTGCCAAATCCAAAAAGGATCAAAAAGCAAACATTAAATAAGTAAAATCTAGGGTTTGAGATCCAAAACCTGAAGAATATTCATTTTGGAGTGTTAATTATGAATTGTTTCTGCTGTGAGAGACAGAAGGGCTCGGTTGTTAACACAGGTTCTGAAGCAAGGCTGCCTTCATTCTTGTTACAGCAAAGTCACCTTGGCCACGAGAGTACCTTTCTGTTAAAATTGTAGACTGGCTGGAGATAGTAAGGAGGTTAAGGCACTTGCCTTGCATGTAGCTAACCCCAGTTTGATTCCTGGAACTTCATGGTACCCCAAACACCACCTGATATGGTCCAAAACTCTCCCAACTCCCCTCCACCCCCACACACATACAAAAAAATCAAGCTGCTGGGAGGATTAAATAAATTAATATATCTGTAAAACACTAGAACTGCTCCTGGCACAGGGAGTGCCTTAATAACAGTTGTATTATTATTATTATTATTATTATTATTATTATTATTATTATTATGAAACAAAACCTCAAGCTTCCTAAAATGCTCAGGCATTAAAATTAATTTTGTAGATTCCATGACAAATGAAGACAAAAGATGAAAGTGAAAAACTAGACCTTGGGGCTGGAGTGATAGCACAGTGGGTAGGACGTTTGCCTTGCACGCAGCTGACCCGGGTTCGATTCCCAGCTTCCCATATGGTCCCCTAGGCACCGCCATGAGTAATTCCTGAGTGCAGAGCCAGGAGTAACCCCTGAGCATCACTGGGTGTGACCCAAAAAGCAAAAAAAAAAAAAAAAAAAAAACCAACTAGACCTTAAAGTTTTAAATTCTGACTTCTATTCTGTACCAGACTAAACTCTAGTTACTAATTTAAGAATGAAAGATCCTAATTTTGATAATTTAGTATGGCTGATAATTATAATAATGCTTAACAGAGTTAACTACCAAGGTGGATATGGCTTAAATTGTAGGAGCCTGCAGGGTAAAACATCTGGCCAGCTGGCTCAACTGCTACAGCCAGAGAGTTTGGAGACTAGTGAGCAGTGAGGGAGATAGACAGGAAAGAAGGAGAGAGGATCGATCCTGGCTCACTTACCAACACTAACTGCAGCAATAACTGGGGATGCAATGACTGACAAGGTTACTCCTCCTGTGATGGCCAAATTCCTCTTATGTTTGGAGGTTTTCCTTCCCTCATATCTGCTATGAATCTAAGAATTAAAAATGTTCAGATTAACAGGTTCAGACATTAATCTCATTTTGCTAAGAAAAAAAGGATTGAGACTTATTCTTTATAAGTTATCTATGTTAAAACATATCTTACTCCAAAGCATCATTTTCAAATTTTAACCTAACTCTGACCTGGAAAATGTAATCTATGAGACGAAAGAACACACAAAATAACTCTGGGGAGTGAAGTAAGCCTTTCACCTTTAAATCATGGAGACAAACCCAGGTGCAGAATGTTAATAAGAACTTTCAGATCTCTTAGGGGTTTACGATGGTCCATTTAAGAAATTAAGGCTATTTTTATCCAAGTCAGCAGCTTTTCAGTCGTCAGTTCTGAAATAAAATCTCCTCCCCATTTCCTTCAAACTGTTATCAAAAAACCAAAGGATGGAACATGCACAGAAATTAGCATGTCTTACCTTTCTGCCAACATAAACAGGAATGCCAATGACCATGGCAGGGATGGCGATGCCAGCAATGAGAGAAATCCCCACTGGAGCACCAATTAATGTGCCCAACTGCCAAAGAATTTTCTTCTTGCGGCTCCATGGCTTCTTGCCCCAGAATGTGCAGCCAGAGGGGCTACAGAGGAAACACAATGAAGTTAATGTTAATACTACAAATGTTCTTTTGTCACCACGTGTTTTGAGAAGCATAGTGAAATGAGATTGATGTCTAAACCTGCTAATCTGAACTTTTTTAATTCTTAGAATCACAGCAGATATGAGGTAAAGAAAACCTCCAAACATAAGAGGAATTTGGCCATCACAGGAGGAGTAACCTTGTCAGTCATTGCATCCCCAGTTATTACTGCAGTTAGTGTTGGTAACTGAGCCAGGATCACGTCTCTCTCCCTCTCTTTCTTGTCTATCTCCTTCACTGCCTACTTCTCAATCAGAGTCTTCTTCCCTGAAACACCACTGACCAAGCAAGTGGAAACAAACATAAACAAATGGAACTATATTAAACTAAGAAGCTTCTGCACCTCAAAAGAAACAGTAACCAAAATACAGAGAGAGCCCAAGTAATGGGATAAAATATTTATCCCATACCCATCAGAGAAAGGGTTAACATTCAGGATATACAAGACATTAGTAGAATAGTACAAGGAAAAAACCTCCAATACCATCAAAAAATGGGAAGAAGAAATGAACAGAAGCTTCCTCAAAAAAGAAATTGGCCAAAAGGCACATGAAAAAATGTTCTACATCACTAATCAAGGAGATGCAAATAAAAAAAACAATGAGATATCATCTCACACCACAGAGACTGGAACACATCAAAAAGAACAAGACCAACCAGTGCTTGTGGGGAGAAAGGGAGTCTCTTTCATTGTTGGTGGGAATGCCGACTGGTCCAGCCTCTTTGGAAAACAATAAAGGCATTCCTTAAAAAACTAGAAATTGGGGGCTGGAGCGATAGCACAGCGGGTAGGGTGTTTGCCTTGCACGCGGCTGATCCACGTTCGATTCCCAGCATCCCATATGGTCCCCTGAGCACCGCCAGGGGTGATTCCTGAGTGCAGAGCCAGGAGTAACCCCTGTGCATCGCCAGGTGTGACCCAAAAAGCGAAAAAGAAAAAAAAAACTAGAAATTGAGCTCCCATATGACCCAGCAATACCACTTCTGGGAATATATCTCGAGGGTGCAAAAAAGCACAGTAGAAATGACATCTGCATCTGTATGTTCACTGCAGCACTGTTCACAACAGCCAGAATCTGGAAACAACCCAAGTGCCCGAGAACAGACGACGGTTAAAGAAACTTTGGTACATCCACACAATAGAATACTATGCAGCTGTTAGAAAACATGAAGTCATGAAATGCTTATAAGTGAATGGTAATGGAGAGTATCATGCTAAATGAAATGAGTCAGAAAGAGAGGGACAGACATAGAAGGACTGCACTCATTTGTGGAATATAAAATAACATAATATGAGACTGACACCCAAGGACAATAGACACAAGGGTCAGGAATATTGCCCCATAGTTGGAAGCCTGCCTCATGGGCTGGGGGAGAAGGCAGGTGGAATAGAGAAGGGATCACTAGGTCAATGATGGTTGGAGGAGTTGTCTAGGATGGGAGATGTATGCTGAAAGTAGATAAAGGACCAAACGTGATAGCCTCTCAGTATCTATATTGCAAATCATAATGCTCAAAAGTAAAGAAAGAGTATGAGGAAAATTGTCTGCCATAGAGGCAGGGGGAGGGTTGGGATGGGGCACGGGATACTGGGGACATTGGTGGTGGAAAATGTGCGCTGATGGAGGGATGGGTGTTCGATCATTGTATGACTAAAACTCAAACATGAAAGCTTTGTATCTGTAAATTTCAAACATCATTGAAACTCAAACATGAAAGCTTTGTAACTGTAGCTCATGGTGATTCAACAAAAAAAAAAAGAAGAATCAAGACACACACAAACACACACACAAAATCTTCTTTTCAATAGGAATGATTAAGTTACTAGAAGTTATAGGAAATTACTATATTATGCAATGGGGAGGCAAAGGACAAAGCCAGGCTATTTAGAGCTCTACGTTCTCCACCTGCTTTTTGGATTAAAACGAACTCAGAGGGGCTGGAGTGATAGCACAGAGGGTAGGGCGTTTGCCTTGCACGCGGCCGACCTGGGTTCGAATCCCAGCATCCCATATGGTCCCCTGAGCACCACCAGGGGTAATTCCTGAGTGCATAAGCCAGGAATGACCCCTGTGCATTGCCGGGTGTGACCCAAAAAGCAAAAAAAACAAAACAAAACAAACTTGGAGCCTCTTCCCCTCCCTTCCTGTCTTCTTTGGGATAACCCTGACTCTGGTTCAGCTTCTCTGACTCCTGACTGATACTACTCCCCTGCACACTTGAGGAGGCAAGTGCACTGAAGAGAACCACAGTCTGGTTCAGCAAATTATCTTCCAGGGAAAGAATTTTAAAAACATTGTCACACTCTTTTTTCTCTATAGCTCTCCATTACTGTCCTTCCCTCCTTCTCTTTTTCCTTTTCTTGGTTTTTGGCCACACACTGCTCTGTGTTTAGGGATCATCACTCCTGGAGACACAGAGAAACATGGGATGTCTAGGATCAAACCAAATTCTGCCACATGCAAGACATGGGCTTTATCAGGTGTACTTTCTCTCTGGCCCCTCTTTTGTCACAGTTACGTCAAGTTTGGACTCAGAGGTTACCAGCTTATTTTTGTGTTTGAATCACACCCATGGGTGCTAAGGGCTTACTTTGAGCAGTGTTCAGGGGATTGTATGTGGTACTGGGTATGAAGGTCAGGTAAGGGCTTTAACCCCTGTACTATCTCTCTGGCCCCAGCTTTGACTATTTTAATAGCCAGTTCTTCTGTGTCTATCCAACCATTTCTGCTTCGTTCCTTTGTTTCATCTTCTCTACCAAATAAAATATGCAATTAGAAGGAGGGATTCATGCCTATTCATAATTTTCCCAATAACCAGTACAGTGTATTAAAACAATGCTTAATTAGAAAGCATTTCATCCATATTAATATTTCCCAAATTGCTAAATTTGTAAATATTATTAACTCTTTTAGGATAATATTTAAATATTACTCAATGACTTCTCTGGAAATTCTTACAAGCCAGGATAATAAAATGGTAATGCCAGCCTTAAGAAAATTCAAGTTTTGGCTTCAGCATTGGTACAGCAGGTACGGTGCTTGTCTTATAAGTAGCCAACCTTGCACCCCATATGTCCCCAAGCCAGCAAAGAGTGAACCCTGGGGGGCTGGAGTGATAGTACAGTAACAGGGTGCTTGCCTTGCACATGACCAACCGGAGTGTGATCCCCAGTATTCTAGAGCACCACCAGGAGGGATCCCTGAGTGCAGAGTCAGGAGTAAGCCCCAAGGACTATCAATTATGGCCCCCCAAACAAAAAAAAAGAGTAAGCCCTGAACACAGCTTGGGTGTGCCCCACAACTCCTTCCCTGGCAAAAAAAAAAAAAATTCAAGTTTAATAAAATTAGAGATGTGTATCTTAACATAAAAGAAATGTCAATAAAGTATGAAGCAGGAAAAGCCAGGGAAGGTGGTCACACACAGAAACACTGCAGCCTTCAGGGTGTGTTGGGGTGAAATCTGAGAACGTGCACTCTTATCCTTTCTACTGTCTCTGACGGATGACATTAAGGTGACCCTTGAAGAGTAGAGAAGAACTGAGACTGCTACAAATTAGTGGGGATGAAGTTACTAAGATCCTTGCAGGCAAGGAGAGATGATGAGCAAATGTGGAGGAAAAAATCCGAAAGAGGCACAGGAACAGCAAGCTCAAATCACCTAACTATTCACATGAAACAAAATGGCAAAAGGAGAAAGGGACATTTGGGGCCAGGCTGCAGAAAGCTTTAAAATCATGCTGGGAAAACAACTCTCTCTGGAAGGTAATGGAAACAGTCCTTGGAGACTGCTGAACTGGAAAAAGACATGAGCAGAAAGAGCTTCAGAGGAACTATTAAATGTTTCCTTATATAGAAATGAGAAGATAATTGTGTCTTATTTTACATCCTTTCCCCTAAATCAGTAAGAGAAAAATAAATATAAAAAGCAATGGACCCATTTCTCAACTCACCTGAGGTAATGCAAGTCTGAGATCTCTTTCATACAAAGCCAACAGAATTCACAGCCACACACTGCACAGGTCATATGGTTGCAGCTTCCATCATTCATCTTAATAATGTAAGCACTGCATCGTGGGCATGGCTTGATGTCATCTGTTAAGAAGGAAAGAAAGGTTGGATAGAAAAATAACCCAAATTAAACCAAGTTTCATTTTTATTATTCCTAGAAAAAAGAAATGAGGCAGAGAAAAACAACTGAGGACAACCCATTTTTCTGGAAGGCTGGCTCTCTAGACCTTTTCAGATCGTGAATCCTGTCTTATATTAAGCTGCCTAATCTCCAAACTGGCATCATATACAGAACAAAAAACCACACTCTGAGCAGGGAAATTTCCCTAGAGAGAAAAGTAGCTGTAAGAAAACCCGAGTCCTTATAAGCAAACAGCCAGCAGAAGTCCTAAAGTTAGAAGTCTCAAGAATGGCTTTGTTTTGAAATACTTTAGCTCAAAACACTAATTTTTCAGGCTAAATAGTATTGTTACAATTTGTTAATATAATCTACAATCACTTTCTATAATACTTTCTTATTTTTTTCCACCAGATTGAGGGGGAAGAGAGACTTGGGCTACACCTGGCTATTCTCAGGGCTCATTCCTGGTGGTGCTCAAGGGGCCCTATGAGGTACCAGGGAGCAAGGCAAGGTTGGCCACACATAAGACAAGTGACTTTACCCTGTATTATCTCTCTTTCTATACTTTCACACTCAAGATCTAAAAGCAATCGAGTATGCTATAAGCATACATCTGATAATATTCACAGCAAGCTCAAAACTATGCTATTAAAATAACAATTAGAGGAGCTGGAGCGAGAATACAATGGGTAGGCACTTGCCTTGCATAGGGCCAACCTGGGCATGATCCCTGGCATCCCAAAAAGTCCCCCAAGCACAGCCAGAAGTAACTGCTGAGTACAGAGCCAAATGTAATTCCTGAGCATAGTCATGTGTAGTCCCAAAAGAAAATACATAAATAATAGTATAAGAGATTTTACTATACCAGGAAAAACTGAATAGTAAAGTCTTTCCTAATAGCCTTTTTCAAATAACATCAATAAAATAAAGTATACTTATAAAAGGCAACACTGTTTTTTTGTTTATTCATTTTTTTTGGTGCTAGGGGTTACTACTGACTTCTACAGTCAGGAATCACTCCTGGTGGTGCTCAGGGGACCATACGGGGGATTCCCACTGGGGACTAACCCAGGTCGGCTGCGTGCAAGTCAAGTGACTTATATTCCTTCAGCCCCTCAGGAGTCACTCTTGGCAGTGCTCAGGGGACCATCTGGGATGCTGGGAATCAAACCTGAGTTGTTTGCATGCAAAGCAAGTGCCTCACCTGCTTTACTATCTCTCTAGACCTACAATGCAGGTTTTGAAAAAAATGCCTAGCTAATTCCTTCCAATCTGAGATAAATTACTAAAACAATGTAAACTGGGACTGAAGGGATAAAACAGCAAGCAGGGAGTTTACCTTGTACATGGCTGATCCAGATCCAATCCCCAGCATCACATATGGTCCCCCAAGCTCCACCAGAAGTGATCCCAGAAAACAGAGCCAGGACTAAGCCCTGAACACTCTAGGAATATACACCCCCTTCCCCACTCCCTACCAAAAAAAGGTATAAACAAGAGAGTTCCATTTTTTTTTTTTAATTTTGTTTTGAGGCCATACCCAGCAGTGCTCAGGGGTTATTCCTAAGTGCTTGGGGACTATATGGGATGCCAGGGATCAAACCCTGCTTGGCTGCATATAAGGCAAATGACTTTCTGCTGTACTATTGATCCGGCCTCAGGAATTCAATTGTTATGTTCTAAGTTTACCTGGGTTGAATAATCCATAATTATTATAAAGAATCCACATATCAAATAAGCTATAAAGATATTACTAAGCTGGGGCCAGATATCACCAATGATATTAATAAATATAACTAATATGGTTCCTTGAGCATCACCAGGAGTAATTCCTGAGTGCAGAGCCATGAGTAAGCCCTGAGCACCAACAGATGTGGCCCAAGAATTAACAAAAATCACTAAGCATTTTCTACTATTTGACCTCAAGGAATATTTGGTATAAGAACAATAACTCTCCCAGTTTGGGGTTCACATTAGAAAACATCAAATAAAAAGACAGGTAAGATAATGCCAACTTATACCTGGTCCAGATTCTTGACCGTAACTAAGACCTGACGTGTGCTTGGTCCGCACTCGCAAAGCCTGTGCCCTCTGCTGACGGGCCATATCGCAGGTCTGGTTTGGATGCCATATTTGCTTGCAGTGGTAGCAGAACTCAGTCTGGCAGCCTTCCCTCTCACAGGTCAGCTTTGGGCAGCTGGCACAGCCATACGCTATAACGGCATAGCTGGATAAAGAAATATGAAGAGATATGAAAAAGGTAAGAGTGATCCAACAGACATATTTATCAATTCCAGGAGGGCAATACAGTTCTATATACCCACCACTATATAAAACGCAGAAAAAGAACACACACAGAGCATACATGGATATGTGTGCTGAAACTGCAGTACATTCTATGTGAGAAAGTTAAATTTCTTCCTGTTCTTCTAAAATCATAAATAATTTCCTTAGGGAAAAAAGGGGGGTTGCTTAGCAGCATTTTGCTAAAACAAGTTAATATAAAGATCACTGTCACTGTCACTGTCATCCTGTTGTTCATCTATTTGTACGAGCGGGCACCAGTAACGTCTCTCAATGTGAGGTTTATTATTACTGTTTTTGGCATATCCAATATGCCACGGGTAGCTTGCCAGGCTCTCCGAGAGGGGCGGAGGAATCGAACCTGGATCAGCTGCGTGAAAGGCGAACACTCTACCGCTGTGCTATCACTCCAGCCCAATATAAAGATAGTAAAACTATTTTCTTTTGAGGACTGGAGAGATAGCACAGCGGGTAGGGCATTTGCCTTGCACGTGGCCGACCCAGGTTCAATTCCCAGCATCCCATATGGTCCCCTGAGCACCACCAGGGGTAATTCCTGAGTGCAGAGCCAAGAGTGACCCCTGTGTATCGCCAGGTATGACCAAAAAAAGAAAAAAAAACCTATTTTCTTTTGATAGTTGACTATATTAGAGAGAAACATTAACATTTACATACATCAGAGACAGATAAAATAAAGAACTACAGGCGCCGGAGCAATAGTACAGATAGGCTGTTTGCCTAGCATGCGGCCAACCTGGATTTGATCCTGCATCCCATATGTCCCCTGAGCACCACCAGGAGTAATTCTGAGTGTAGAGTGTGGAATAACCCCTGAGCTTCACTGAATGTGACCCAAAAAGACAAAAATAAATTAAAAAGAACTATAGCTGGTTAGGGAGAGAGTACAGCAGGTTAGCCACTTGCCTTGCATGTGGCTGCCCTGGGTTAAATCCATGGCATCCCTTACAGTCCCTCAAGCACCACCAGGAATAACATCAGGAGTAAACACTCAACACCCAGGATGTGGTCCAAAAATCAAAACCAAATTAAGAGCTACAGCTAAAAATGAAAGCAAGTATCTCTTTTTTTCCCTATAAGCAGTGCTTATGGCTTACTCCTAGAGGTGCTTAGGGCTTACTCCCAGCTCTATGCTCAGGGATTACTCCTGGCAGTGTTCAGAGGTCCATATGTGATGCTGGTGATAGAACTGGGTGGGTCACGTACAAGGCAAATACCCTGCTTGCTGTACTTGCTCTCTGGCCTCTTTCCTCTTTTTCGGAGGGGACACCTGGAAGTGTTCAGGGGCTAGCAGGGCCAACCTGGCATGCTCAGGGGCCATGTGGTGCAGGGATTGAACATATGTAAGGCATGTGCTCTCTAAGACTTTCACCAATATTAACTGGCAAAAAGTTTACACAAGAAGCAATTTATGCAAAAAGCTAATAATATTTTCTTGAATTTAGTCTATGGTTTGTTTCTTTACCTGTACACATAATAGCAAATTGATAGCAACTCAGTTCCCTGGTTTATCATACATTCTCCAAGACAACTTGAGAATGACACTGAAAACATGGATCAAAAACAAGTTTATTAAATACAGGCTGTGTTCAGACCCTTCTCAGAAAGAGCAGTGAGAACAGGTCAATGTATGAATACAAATGATTCATATCCTGTAGGAGTTCTGGGCAAATTACCCCACCTAGCTGCAAAATAACTTCAAAAGAGAAACAATATTTCTCCTGTAGAAAATGAGTTGTTTGCTATTTTGTGTTAAATGGGAAAGGTACAAGATGATCTCAGGAAAGTATTAAATCAACTTCTAGTGATACAAATTAGATAGACTGCCTGTACAGAAGCCCAAAACATTTCATGACCTATCCCATCTCACACAGTAGGAGTACATACTTATTAACCGTTCTTTACTATTATCACTATTATTATTAAAGAACATTCAGGGCGTCAGAAAGACAGTACTGCAAGGCAAGGCACTTGCCTTGCATGCCAATAACCTGGGTTTGACATCCAGTACCCCATATGGTCACCCCTTCCTGCCAGGAGTAAGACCTGGGCACTGTTGGGTGTGCCCTTACACCATCACCACCCCAGCCCACCACAAAAATAGAAAATTTGACAGGACTCACATTTGGGTGTGGAATTTGGTTCTAAGGAAGTGAAATAATCTCAAATAATTGTAAATAATCCCACAACAATCTACCATCATGACAAAGAATTACTCAGGGCACTAGAGTAGGCATTCCTGTTCTGGGGCACTTGGTCTGGGGTCCCTGCTCCTGACTCATACTGCATGACACTGAACTAATTAATATCTCCAGGCCTCAGTTTCAACACTCAAAATGGATATAATAGGTATTTGCCACCTTTAAATGTTAACTAAATATGATCTAAAATGCTTGAGATCATGCCCTAAAAGGTATAGTATAAAAATAGAACATTTTGGGGCTGGAGTAATAGCACAGCAGGTAGGGGGCGTTTGCCTTGCACATGGCTGACCCAGGTTCGATTCCCAGCATCCCACATGGTCTCCTGAGCATTGCCAGGAGTAATTCCTGAGTGCAGAGCCAGGATTAACCCCTGTGCATCGCCGGGTGTGACCCAAAAAGAAAAAAAAAAGCGCATTTTGTCCAACTTCTTTGCCTCTGCATTACTCTATTCCTTTCTCTCTTGAAATGTCCTTTCTGATTTGCGGGGGAAGGGTTGGACCATCCCAGTGTCAAGACTTATTCCTGGCTCTACACTGAGGGGTCACGGCAGAGCCTGGCAAGCTACCCGTGGTGTATTCAATATGCCAAAAACAGTAACAACAAGTCTCACAATGGAGACGTTACCGGTGCCTGCTCAAGCAAATCGATGAACAACAGGAGGACAGTGCTCCACTTAGGGGTCATTCCTGGATGCACTTGGGGCTGCCAAGGATCAAACTGGTTTGACAGCACACAAGGCAAGCACCTGAACATCTGAACCCCTGTATTCTCTCTCCAAACCATTATTTCTGTTTTTTGTTGTTTTTTTTTTTTTTGGGGGGGGGGGTCTGGCAAACAAGTTCCAATGTTATCTTCTCTATAAAGTTCAATTAACCTCCTCGTGCAGCTAGTTGCCTACTTTAGTAAATGAGCCTAATGAACTTAATATATTATACTGTAATTATCTATGAACATGTGCTTTCCCCAACCAGGCTGGGCTCAGAAAAGTATCTTGGGGTGAGGGGGGATGAGGGAAGAGGAGATGACATGGCATACCCCAGCAGTGCTCAGGGCTTACTTCCAGTTCAGGGAACCCTGCAGTGCCAGGGATCCAAGCTGGGACTCCCTGCATAAAAAGCATGCACTCTAGCCCTTTGAGCCATCTCCCAGACCCATCTATTTTTTTTTTTAAATCTCCAAGCTCTAGAATACTAGCTCATGCTTAAAATACCTATGATTAAATTAATGATAGAGATCCACTTCTATTTGGGTCTTTACTTTTCTTGGGGGATTCTAGCTCTCCTGGGCAATTACTCTGCCCTAAAAGCAATCTTTTAAACTACGTACCCATTAATATACAAGGCAGGTACTGTAACCTAACCTTGAAATTTTATGTAGAACCCATTTTAGGGGACTACAGAGATACTACAGCTGGTAGGGGGTTTGCATTGCATGCATTACCCTGATTTGATCCTTGGCACTCCAGGGGTAAATCCCAGAGCCAGTAGTAAACCCACATCACCTCAAGGTATGACCCATAAACAATAAAACATTTTAGGTGGGGCTGGAGAGAATACAGAAGTATACTTGCTTTATATGTGGCCGACCTGGACTTGATTTCCAATACAACAGATGGTCCCCCAAGCCCCATCAGGAATGGTCTCTGGGTGCAGAGTCAGGATTTGGGTGAGGCACCACCCCCCAAAATTTTAGGGACTCCTAAATTCTGAGTAAGGCAATATTGTTTTTCAGCAAACGGAGAAAAATCCTCATCCTTGGAACCAAATCTCCTATGAATATCTCATGTACTACAATGGAGGAGTTCTTAGCATAACCTGACATTTAGGTTTACTAATTAGAAAATTAAATGGAAAATGTAAGAAATTAAGTGTTGTTAAAAATATGCACCCTTATCTCTCCTAAAGTTCATACAACTTTTACTTATTTTGTTAATTTCCTGTCCTTAAAAATACCATGTGTAGGACTGGAGCAATAGCACAGAGGGTAGGGCGTTTGCCTTGCACGTGGCCAACCCGGGTTCAATTCCCAGCATCCCATATGGTCCCCCGAGCACCACCAGGAGTAATTCCTGAGTGCAGAGCCAGGAGTGACCCCTGTGCAACATCGGGTGTGACTCAAAAAAAAAAAAAAAGAAAGAAATACCACGTGTAATAGGCTAGACCAGAACTTTGGCCGTAAGGGAAATCTCATTAGTATGAATTTATGCTGCAACAGAACACAGTGTTTAGAAGTGTGTTCCTATACTTTATCTGTGAACCCTAACTTTTTTTACTTTCTTTTGGATATCAAGTCTTTTAAAAAAATTTTTATTTTATAAATAGTTCACAATATTTGATTACATTTAATATTCAAACACTAATCCCATGACCATTACACCTTCCCACCACATTTCAGGCGTTTCCGTCCCAAACCCCAATCCCTGCACCAAAGCAGAACCGAAATAATGTAATATTTTCCTCTAAGGTTGGTTGCCTACTATTTTGAATCCCATCAAATGTGGTGCAGTACTCTTGGAACATGTATAACCCCTATCTTTATGCATGGAATTTCACTTATAAACAGGCACTGAACATGTGTAAGGGTGGGAGACATCAATCAAGTTGCTATAATGAGCTATTCCCTACTATCTCCCTTTTCCTTCCTAGGTCAAATCCAGTTTCTTGCAGTCATTTCTTGGCCAGACAACTACAAGAGACTCCTATCTGGTTTCCTTATATTCCATTCCAATACATATTCCGTTCAAGAAGACTATCTTTCGTGTTACATTTGGCCTAAAACACCTCAACAAAAAAAGAAAAAGAAAAAATGTCCTTCAAAGTGAAACTTGTATGCATGCCAAAGGAGGTCTAGTAACTTGAATCTAGTCTCCCTTTTCAACTTTTCTAGTCACTCCCCAAGTCTACTCCCCATAATGTGCACCCAGAGGGTACTACATTAGAAACCAGACTAGAGACTTAGGATTGTTTTTATGCATTTGCTCATAACACTCTGGTTTCAGATGCCTTTTTCCTTCATCCTCATCTTTATTTGCCTGGTATAAATTCCCACTTATATTTTCAAGGCTCAAATCAAATATCACCTCATGATGTCTTGATACCATCCTGTAAAACCTATCAATCCCTGAGGAGCACTTGCATATTCTTTACTACTATCACAAGCAATATTCATGTAGTATTTACTATACTGCATTTTTATTTATAATAATCTACCATCTATAATGGTAGACAATCAATCATATGTCTCCTATTCCAGGCCAAGTTCTAAGTCCTTTTTATAATACCCAGAACTTACCCAAGGTTCAACACTGAACAATTCTCAAAATATCTTTCTCTTCTCTACTTGACCACCCTATCTGTGTCTCTTCCAAAATTGCTGTTTGTGTTATCTATTTATCAATATTCTTTCCATTCTTGTGGGACTAAGCTGATTTTGTTCCTAAATATTGTAGAAAGTGGGGCTGGAGAGACAGTATAGCGGGTTGGGTTCTTGCCTTGCACAAAGTCAACCCAGATTCAATCTCTGGTACCCCATAAGATCCTTCAAGCCCCACCAGTAGTGATCCCTGGCCCTAGAGACAGGAATAAGCCTTGAGCATCACCAGGTGTGACCCAAAACAAAAATAAAAGAGAAAACTAAAGAGTTGTAGGAACTTTGATCATAGATATCCTAGTCCAGAAGTGTTCTCAATCCACTCAGACCACAAGTTATTTTTTTGGGGGGGAGGAGGGGTTTGTTTGATTTTTTTTCAAGTCTTTGGATCACACGGGGGATGATAACACACCCAGCATTGCTGGGGGGACCATGCAATGCCACAAATGGGATCCAGGATTCTTATTTGTTTTTGTGCCAAACCTAACCGTGCTCAGGGATCACTATTGGTAGGGCTCATGGGACCATATGTGGTGCCAGGGATCAAACCAGAGTCAGCTGTGTACAAGGCAAGTGTCTACTATCTCTTTGGCCATATTAACATTTTTAAAGGGTTTAAGAAGCTTAGAAGTAAACTTGCTTTACTTTGTCTAACCCAACATTTCCCAAGCTTATTTATTTATGTATTTGGGGAAAGATATCTGGAAAATACCAATAAAAATGAAAAACAGAAAATAAGATCCAAAGATGACTGGGTACTGTAAGGGACTCACTTGATAAAAAATAGATCATAGGGGCTGGAGCAATAGCACAGCGGGTAGGGCATTTGCCTTGCACGTGGCCGACCCGGGTTCGATTCCCAGCAACCTATATGGTCCCCTGAGCACCGCCTGGAGTAATTCCTGAGTGCAAAGCCAGGAGTAACCCCTGTGCATCACCAGGTGTGTGACCCCCCAAAAAAAAGCAAAAAAAAAGCAAAAAAAAAAAGATCATAAAAGGGTTTTTTTTGTTGTTGTTTTTTTGGTTTTTTTTTGCTTTTTGGGTCACACCCGGCGAAGTTCAGGGGTTACTCCTGGTGGTGCTTGGGGGACCATATGAGATGCTGGGAATCAAACTCAGGCGGGCCGCGTGCAAGGCAAATGCCCTACCCGCTGTGCTATCACTCCAGCCCCTAGATCATAAAGTTCTTTTTATTTTTAAAATATAATTATTTAGGGGCCGGAGCGATAGCACAGCGGGTAGGGCGTTTGCCTTGCACGCGGCCGACCCGGGTTCGATCCCCGGCATCCCATATGGTCCCCCAAGCACTGCCAGGAGTAATTCCTGAATGCAGAACCAGGAGTAACCCCTGAGCATCACTGGGTGTGACCCAAAAAGCAAAAAAAAAAAAAATATTTATTTAGTTTGTTTTTGGGCTATACCTGGCAGTGCTTGGGGTTACTTTGCTCTGCACTCAGAAATCACTCCTGGCAGGCTCAGAGGACCATATGGTATGCTGGGGATTGAACCTAGGTTGACCACATGTAAGGCAAGTGCCCTACCCACTGTACTATCTCTCCAGCCTCAGTTCTTGACATTCTTGTAAGTCACCATACTGAACAGTTTTTTGATTTGTTTTGGTTTTGGATTTATGTGTTTTTGGGTTTTAGGCGATTACCAGTCGTGTTCAGTGCTTATTACTTCTGGCTCTGCACTCAGGGATCACTCCTGGCAGTGCTAAGAGACTATATTGGGTGCTGGGGTTCGAATCCTGGTTGACCACATACAAGGCAAGTGCCCTGTCAACTGTACTCTCTCTGGTCCTGAGGTAAGAAAAATTTTAAAAAGGGGAATTATAAAATATATTCCACTTTAGAATGAATATTCTGGCAAATATGAGTGTGATGTAGTAGGGTGAAGTATTATAGCAATAACGGCAGGGAAACAGACGGAAAACAGTGGGAAAAAAGGGTTGGAAGCTAAATTAAGAAGTGGTCCAAAAAAAAAAAAAGAAGTGGTCCAGAGAGGCTTCAAAGAGAAAAAATTCTCATTCACTGAGAAATTTGTCTTACTCAGGGAGCTTGATATTCCTTAATAAATGTGCTAGAGAGGAACAGAAGCTTCCTGTTTGCCAGATGGTCTAGTCCAGTTGTTCAGGAAGACCAACAGTTGATATTTTGCTAGAGTCAGGTGGGGGGCAGCGGTGAATTGGAAGAAGATTGCAGGAGATGTAGGCAATAGAGACAGAAATGGTGGATTTATACAAGGAATTTCCCTCCATCTGCTAGATTCTGAAAGAATTAAAAATTGGCAAGAAGGCACTGGAGTGGAATTGCGACATATTTATGTGATTTGGGAGTTCCTAAAAAAACCCTGGTGCTTAAGTATTAAACTCTAAGATCATTGTACAATTATTAGCTATGAGATGTTGGTCTCACGCCTAAACTTCTCTGGACTGGTTTGTGGTTAGTTTTTTATAAATTGAGTTTATCAACACCTATCTAAACTGCCCCTCCGTCCCTCTTGGACAGCCTGGCAAGCTACTGGGAGTATCCCGCCCGCACGGCAGAGCCTGGCAAGCTACCCTTGGCGTATTTGATATGTCAAAAACAGTAACAAGTCTCACAATGGAGCCGTTACTGGTGCCCGCTCGAGCAAATCAGTGAACAACGGGATGACTGTGCTCTAGTGCTATCTAAACTGCCGGCTCACATCAAATCACCAACACCGCATACAATCCCAGAGTACTTACCAGGACTGATCCCTCAGCACAGAGCCAGGAGTAAGCCCTGAGCACCAAAGGGTGCCCCTCCAACCAAAATAACTTCTTTTTACTTTTGGGGTCATGGGTGTGACCCACAGGGGTCACTCCTGGCTCTGCACTCAGAAATTACTCCTGGTGGTGCTCAGGGGACCATATGGAAAGCTGGTAATCAAACCCGGGTCAGCCACATGCAAGGCAAACACCCTATCTGTTGTGCTATCGCTCCAGCCCCCAAAATAACATTTTTAAATGAGATAGTAGTCTTAAAATAAAAAAGACCTATAAAAATATCAGCTAATTTATTCTGAGTTCATCTCATTTGAAAGATGTTTTTAATATTATATTTCACAATTTTTTACTTATTAATATTAAATGTCTCTCCATTGGAAATGGTTTTCTTATTTATAAAATAAGTTAAAATACTACTTAGGGAACCAGAGTGAGAGCACAGCAGGTAGGGCGTTTGCCTTGCACACGCCCAACCTGGGTTCAATCCCAGAAAAAAAAAACTATTTAGATGTAAGAAAAAAATTTAAGATTCTTTAATGTTGTTCTAGAAATATTTTATAAACAAAGAATCTTCTGACACTTTTTTTTTTTTTGCTTTTTGGGGTCACACCCGGCGATGCGCAGGGGTTACTCCTGGCTCATGCACTCAGGATTACTCCTGGTGGTGCTCAGGGGACCATATGGGAGGCTGGGAATCAAACCCGGGCCAGCTGCGTACAAGGCAAATGCCCTACCCGCTGTACTATTGCTCCACCCCCTGACACATTTTCTTATAATTAAGTAGAATTTCAATGACACTAATAATCAACTGTCACTGTCACTATTATCCCATTGCTCATCGATTTGCTCGAGTGGGCACCAGTAACGTCTCCATTGTGAGACTTGTGGTTACTGTTTTTGGCATATTGAATACACCACGGGTAGCTTGCCAGGTTCTGCAGTGTGGGCGAGATACTCTAAGTAGCTTGCCAGGCTCTCCAAGAGGGACACAAGAATCAAACCAATAATCAAGAACATTGTAAAATTGATAACATGTGCCCCTCATCCTTCCAAATACACATACATATACAGAGACCACAAAGGAAATACTGAATAAATTTGGCTAACAAGAACTTGATCAATGGGCAGGAATGATGGTCAGGTAAAAGAAGAGGTACATGGGTATTGGGCTTCTTTTATCCTTCTCACATATAACTTTTTATCAAATCCAGACAAAACCAAGAGTCTGATTTAAACAATACAAGCTAATTTCTCCTGGTACTAAAAACATGTGACAAAACCCCCAACCACATTGCAGGGTATCTCAAATACCTGCTTTGGAAGTGACAAAATCTTTAAGTTATTTCATTTACCCACCATGGTCAGTTTAAGATAGAAAAAAAAAAAAAAAACACTCTCAAGTCAGGAAAGGCTTAGCCCTGTTTCAGAAAAGACTGTGTCATCAGGAAATCACCACAGAGGGCCTGGTAAGAGCCTGTTAACAATAAGAATCAGAAAACAAATGAGATTCTAGCATCCTTGACTCTCATTTCAGTCCTTCATCCACAACTGATCTAAACAGTATCATCAAACGAATGAAACTGTATTGTCCCTAATAATGCTGACAAAGTCTAAGCTTTTTAAAAAAAGATTGAGTGGAAAGAATATTGACCTTAGTTGAAGTTAAAACCAATTCTACACAGCCTAATTCTACCACTTACTACTACTAATATGACCCTGAACAAGCCGCACTCAATTTAACTCCTTTTTATTTTTTTCATTTTCCTCCTCAGTAAAACTAGATCAAAATGTTACAATGTTTTAGGGATCAAAGTAACAAAGAATCAAAGTATCTGGCACACACCGGATACTCAGAGGCCAATGTGCTTTCTTTCCTGACTTTCCACTTTTCAAACCCATGGATAATATATTAAAATATTATATATATGCACATATATATAATAGCTATAATTCTTTTGGCTAATTAAAATGAAAAACACTCTGGTTTGTAATTTTAAAAGCTATGGATGATTCTAATTGAAGACTTAACTAAATGTTCCTAATTGTTTAATAACTTCCAAAACAGTAATGATTTACTTATCATTAAGACCACAAACTAATTCTTGTTCATTTTTACTGATTTGAGTAAAGACTGAATTTATTTCAAAGAGATAAAAAGAATCAAACGGGCACTTTTCTAGAAAGATAATGAGTGATGCCTCATTTCTTAATTAAAATTCAAGGAAACATTTCAAAAAAGAGGTCATATACTATTCCCAAACCAATCACACAGTGTTCTTTTAAGCAAACATCCCTTTGGCTCTGAAAATAAACTCTGAGGACTAGAGAGATAGTACAGCAGGTAGGGTGCTTGCCTTGCACATGGCCAAGCTGGGTTCAATTCTCAACATCCCATATGGTCCCACCCACCCAACACCACCAGGAGTGGTCCCTGAGGGCAGAGACGGGGTTAAGCCCTGAGGACTGCCAGGTGTGACCCCAAAACAAAACAGAACAAAACATCCTAATAAAGCAAACTCTGAATACCATGTTAATCAATATTTTATGATCAGTAAGGTCACTAGACAGAAGGAAACTCTGCCAAGAGTCTACAAGGGTCTTTCTGCTATTGAAAGAAAGTGAAAGTGATCCACCTTAAGGAACCTCTGACTGTAATGCTTCAGAGTAATTTAGGAACCCCATCTCAGTGAGGCTGCATAACATACCCATCTCTAACAAGCCTGGAAGAACAGAAAATCATTAAGCCAACTCTTACTCTCCCAGACAGTCCAAGTCAGCCTCTTTGAATAGGGACCAGGGCACTGCCATGGAAAGGTTGAAAGAGCCTTGCAGGACAAGCTGCAATTAAAAACCCTTCTTAACTCCTTTGAAGCAAAGGATCACTAACCTTTTTACTAGCATTACATTAACATACTGCAAGAAGTCTCCAGCAAGGACTCCTGGGAGTCTTTGTCCCCAAAACATGACACACGAGACAAAAATGATCTGTCCAAGGTCACTGGGCAGGTAATGACACGTCCGATTCCCAAGCACAGAGAGGAGCCCTTGCAATACGCGCCCCTGCACGGGACGTCCTAAGTCACATACGGGCAGCTTTGTTAAAAGCGCGCAGGGTTGCTGTGCGCACAGGATGCTCGGGTCTGGGCAATCCCGGGATCACGCCTGTGACCATTTTCTCCGCGACCTTAATGAATATACAGACTCCGGGAGCGCCACATCAAAGGACCTGGGAAATACATTTTCTTTCCACCCGACCACCCTCTGGGCTGCCCCCTTCCGGGCCCCACCGCTTCCCTGGACAAAGAAAGCGCCCCGCTCCGGGCGGCAATGCCGGACCCTCCGGGTGACTCCCAAAGGCACGAGGCGCAGAGGGTCCCCAGAGCTAGGCCAGGGTGCTGTCCCTTTCCCGGGGGCCCCTCCCTTCTCCGCCATCCCCATCCGCGGAAGCCCCCCCTCCAGCCCCCTGCTTCTCCCGCAGTGCTGCGAGCACGGCCGGTGGACACACCCCTCGGAAGCGTGGCCCTGCCGGAGGGCGCGTCCCCGGGCGTCCAGCGCCCGAGCGCACCGCCCGGCCGGGAGACAGCCTCGCTCGCGCCTTGCTGACCTGATGGACAGCTCCCTCCCCCCGCCCTCCCCCGGGACAGGGGACCTTCCCCTCTCCGCGTCCCGGCTCGCCTCGCCGCCACTCCCCCGGGGCACCGGCGAGCGAGAGCGGGCGGGTGGGCGCCCCCTCGACAAGCCCCGGGCCCCGCGGATCCGGGGTCCCCGCGGCCACGCCCCCGCGCTCACCCGCAGTCGGGCGCCGGGCACCAGCGGCAGTCGGGGTCCGAGGCCAGGTAGCGGCGCAGCATGAACTCCTCGTACTTGTGCATGAGCGGCGGGTCGGCCAGCAGCAGGCGGATGTCGTGCGGGTTGAGGCGCTCGCTGCACTCGGGGCAGCTGATGGGGACGCGGCTCTCGCTGATCTCCAGGCGCAGGTAGTGGCGGAGGCAGTCGCGGCACGAGCGGTGCGGGCAGCTGAGCAGGCGCGGGGCCCGCTCGGGCGGCAGCCGCACCAGGCACAGCGGGCACTCCACCTCGTCCGAGCCCGCGCCGCCGCCCTCGGCCGCCGCCTCATCGTCCGGCCCCGCCGCCGCCGGCCCCGCCGCCGCCGCCGCCGCCGTCGCCGCGGCCTCGGCCTCGGCCTCGACCCCCGCCTCGGCGGGCAGCGCGTCGGGCGGCGGGGCCGGGGCCGCGGCCGCGGCCGGGGCGGGGGGCGGCGGCGCGGCCGGGGGCGGCGGCTCGGCCTGATGCTTGGCCCGGGCGCGGCGGCCGCGAGCCGACGCGGAGAAGACGCTGTGGAAGGTGAGGCGCCGGCGCCGGCCGCCGCTGCGGCACTTGGGCTCGGGCGCGGCCGCGTGGATGGACGTGGAGCGCGGCGACTCGGAGTCCTTTTCGGAGCCCATGGCCCGCCGAGGCCGAGGGCCGAGGGGCGCCCAGCGCCGCCACAGCTCTCGCCTCCGCGCCCCCACAGCCGGCGCCCCGGCCGCGCCGCCTCAGCCGCCCTCCCGAGCTAGAAGCCGAGCGCCAGCGACAAAGTGATTATAAAGCCTCCGCCCCGCGCGCCGCTCCCACTGCGCAGGCGCCTCGCCGATACCTCATAACCCGGCGGCCCCGCGGGGGGGCGGGGCGGGGCCAGCGGGGAGGGGCCGGGCCAGCGGCACGAGGCCACGCCTCTTCCCGGGCCACTGGCTCCAGCGCAGCCATCTTGGGCAGACCCCCAGCCTGCTGCTGCTTGGCTGAGCCTGCACCCCCCAGTGCCATCACCTCCCGCCCCAGCCTTTCCCAGGGAGCGTTTTCGGCTTGTCTTTGTAAGAGAGTTGGCCGACTGCCACTGACAGCAAATGATGCATCACTTGCTTCAAGGGGAAAAGCAGACCAGGGCTCATCAGAAGGGAATTCCCACTGCAGCACCCTCCAGCATTTCTTCTTCCTTGAGCAAACAGCGTTGGTTAAAGAATATGGTCTTTCGGGGCCCGAGCGATAGCACAGCGGGGGTAGGGCGTTTGCCTTGCACGCGGTCGACCCGGCTTCAATGGCTGGCATCCCATATGGTTCCCCGAGCACTGCCAGGAGTGATTCCTTTGTGCAAAGCTAGAAGTAACCCCTGACCATCGCTTTGGGTGTGGCCTCAAAACCAAAAAATAAAAAGACCACCTCAAGGTATTCCTTTCTTTCTAGGAAGATTGCCTTGGAGATGCAGGAGATGCAAAGGGCTCCAGTCCTCATTCTGTCCCTGGCATCCCATCGTCCCCATCACTACCCCCTTGTCCTGGAGGCCCATCACGTTTGCTTGTCTCATTGGCCACACATATCACAAAGTGGGAAATAAAGTCTTCAATGGTTAGGCACCATGTGCCCAGCTGAAAACAGAAACTCTTACAAAGAATGGCCAGAAAGACAGTACAGCAGGTGAGGCACTTGTCTGCCTTGCACACTGCAAACCTGCACCCCATATGATGCCAAGCCCCGCCAGTGGAAGATGGAAGAAACCAAATGACCTGTTAGAGGGCCTACCAGTGGAAACATTGTTGGCCTACAATAGGTTAAATGGGTTAATTTATGTGACAGGAGGAGGGAAGAAAATAAAGCCACAAGAAAGGTCCTCAGGAATCAGCCCTGAGAAACTTTTCAGGTCAAATAGTGGAAGAGGAATCAGCAAAGGAAACAGAAGCAGAATCTGTGTGAGACAGAAGAGAAACCAAGCAGAAGTGGTGATGTCACAGATATCAAGATAGAATGTTTCTGGGTGAAGGTGGGGGAGTGGCCAATTGTGACAAATGCTGTTGAGAAATAAGAACAGTGAGGTGACCTGGGCGATACTTAGGTTGCCCAGAAGATATGTTTCTCCTCAAGTCAGAAAGAGGTTGGATGCTGGCTGCCTAAAATGACAGTTAAGGGGCTGGAGAGATAGTATAGCAGGTAGGGCGCTTGCCTTGCCTGCAGCTGACCTGGTTTCCTGGGTCAACCACATATGGTTCCCTGAGTCCTGCCAGGAGTGAGCACAAAGCCATGAGTAAGCTCCGAACACTGCCACCTATGGCTCGAACACAAAACCAAAATAAAGCAAAACTAGCTCTATCACAAATGCCCTTGGACTTTGCAGTGATCTCATTTCTGCCACATTCTTCTTCTCTCCTGAAGAAATTCGATCATCTTGGAATCGAGAAACTAAAGTAATTCTCCCACCCCCACCTTTTTCCTTTGTGTCTCTCCTTGTAGACTCAGGGAGAAAAGGGGTCTTGTCTACTCACATATGCAATAAACATTTTTATTTTATTAATTTGTTTATTTTAAACACACTTTATTGATTTGCTCTTAGTTACGGTAAATATTTATTATACTTTGTTCTAGGCCCTTTGCCAGGTTCTTGAGTCTTGAAAATGGAAAATAGACTAATGATGGTTTTGGACAGAGAGCAGGTCACCGGGGCTCACAGGAGCTAAAGACATGTCAGAAGCCAGGTTCGTGGTCAGTGGCAGCCCCGGCAAGCAGGTCAGAGATAGCCTGAGGAGCTGGTCTCCCAGGATGGGGAAGAGTTGGCAAGTTATTAGAAGAAAAGGGTATTCCCAACAGAGAGATAGAAGAAGGTGCAGGAGAACAAACACAGCCTGGTTGTGAGGAAGTGTGGGCAGCAAGGCGCGACAGGAATAGAGCATTTGGAAAGGATGCTCCAGAGGAGAAAATGGAAATGTTCCTGGTTAGGGCACTATTGGTATGAGTAGTTATCCAACACAAATGAGGCTAGGGTGCAAGAATGATTGGGGGCTCAGGTAACCCTTTGAGAAAATTGCTACAGTCACTGGACCCAACCACCAACAGTATCCAGACATGGCCGCTTCCTTTCAGTTAATTGTGGTAACATATACTGAAGATGGAGAAGCTCAAACCCAGCCTCACCACGTCCAAGCAGTGGGATGATAAAATAATTTGTCAGGGAAGGGAGATGGTTGAGGTGAGAGCAAAGTAAGTTTACTAAAAGAGAGCACCCTGTGGGGGCTGGAGCGATAGCACAGCGGGTAGGGAGTTTGCTTTGCATGCCGCTGACCTGGATTCAATTACCAGCATCCCATATGGTCCCCCGAGTACTTCCAGGAGTAATTACTGAGTGCAGAGCCAGAGTAACCCCTGTGCATGCTGTGTGTGACCCCAAAAGCAATAAATAAATAAATAAATAAATAAATAAATAAATAAAAGAGAGCACCCTGGGGCTGGAGTGATAGCACAGTGAGTAGGGTGTTTGCCTTGCAAGCAGCCAACCCTGGTTCGATTCCCAGCATCCCATATGGTCCCCTGAGCACCGCCAGGAGTAATTCCTAAGTGCAAATCCAGGTATGACTCAAAAAGAAAAAAAATTTAAAAAAAGAGAGCACCCGGGGCTGGAGTGATGGTATAACCAATACAGAGCTTGCCCTGCACACAGCAATTTGAGTTCAATTTCTGGCACCAAATACAATCCCCAGAGCCCTGCTAGTTTTGATCCCTGAGTGCAGAGCGAGGAGTAATTGGCAAAAAAAAAAAACCCAAAAAACCAGAAATCATCCTGGGGACTGGAGTGATAGCACAGCAGGTAGGGCGTTTGCCTTGCCGACCTGGGTTCAATTCCCAGCATCCCATATGGTCCCCTGAGCAGGACCAGGAGTAATTCCTGAGTGCATGAGCCAGGAGTAACTCCTGTACATCACTAGGTGTGACCCAAAAACAAAAAAAAAATCATCTTAACCATTTTGAAGTACATAATTTAGTGACATTCACATTGCTATGTTACCATTACCACCATCAATCTCTAGATGTTTGTTATTTTGAGTCTTGAGGTCTCACTTGGTAGTGCTCTGTGGCTACTCCTGAAAAGTGCTTGAGTGCAGAGGATCAGAACAGAGTCACTCACATGCAAGGTAAGTACCTTAATCCCTGTACTATCTTTATGTTTCTCCAGAATTTTTTTTATCTTCCCAGATTGAATTTCCAAGCCACAAAATACCAAGCCCCACCACATTTACTCCCACTTCATTTTTTCAGACTATTTTTCTTTACAAGGCTATGTATCTAATATAAGCCACCAGCTCATATCTCCTAGATCCCTCACCAGAGAGATGATTAAATCTCCTTCTTCGTTGCAAATTTCCAAAATCCTGAAGAAGGATTTTGATTGGCCAGTTTGGTCACATGTTCACTCACTGGCTTGTTCTTTAGGGAATGAGCCATGATCCAATCTCTACTACGGTGGAGTCAGGGGGGGGAGCACTATTTTCTGAAGAAGAGAGGGCTGAAACATGAGCAGGTGACGCAGGAAATGTTCACCAGAGATAGAGGGGGTCAGGCCACTAGCAACCTTGAATGTCAGGCTGAAGAGCTTAGTTTATATTCTATTTGTTAGTGAGACATTATGGGAACTTTTTATCTAGGAAAGCCATATACATAAGGAAGTTGACTTGCAAAATCTGCTCTTTCTTTTCTTGAGACTCTATTTCCAGTTTTTTCTTTTGCCTTTCTCTTGCTCTGAATGCTATTTTTAACAGATGCCATATGACTATAATGACCATTGACTGTGTCCCAGCTCCCTTCTCTGGTCTTAGAAGTGACACTGTCCTCTCCCCACAGTGTGACCTTTACCTTTTCCCTCTGGATCAAGATTGTGAATCCAACCGGGCCATGTCAGTCCCAACTGGCTGCCTTCTATCTCTTAGGTCTCCTGGATTTTCTTCAGTGAATGACCTCACTATCCCTGGAAACCCCCCTTCTTCTAATCTTAGTCCTGTCTACCTCCAAAGTGCAATAGAACCTTGTTCTGGTTCAGTTCTGTCTTTCTGGCCTGAAATTTGGTACCAGGGCCTCAGTTAGTCTCTTGTGAGTCCATGGGTTCAGGTCAAACCCTACTCAAAACTTGTTTTTTCTTGTTTTTGGCCACATACAGCATTGCTCAGGGCTTACTCCTGGTTCTAATCTCAGGGATCACTCTCAGCACGGGGCTCAAGGGACCATAAGGGGTTCCAGGGACTTAACCTGGGCCAGCTGTATGCTAGAAAAGCACTATACTATCCCTATACCCACTAATACTATCACACTGACCCTATAAACTTGCTTCAATTCCACTGTTGGTCTCATGTTCGTTCATTCATCTTGGAATTGAGCCTTTAGGCCTTCCTGATATTGTTTAAACATTCTCAGAATTATTAAGCATCACTTCCTTGGAAATGATGACTCCTCAGCCTATTAATCTCTTCCTATGGCCCTTCACTTGGTGTAATCCCAAACACACTTTCAGACTCTTTTCCATAGTCAACAATACCCTTCCTACAGTCTGACCCACTTCTTACCTCTTATGTAACCCCAAGGCACTAAGGAGATAATTCTAGTATCACACGTTGTACTAAGATGGCCATGTATAATTTACTTGCCAAACCCAGGACACTTTTAGGAATAAATGGGAACACTATTATTAATTACTTTGGTTCAACAAATGTCAACTGGTCTCTTCCAGGGAAAATAGAAAGTATGCTTACACCCATCTACACCCAACATCGTGAAACCTGGCACTGAGTACTTTCATTTACTTCGTTCATTTCTCTCAATAGCCCTTTAAGATGCTATTATTATCCCCCCCTTTTTTTTTTTGCTTTTTTGGGTCACACCTGGCAATGCACAGGGGTCACTCCTGGCTCTGCAGTCAGGAATTACTCCTGGCGGTGCTCAGGGGACATATGCGATGCTGGGAATCGAACCTGGGTTCGCCACGTGCAAGGCAAATGCCCTACCTGCTGTGCTATCACTCCAGCCCCATATCCCCCTTTTTAAAAAAAATGAACAAGTCTCAGAGAGTGAGACACAATCACACAGCTGGAAAGCAAGTAAACTTGGCCTGGGAAGCCAGATCATCAGATTTCAAGTCTTACATTCTTCTCACTCCAAGACAGGTATAAACTCCAGAGCTGACCCCTCCAACATCAGTCTATTGTTGAGGTTAGTCAAAGTGTCAGCCTGGGAGTCCCCAGGCAAAGAGAGAAAGAAATTGTTGTAGGCAGAGAGATAGGGGGGCTCTGGTTATATATATATATATATAATGTATGTATGTATGTATGTATGTATGAATGTACTGTTGGAAATCAAATCAGCCCGGTGACACAAAAAACTTTGAAATACAGGAGCCATCTGAGGAGCCTAGAAAATCTTTGTGATGCAAAATTGCAGGTCCAGAGGACGCTGGATCACTGCGAGGAGAGGCCCAAGACTGCATGGACAAAGGCAGCAATAAAAGAACTTGAGAATGAACCATCAGAAGTTCACCACTTTTCTGCATGAGAGGCTCAGTTAACTCCTACTTGTGTAAGGAATCCCAGACTGGGATAATTAAGGGACAATATCCAGATGTAACCCCATCCCCAAATGACTAAGTGCTCATCCTCCCTTCTGAAGATTGACCCTCATCTCAGCCTGAGATCTTTGCTCTCTGCTTTTCCCTCTGAAGAAGTTGTATTTTCTCTTGAGCACATATTTATACCCTCACATTTCTCTAGGTAAATTTCTTTAAATTATGGGCCAGAGAGATAGTACAACCCGTAGGGCACTTATCTTGCACATTGGCCGAACCAGGTCCCATCCCCAGCACCCCATTTGGTCCCCTAAACCCACTATGAGTTATCTATGAATGTAGAGCCAGGAGTAAGTTCTGAGCCAGCCAGGTGTGACCCCAAAACAAAACAAAAAGATTTCTTTCGAGCGAACTGTTACTTCACTATTTCATTTCCTCCTAAAATTAATTTTAACATGAGTAGGCGAACTTCCAGGGAAAGCATGGGCAGAGGTGAGGACTGACTTTTCCTCACTCCATCCTGAGTCCACAACTCCTGAGAATTCAGGTCTAGCAACCAATCTCTGCTTCCAGCAGACCAAGGGGATTTTTGATGCAACTTGACAGCTGCCTTTGTGGGACTTGTGGGACACTAGGGTCCATACCATGTAGATGCAGGAGACTTTACTAGTCCTGACCCGCACCAGACAATTCCCCAGGTGGCCACTGTGGGTTGAACAGAGATGTGGAGGCACTCTTTTCTGCAGGCTACCTCACTCCCCACTTCACCTGAGTTACCTGCAACATAATTGGCAAGATAGCCAGGAATCTGGTGACCTGTAACATTTTTCATGAACCACCTGGGGAACCCACCACTTTTGGTGGGAGTTACTTCTTCCACCTACATCACGACGGTGGCGTGCTATTCATCTGGCACCCCGCCCCCTGCACAGGACCTGAAATAGAAATGGCCTCAGGGCGTGTTTGCTTGTGTATTCCGCAAATATTCTTGAAGATAGACTTGTGTGGAAATAGAATGTGTGTATATCTTGAAATCAGCTTCTCTCTCCCTTCCCCAAGCCCCCAGCATACACCTAGTTCCTGACCTATTATTAGACTGATTCTGTGTCGGTGAATCAGCAATGAGGGAACTAGCCAAGGTCCCACCGCACAGATAAGCATAGTCACCGGTCAGGATATTTACTAGGGTGCTGCATTATACCAAGGACTGAGGTCTGAGAACTATTTTGGAGGTAAATTAAAATTTAATAGATTTTGATGGAGGACAGAAGATGGAGAAGCTCTTGGGTTCTTGTTTAAGACAGAGATGGGGGGCGGGGGGCGGATGTAGAGGATATGCCTGGCATACGAGAGCGCCTGGGCTTGAATCCGTGTACTACACAAAAACAACAAAACTAGAAGGAGACACAAGGGGGTACTTTGGGGACATAATGGAGAAAAACTTGGCGCGGGGCGGGGGAATGGGGTCGGTTAGGATGTGTGGGGCTTGAGATATCCATGGGATTTCTACTTGTAATCTTCCTCATCTTCAGCTAGGCTGTATGCAGCAAAATTGCAGCCAGTAACAGAAACCCGTTCTGCCAGTCCAAACAAAGCTGGCCTGCAGGTAGCTCTCGGAAGAGGAACAGAGCAGGTGGTGGGAGGAGGGAGGAGGGAGGAGGGCTGTGTTCCCGCAGACCAGGACCGGACCTCCCAAGCGGCAGTGAGGACCCGGACGAGCTGCCCGGGAGCTGGCAGCTTTGCACACTGCGGAGAGTCGACTCACCGCCCCCCACCACCCGGCTCTGCGCTGGGCCCGCGTCCACCCCCGCCTCCCCTCGCCCTTGCCAGAGAAGGGGACTGCGGGGTCCCGGGAAACCCGAGCCGCGGGCGGTGGGAGCAGCCAATCGGGCGACGCAGGCTGGCGGCTCCACGTGACCAGCCTCCCCTCCTGGTCTTTCAGGGAAGACGGGCATCCCCAGCCTCGCGCCACCCGCCATCCCGCCCCCGCCCCGCGCGTGCCGCAGCGGCGCGGGGGGAGGGGGGCGCACGGACGAGCTGCGGGGATTCCGCCCCGGCCACTGCGGCACCGGGGCGGGGAAGGCGGCCGAGCGCCCGCGCCGCAGCGCAGCGCAGCGCCCGCAGTGCTTTCCCGTCAAGGTCGAGCGTGCCCACGGCCGCGGGGGTCCCTCCCTGGCGTCTCCCCAGCCGTGCCCACCGCCGCATGAGAAAACGGGGCTGAATGGAGACGGTGTTGGCGTGTGTGTGTTTGTGAATCCTGAGAAAACGGGGGGTGGGGGTGGGAGGGGGCGGCGCGCGTGTGTTTGTGTGTGTATTCCCTATGCACGCCTTTAAGCACTGTCACCCTGCTTGAAACGCTATGAGAGAATTAAGGCCTTTGTTTCCACACCCCAGTTTAACTCTTCCTCGTCCTTGCCCTTCTGGGGACCAACCATCACTTGCATACTTAAGTGATTGTTCGAGTACCTTCTGCCTAGGATGTCCCTTATGAATCCATAGACCGTTGTTATAATGCTGCAAGGAAGGGTGGAAATGTACTGAAATGCCTCTTAGCAAAGCTCACAGGGTTGCAAATCCTCAGTCATCACCCAGGAGAGATAAATAAATAAGGAGGACAAAGTGGGGTTGGGAGCAGAAGGGAACCCTGTAGCAGGGGCCCTGCTTTCAGTGTCAGTCCAGAGGGCTCCTTGCAAGCATGTGGGTCCTTTGTTGCCAGATATTTTGCACTGGCAAAGAAAACCACGGATCCAGGTTTTAATGTATAATCTAATCTCCCAACACTTAGAAATGTTGGTTTGATTTAAATTTTTTTTCTTAAAAATATTTGGGGGGGCTGTATCAGAGCTATAGTGCAGAGGTGCTTGGGGTGCTTGCCTTGCCTGAAGCTGACCCAGTTCTGATCTCTGGCATCCCATATGGTCCTCTGAACATTGCCAGGAGTGATCCTTGAGCCCAGAGCCAGGAGTAAGCCCTGAGCACTGTTGGGTGTGGCTCCCCAAAGCAAAAACAATTGCAAAAAATTAGGCAGCTCTTCCAAACTGTGGTCAGGGGCCTAAGGGCCATTCTCAGTGGTATTTGGCAGCCCGCCTGGCCTTTGGTTCAGTGTTAGGGCTGCTGGGTACAGTGCTGCTCAAGCCCTGTGATGCCCAGTACTGCCAGACTCATCCTGCAGTGCTCTGGGGCTTCCAGTTGATGTCCAGAAGCAGGGGTTTTCTAGGGCTATACAGGTGATGCTCTTGCTCGAGGGAGCAATGTGCTGGAAATCAAGTGCAGCAGGTTCGATGCAAGGCCTGGTCTGATATTTTTTGAACATCCTCATGGGTCAGATGTAGTCATAGGCCTCGTACAGGACCTCCTCTCTTAGGAGTATAACCTTCAATGAGAAAATACTTTGAAAAATGGTTTGCAGTGAATTTTCCATCCCAAAATTCTGAGCTTGGAGGCAACAGTGGGGGCTCGCAGATGGATTTGTTCCTAAAATGATTGAGGAATTGTGTTTGTTCTGTCTTTTGTTTTGTTTTGTTTTGTTTTGTGGGGAGGCCTCCCAAGCTGCACTTAGATCCAAGGGCCTTTCCCGGCGATTCTTGATTCTCAGGAAACTGAGCTGAACAGTGAAACTGAACAGTGAAAGGGCCTGAGGAGGCGGTGCTGCAGTGCTTGGGGTTACTTGGGCCACGCTGGCAGTGCGTGGGCGGACAGGGTGGGGGGCTGGGGTGAGGGACTCCAGAGCGGCACCTGGCGAGGCTCCACGCTCAGGGGACGGTATGTTGCCAGAGAGAGAACTGAGCTTAGCCTGCACCTTAACTCCCCAGTACCATCTCTCCGGTTCCTGGGTGTTTTAAGTTACCCAGGACTCAGAGAATCGGCCAGAATTTGTGGACTGGATATGGTTAATGCGCAGGAACCAAGGGTTCTGGCGAGGGCTGCAGGATAGCTGCCAGGGTCGCAGTACCAACCACCAGGTCTGGCCTCCCGCGTTTCCTCCCGTCCTCTCAGGGCCCACTTGAGGGCCAGAGAGGGACCCATCGAACATTGCCTTGGCAGGCTAGGAGGTTAGGTCAAGCCCCCGACCTCTAAGACTTCAGTGAAATAATTCCTGGGAGGAAAATTGAAGTCCTGGGAGCCAGGATGGAGAAAGTGACTGGACAAGGCAGATGTCCACTAGCAGGAGGCAACAGCAGGCCCCCAGTGGAGGGGCTGAGCTGTGGAAAGGGAAGCGGAAGAGCTGACTGAGGCTGTCACGGGAACACGGGAACCGGAGTATTTTTAGTTCATCTTCAAGATTTTTCTAGTTAAGCGGGATGTGATCTCTTCTTTTCCTCCCATCTCTGGAAATTTAAAAAAAAAACACAACTTCCCCTAGAAATATGGTAATTTAAAGCACATGGAGGATGCTGAGAGATAGTACAGTAGGTAGGGTGTTTGCCTTCACACGGCTGACCTGGGTTTGATCCCAGTACCCCATATGGTCCACCAGTCTTGCCAGGAGCGATCCCTGAGCACAGAGCCAGGAGTAAACCCTGAGCAGTCTGGGTATGGCCCAAAAACTAAATAAATAAATTAAAAAAAAAAACGTTTAAGGCACAAGAAGTTAGAGAGATAGCTCAAGTGGCTGAGTGAAGACCTTTCGTTCAGGGGTCAGGGTTTGACCCCCAGTGCCACACTGTTCCCTGCACTGCCCAGAGCAACTCCAGAGCACAGAGCTGGGAGTTGTCTTTGAGTAGCACAAGGTGCATTTAAAAAAAAAAGTTATATTGGGGCTGGAGTGATAGCACAGCGGGTAGGGCGTTTGCCTTGCACGCGGTCGACCCGGGTTTGAATCGCAGCATCCCATATGGTCCCCGAGCACCGCCAGGAGTAATTCCTGAGTGCATGAGCCAGGAGTGACCCCTGTGCATTGCTGGGTGTGACCCAAAAAGCAAAAAATAAATAAAAATAAAAATTTTAAAAAAGTTATATAAGTAAATAAAAATTTAAAAATAAGGGGCCTGGAGCAATAGCACAGCGGGTAGGGCATTTGCCTTGCATGTGGTCGACCTGGGTTCAATTCCCAGCATCCCATATGATCCGCTGAGCACTGCCAGGAGTAATTCCTGAGTGCAGAGCCAGGAGTGACCCCTGTGCATCGCCGGGTGTGACCCAAAAAGCAAAAAAAAAAAAAAAAAATTAAAGATAAAAGCTAGAAAGAAAGTACAATGGTCAAGGTGCCGGACTTGCACGCACCAACCTGAGTGTAATCACCAGCACCCTATTCGGTCTGCTGAGCACCTCCAGTAGTGATTCCTAAGCGCAGAGCCATGTAAAACACAAAACAGAGCACATTATAACCAAAGCCACCCAGTAAGGACCCAGCTTCTGCTCCCAACTCTGCTCCGTCTAGCCGTGTGACTCTGGACCCTGACTGTCTCCTCCAGGCTTCCACTTTGTTTTCTACAGAATGAAAGACAAGCTGGATAACTTAGATGATCCCAGAGCCATCATTCAGCATTTTACAATGCTAAACATTACTAGATTGCCATGACATAGCATTTCTTCCAGAAAGCTCATGAACTTCAAGCATTAGCAGAAGCTGGGGGATGACTCAGAAAGCCTGAGCATATGCTTTGGCCTGCGGGAGGCCTGAGTTTGATTCCCAGCACTGCATAGTCCCTCCAGCACTCCTGGGAGCAACCCTTACTTTGCACCACACTAGCAGTTACCTCTATGCATTGCCAGGCAAGACGCCAAAAACCAAAACAAACAAAAAAAGAAAAATGAAGGACAACGGAGGTGGAGCAAAAGCGCTTGCCTTGCACACAGCTGAGCCAGGTTTGATTCCTGGCATCCCATATGATCCTTGAGCCCACCTGGGTGATTCAGAGCACAGAACCAGGAGTAAACTTTGAGTACCATTGACTATGACCCAAGCCCTCACCCCCAGCAGAAAAAAATAAAGAAAAATACTAGCAGAGAAGCAAGCTGCCAAGGACAGATAACTGCTGGGCTGCAGCTGGCTGGGGCATGGCCCAAGGACCTCTCTTTATAGCGGGAACTATCCACCGTTGTGCTAATGTAATTGTCCAGTGAAAGGTTACACAACTGCCACGAGCAGACAAGGACTTGTCTTATCACAGAACTCAAGCAGCTAGACTTGAGGTTTTGTGATTCAAAAGGTAAGACTGGGGCTGGAGTGATAGCATAGCGGGTAGGGCGTTTGCCTTGCACGCGGCCGACCCGGGTTCAAATCCCAGCATCCCATATGGTCCCCTGAGCACCGCCAGGAGTAATTCCTGAGTGCAGAGCCAGGAGTAACCCCTGTGCATCGCCAGGTGTGACCCAAAAAACAAAAAACAAACAAACAAAAAAAAAAAAGGTAAGACTGGTTGTGAGCAGAGGAAAGCCAAGCAAGGGTTTTTCAAGGCATTCCACCTGGCAAAAATGATAATAATAATTCTCAGTCTGAGTCACAGGCAAGGAGCTCTCGATGTTACTAGGATCCTGGTTTAACCTATAAAATGAGGTGAGGGTCAGAGTGAGTTCAGCTGGTGTGCTTTTGCCTTGCATGTGAATGTGACCCACGTGGATTTGTTCCCCGACACTGTCTATAGTACCCTGAGCACTTCTAGGAGTGATCCCTGAAACACAGAACCAGAAATAGGCCCTGAGCACTACTGGGTGTGACCCAAAGACACACAGAGAGAAAGAGAGAGAGAGAGAGAGAGAGAGAGAGAGAGAGAGAGAGAGAGAGAGAGAGAGAGAGAGAGAGAGAGAGAGAGAGAGAGAGAGAGAGATACACCCTGATCCCTGGCTTCAGATGACAGAAACAGAAACATGTACTTTGGGTGAGGCTTCACTCCACTCTAGAGTTCTCAGAATTTTAATCAGGTTTTACCAACTTTGCTGACTCAGCTCCTGGAACCCTCAAACTGAGTCTGCTTCATAATGATTAAAATCCTAGGGCCGGGGCTGGAGCGATAGCACAGCGGGTAGGGCGTTCGCCTTGCACGCGGCCGACCCGGGTTCGAATCCCAGCATCCCATATGGTCCCCCAAGCACCGCCAGGAGTAATTCCTGAAGCCAGGAGTAACCCCTGAGCATCGCTGGGTGTGACCCAAAAAGCAAAAAATATATATAATAATAATCCTAGGGCCTTGCATGCATGTGACCCTACGTCCTATCCCTGACACCAGACACACACACACACATAAAGACAGAGAGAGCGAGCGAGCGAGCGAGAGAGAGAGAGAGAGAGAGAGAGAGAGAGAGAGAGAGAACACCTAGACTCTGAGTGTACAGGGAGAAGTTGGGTGCTGAACTGAAAGAGGCCGTTCTAGTATCCAGGTGCCCACAATAACCAGTCATCAAATATTGGTAGGTTCGGTTTGGTTTTTGTTTTTATTTTGGGTTTTTGTTTTCTTCTTTGGAGAGAGCATACCTAGTGGTGCTCAGGGACTACACCCAGCTCTTAGCAGTGTGGGGAGGAGTGCAGAGGGTGACGCCCCCACAGGTCCAGAGGTTCTGCAGTGAACAGTGGAGCCTCCTTAATGCACAGGGGCACGGGCACGAACACACTGACCTGCTGCTCTGCCTCTCCAAGGCCTTTCAGCGCATATGTCTGTCTGCCTTCCAAAGAAGGCAAGCTGGGGCTGGAGTGATAGCACACTGGGTAGGGCATTTGCCTTGCACACGGCCAACCCGGGTTCGATTCCCAGCATCCCATATGGTCCCCTGAGCACCGCCAGGGGTAATTCCTGAGTACAGAGCCAGGAGTGACTCCTGTGCATTACCGGGTGTGACCCAAAAAGCAAAAAAAAAAAGAGCAAAAAAAAAGAGGCAAGTTGTCCTGGAGAGATTGCGCCGTCGGTAGTAGGGTGCTTGCCTTGCATGTTCGATCCCCTCGACTGCATATGGTTCCCCAAGCACCTCCAGGAGTAAATCTCTGAGCACAGAGCCAGGAGTAAGCCCTGAGCACTGTTGGGTGTGGCCCCCAAGCAACAATGAAAAAGTCATCTCCTGCACTCACTGAGGTTGCTCTGGCTGGAGTGTCAGTGGAAATGGGCACTTTTCATGTACATTTCAGTATCAAGCTCGTGAAAGATACCTAGTCTGAAGCAGAACCCACAGGGGAAGAACTAAAATCTCCTCGATTTCTCCTTGCAGTAGTTTTGGAGAGGTTTTTCAAAGGTTGCTCACACTTAACCCAAGGGGTAACTTTCAAGGGGTCAGGAGGTCCCTGGGTCACACTCGGCAATCTCAGTTGGGTCAAATCTCAGTTAAAATAATGAAGCACCAGCTGCAATCTACTAAGTGTTTACTTGTAGACATGCTGTGTGGACACTGTGGGCATGCATGAGCTTGATTATTCCCCATAGGACTTATATGAGAAGTGCCACTTTTGTCATAATTCCCAATTTGTGGATGAAGTAATTCGGCCCATGGAGAGGAAGTGATTTGCCTTCAAGCCATAGAGATGTAGGCTGGCCTTTCTCTCGAGCCTACTGCTCCCAGCAGAAGGAATTGTCATCCTGTCTGGCCTTTCCTGAGATGGCACGTACTGTTCACTTAAAGGTACTGTTTTTAGCTAAAGTGTCTCTCTTCCTCTTGGGGCCAGAGCAGGGTCACTAATTTCAAGTGCTTGGTACACACACTGTATGCTAAGCATACATTCATAAGCATTAATTCATTCCAGGAAGATTAAACACAGCGTCCTCAACTCTCAGATCTTTGTGCCCTTGGACAAGTGATTTACCGTTCCTGGGTCTCTGTTTCCCCATTCCATGGAAAGAAATTGTAAACCTCACCTGATTATGAGATTATTGAGATTTCAGTGTGACTACTGGCAGTCAGGTGAGATCCTGATGATGTGAAATAGAAAAGTCACCATGATTGGAAAAATAATACAGCAGGTAAGTTGCTTACCTTAAGTGTAGCCAACCTGGGGGTGTATCCCAAGCACCCCATGATCCCTCTGAGTCTGATGAAGTGATCCCTGAGTGAAAAGCCAGGAATAAGCCCTGAGCATGGCTGGGTAAGCTTCCTCTACTCCACCCCCAAAGAAGAAAAGAAAAGAAAAGAAAAGAAAAGAAAAGAAGAAATCACCATATTTTAAAATCAATCCACCTAAAAGGTGTGAAAGTTTTTGAAATACTGGAGTCTCTGGTGAGGAATAAAAGAAAGAATATCAAGAATGTTGACACCGGGGCTGGAGTGGTAGCACAGCGGGTAGGGAGTCTGCCTTGCACATAGCTGACCCTAGTTCGATTCCCAACATCCCATGTGGTCCCTCAAGTACTGCCAGGAGTAATTCCTGAGTGCAGAACCAGGAGTAACCCCTGTGCATTTCCAGGTGTGACCCAAAAAAGAAATAAAAATGTTGATACAGGGCTAGATCGATAGTACAGAGGGTAGGGCATTTGCCCTGCTCGAGCTGACCCAGGTTCCCAACATCCCATATGGTCTCCTGAGCACCACCAGGAGTAATTCCTGAGTGCAGAGCCAGGAGTAACCCCTGTGCATCGCCAGGTGTGACCTAATACACACACACACACACACACACAGAATGTTGATACAATGGCAAGAATATTAACGCAAGAATAACAAGAATATTAAGGACAATCGAGATTTCTTTTATTTTTTTGGGGGGTCACACCCGGCCATGTACAGGGGTTACTGGCTCTGCATTCAGGAATTACTCTTAATGGTTCTCAGGGGACTATATGGGATGCTGGGAATCGAACCCAAGTCGGCTGCGTGCAAGGCAAACGCCCTACCCACTGTGCTATCCCTCCAGCTCCCAATCAACATTTCTAAGCTCTTCCCCTAGCAACAGATTTTTTTTTTTGAAACTTGACATATCCTCTAAAAGTAACTACAGATACAAGGTGGACACATTTTCCATTTAGAGGATTCACCACATTTCCCCTTGGGAAGCCACTCTCAGCTCTCTCCCCACTGAAGTGTTCTTCACTCTTTCTCCTCCCTCCCATTTCCTAAACAGATGTTTATCTTATTTCACTATTCATCTTCCTGAAATCCTTCCCTGCAAGAGAAAATTGTCATTTCAGTCTGAATTCCATGGTTCACTAAGAAGTAGGATGGGGGCTGGAGTGATAGTAGAGCAGGTAGGGCGTTTGCCTTGTACTCGGCCGACCCGGGTTCGATTCCCAGCATGCCATATGGTCCCCTGAGCACCGCCAGGGGTAATTCCTGAGTGCAGAGCTAGGAACCCCCGTGCATCGGTGCATCGCCGGGTGTAACCCAGAAAGAAAAAAAAAGGGGGGGGGGTGAGGACAAGTTTCTTCACTGTGGAGATCAGGTGGACATCAGGCACAGTCTGATGGCTGCCCAGTCGAGCCGGTGGACACTAGTGTTCATACCACGTAGGATTCTGCAATAGACCTTACCAGTCCTGACTCTTCCAGGCACTTCCCGGGTAACCTGAGATGGATTTGGCAGGAAGATGGTAGCAAGCCCCACTTCAAGGCTACTATCTCCTTTGCTCTCCACATGACCTAAGTCACCTGCAAAAAAAAAAAAAAAGTTACCTGCAATAAGACGAGGTCATGGAATATCTGTAAATTGCTGTAACCAACAGCTGATATGAAGAGAATGAGGATTTTTTTTTCTGTTTTTGGGGCACACTAGGTGGCTTGGTGTTGAAGACTGAAACTGGGGCTCCACATGAAACACCTGTATTCCATCCGTTCCCTCGAGCCATCTCCCTCACCTGATGCTGATGAGAACTGAGAAATGAGCAGAGAAGGAAACCAGGCCCTAGAGATTGCTAACCGTCAAGACCGCTGAGAATTTCCAATCTGAGCTGAGACTGCTCAGGAAGGAAGTCTTCACTCATGCGGTACTCCTGGAACATTAGGTGTGAGTGCTTGATCTCATTTCACTCAAAATTTTGTAGAACAGATACAGGTTAGAGAGATGATGTGACATCCACAAGGAAAGCATATAACTACCAAGTGGCAGAGGGAAGAGAGTGTGAACTCAGACGGCTGTTTTTAAAATCCTTGTTCTTTCCACTTTTCTGTTTGTTGGTTTTTGGGTTTGGGGCCACACTCAGTGGAATCAGGACTTATTCTTGGCTGTAGGCTCCAGAAACACTCTTGGTGATGCTCAGAGGACCATATGCACTGCGGGAGTTCTAACCAGGGTCAGCTGCATGCAAAGCAAGCACCTGCTGTACTATTTCTGCAGCACCTTTCATTCCACAGTTCCTGCTGTTTTCCCTTGGTTCACCAAAACATTTATCAAGAACTGTTTTTTTTTTTTTTTTACAGGAGGAGGAGATACAGACCAAGTAAAAGATGTTTCTGGTCAATGGGGAGAAAGGTAACTCCTGTGCATTGTAGCATGGTAAGATCTCTGTGGGGTGGGGTGAGGGTGGGAGGGGTAGAGGGTGGTGGGAAAATGGGCTATTGCCTTACACTTGCCCTTCTTAAGTCTTTACACCCCAAACTGAGGAGGAGATACACCCCCCCAGTGGTGTAGTAAGGACTAATAAGGATCAAGAATCCTCTCTAAAAGATACTAAGGGGCCAGAGAGATGGCTCAAAGGGCTGAGGGTGGCCTGGGCTTGCTTTCCAGCTACCACTGTGCATTGCTGGGAGTGACACCCCCACCCTCTCACCTTCCCCCCAACAGAGCTGGGAGCACCTAGGCTGACACCCCCAATCCCCCATAAAAAACTGACAACAAAGAAATCCCTCCGAAGTAGCCTCTCCTCTTCCTCCTTCCTTCCCACAACACAACTCTCTCCTGGGCAACCTATGTTGGGCCTTGGGCTATAGCTGGTAGAACTGGTTTCTCCATCTTTGTGCAACCTGGGTGGTCTTTGGCACTCATTACTTCTGCCCCAAAGCCAAACTGACAGGAAACTTGCATTTAACATCCTGTGACACAAGCATTAAGGAGAAATCAGAAAGGGAACCTACTGTCAACAGTGATTATCTTTGCCTGACGAAGTTTTGGGTAATCTCTTCTTTCTTTCTCTCTTTCCCTCTTTCCCTCTTTCACTTTCTTTCTTTCTTTCTTTCTTTCTTTTTTTTTTTTTTTTTGCTTTTTGGGTCACACCTGGCAATGCACAGGGGTCACTCCTGGCTCTACACTCAGGAATTACCCCCGGCGGTGCTCAGGGAACCATATGGGATGCTGGGAATCGAACCCGGGTCGGCCGCGTGCAAGGCAAACGCCCTACCCGCTGTGCTATCGCTCCAGCCCCTCTTTCTTTCTTTCTTTCTTTCTTTCTTTCTTTCTTTCTTTCTTTCTTTCTTTCTTTCTTTCTTTCTTTCTTTCTTTCTTTCTTTCTTTCTTTCTTTCTTTCTTTCTTTCTCTCTCTTTCTTTCTCCCTTCCTTCCTTCTTTCCTTTTTCTTTCTTCCCTTTCTCTCTCTTTTTTTTTCTTTTTGGGTCACACCTGGCAATGCATGCACAGGGGTTACTCCTGGCTCTGCACTCAGGAATCACTCCTGGTGGTGCTCAGGGGACCATATGGGATGCTGGGAATCGAACTTGGTTGGCTGTGTGCAAGGCAAAAGTCCTACTCGCTGTGCTGTCGCTCCAGCCCCTTTCTTCCTTCCTTCTTCTTTCTTCTTCTTCCTTCCTTCCTTCCTTCCTTTCTTTCTTTCTTTCTTCTTTCTTCTCTTTCTTTTCTTTCTTCTCTTTCTTTCTTTCTTTCTTTCTTCTTTCTTTCTTTCTTTCTTTCTTTCTTTCTTGCGATGCACAGGGGTTACTCCTGGTTCTACACTCAGGAATTACTCCTGGCGGTGCTCAGGGGACCATATGGGTTGCTGGGATTCGAACCCAGGTTGGCCGCGTGCAAGGCAAACGCCCTACCCGCTGTGCTATCGCTCCAGCCCCACTCTCTTTCTTTCTTTCTTTCTTCTTTCTTCTTTCTTTCTATTCTTTTTCTTTCTTTCTTTCTTTCTTTCTTTCTTCTTTCTCTTTGTTTTCTTTTTAACTTCTTAAAAATTTTTCTATCTGGCTGTAGGAAATGTGCACTGGTGCAAGGAACGAGTGTTGGAATATTGTATGACAAACTCAATCATAAACAACTTTGTAACTGTGCATCTTATGGTGATTTAATTTTAAAAAGATAAAAGGCAAAAGGATTTTTTCTGCCATCGACTATTTTTCTAATTATTAAAACTATAAATAGAATTTTCTTCTATTTGAATAACTAACTATGTGTGTGGCCCCATTGTGTGAGAGAAGCAATCTCGAAAGGGCTTTGTCCTGAGCAAAGTCAACCCTGGATAACACAGAGCCCCAGCAGAGGTGAACAAGAGAGAAGTATGTGTGTGTGTGTGTGTGTGTGTGTGTGTGTGGTGTGTGTTGTATGGTGACTCAGAGACCACATACCTAAGGGCTCGCTCTGAGCCCAAGTTTCCTAGCACTTGATATATAATATCTCGGTTAATCCTTAAAACCAGTTTAGGAGACCATCAATCTCACAGAGGAGGAAGACAAGCATACATTTTATGGGCAGAGAAACACAGAGAGATGCCATTACTTGCTTCCCCGGGGACATAGAGCTACAAGGTGATGAAGGCAGGATTGAATTAGACCAGCAAAAATAATTTTTTAGCAGGGGCTTTGGGGCCGGAGAGAAAGCACAGGGGCTAGAGCACTTGCCTTGCAAGCAACCACCAGTCTGGATCATTACCGGCACCATCTAAGATCCCCTGAGCCCCACCCGGAGTGACTCCTGAACACAGAGTTAGGTGAAAGCCTTGAGTACCACTAGGTGTGGCTCCAAAATAAAATAAATAAAAACAATAAAAATAAAATTAGGAGCCTTTCTGGAGGTCTGGGTGCCTGGAGAGGCCACTCGAGCAGTGCTGAGGACAGGGCTGTGGGGCCTGAAGGAAAGTGCTCCACCACGCCCTGGAGCTATCTCACTGGCTCCAAATCTGTGTATTTGGAGGGGGCGGGGAGGGGGGGAGGGGAGCACACCAGTGATGCTTAGCAGGCTCGAGGGTAACAAGCATGGAACCCAGGTTGGCTGCTGCGTGCAAGGCAAGCGCCCTGCCCACTGTGCTATTGGCCTGATCCCAAACCTGTGTATTTTTAAGCTCTGAATATAAAGCCCCTTCCAACTCTTGCTGTTGCAGTGCGGTTACGTATCCCAGCTCTGTGGTTACAGACACCCATCTGGGACATTAAGACTGGAGAAGCAGATGACACTAGACAAACAGGTGAAGTGAAGATCACTGTCCTATTTCCCGAGTGAGAAAGGAAATTATGGGCCTGCGAGGGAACGTGTCCTTGTCCGAGAGAGAAAGCACCCAGGCCTTCTCCATCCTTCTCTCTCTCCTTCTCTCTCTCTCTCTCCCTCCCCCTCTCTCTTCCTCCTTCCCGCCCGCCTTCTCTGCCTCCCTCTCGCTCTTTCAGAAGCCCTCCTCCTGCCACCTCCAGACTCCTGCGAGGTTTCCTTCTCGAAACAAATGACTCAAGGTAACTTGCCGGCAGGACTTCCCCTTTTTGAAAACAGGAAGTGCGCGCTGGCCCCGCCGGGATACTTTCAGGTCGGTTACCAGGCGGGCGGGGCCCCGTCCACCGCGGGCGCCTCCCCGGGCCCTGCTGGGGGGCCGGACTCCCCCCACCACCTGGCTCCTGGCACCTCCCTCCACCTGCCTGGTCTCCGGAAACTACTTCTCGGGCCGGGGTACCGCAGTCTGAGTCCCAGCTCAGGGGATTGGGAGCCAGAGTCTTAGCGAAGAACAGAAACTGGAGCCAGAGAGTGCGGGTTCCCCTCCTGGTTCTCCCACTGGCTCCCAGGGTGGCCTCAGGCAAGCTCAGGACCCTCTTCTCAGCCTTCTTTCCAGATCCAGAGGCATTAGAACAGCTCCCTCTTCCAGCGTCATAAATATTCAAAGCACTGCCAGGTAGAGCGCTTTGTGTTGGCTCCTGGTGTTTTGTTTTTTGTTTGTTTTGTTTCGGGGTGACACACCCAGTGATGCTCAGCGCTTACTCCTGGCTCTGCGTTCAGGAATCACTCCTGGTAATGCTTGGGGATTGAACCCACGTCAGCTCTGTGCAAGGCAAACACCCTACCTGCTGTACTCTCACTCTGACCTCTCCTGGTGGGTTTCTTCGTTTGTTTTTGTTTTGGGGGCCACACTGGAGGTTCTCTGGACCTACTCCTGCTCTGTGCTCAGAGATGACTCCTGGATGGGCTTGGGACACCAGATGGGGTGGCAGGAATCTAACCTGGGTTGGCTGCATGCAAGGAAAGTTCCCTACCCATTGTACTCTCTCTCCAGGCCTGGCTCCTCATTCCCCCTGATCCCCAAAAAAAGAAAGTGAGAAGGGCAAGGACATCAAGGTGGATGTTGACTTCCAGAGCATCTCTGGTTCAAAGGCTCAATCTAAGCCGCTGGGGCCCCCAGGGGCATCCCGAGACAGCATTCTGAGACTCTTGTTCCTTGCTGGGTTACCCTGCAGGCTGACCCCTTTCTCTGTACACCCCACTGGGAGGACTGTGCTGTTCACAGAAGATACTGACAGCCCCAGATCTATCCCGAGGACCTGCTTCTGTGCCTGGGGCCAGGTATTAGTTCATGGATTCGGTCCACAGGCCTGAGAGGCGGGCAGGATTAATCCCATGTTATGGGCCAGGGAACCAGTGCAGAAGGTGGAGAGACTCGAAATTCACACACACAGCCAGTGAGTGGCAGAGCCAGCGATCAGCCCAGGTGCTTCCCAGTAGAGAGGAGAAGGCCCTCCCAGGGTTTTCCCCTCCACATTTGCTGCCTGGAGAGAAGGAATCCTGTGGGCAGGACCCCAAGTCAGAGAAGTATCTCTGGGCTGGCCAGGAGGGGCTCCAGGCCCCTGCAGGAACATCTTGTACCTTTACCTGGTCAGTGCTGGGACAGGAGAAGCCCTCCCCCCCTCCTCCTCCTCCTTCTCTCTGCCCCTCCAGCCAGACACATTACCCTCTGAGGTCTGAGCCTGAGGTTGAGCACTTGGGTGGCCTGATTCCCACGGAACTGTGGAGTTAGAAAACATCTGGCACAGCTGCTGTTGCCAGGCAACAAGCAGCTATTCGCTCCACACCGCCAAGCAGCCCGGCACCGTCTGAGATTCTTGGACCCGGAGACCTCCACGCTGGTTCTGCTCTGCTCTGTGATCTTGGGCACGTCCCCAGTCACAGGCTCTGGGACTCAGTTTCTCATCATTCCTGATGTGATGAGTTTTCAGAAGGAACCAGATGTTCACAATCAGAGGGATGGTGGGGCCAGCCAGAGCCCAGCAGCTAGCGATAGCGGGGAAGATTCCTATCTCCTCCTGTGCTTCCTGCCCCAGCCTGTACTGCCCGACCCCCCTCCCAGTCGCCAGCTGAGGGCAAGGGGGGTTTCCTTTCCCGCCCTGAGCTCCTTCAGGCCACCCAGATTTCATCCTGAGCCCCCTACCGCCTTCTGTCTGGGAATCTTCTTTGTAGCCACAAGTTAGTGCAGCAGCCGCCCACCCAGCAGACTTCTTCCCATAGGGAGTTTCCTCAATTCCTGCCAAAATGAAGCTCCCAGCTCTGGGTGTTTCCCTGAACACCCATACAAAGACCTTCTGATGCTGTTTACAGAGAACGCACTGCCCGTAAGCCTAAGGGGGGTACATTCTTCAGCAATCAGCAGAGTTGACACATTTCATTTCACCACCATGACAAAAAGTGACAACAACTGCTACTTACCGACTTGGCACACAACCAATGCTTTATCCGTGAGATCATTTAAGGCTCATACAATCCGGAGCGATGGGAACAAGGGCTCTGTTTTACAGATGAAGAAATAGTCTCAGAAAGGTGAACCAGCTTGCCTAAGGTCCCGGTAAATGGGGTTGTGATTAACACAGTTTATGCCACAGTCTGGATTTTCAAAGCACTACAAGGCACTATTTCTTCACTGTGCCAGGTGGCACTGGTTCAGAACTGCCTCAAGCCCCAGATGGACAAACTAAGACACAGAGTGTCACATAGCAAGTCAATGTCAGAGCAGATTCTAAGTCCGCTTCCCTCAGAGCCCCATCATACCGTTCACACTTATTAGTGTGAAATCTCAAGTGTTAAGAATTCACCGTTACTGGGGACTGAGAGATGGCTCAGGGGTTAGTGCGCCTGCCTTAGTGCCAGGCTGAATTTCACTGCTGCCCACATGAGGTCCTGGCAGCTGCTCTGTTAAATCCTGCCTCTACAGGTGACTCTGGCTCGTGACAGCCAGGTGTGTGTGAGACCGAAGGTTGAAAGGGTGGGAATCTCATGGAGGGCCTAAAAGGAGGGGTGAGGGCTTGAACAGGTTGGAGCTTATGCTTTTTTTTTTTCAAGGCCACACCTGGCTGTGCTCAGGGCTTACTTCTGGCCCTACACTCAGGGATCATCCCTGACAGGACTTAGGGGACCATATAGGGTGCCAGGGCTCAAACCCATGTTGGCCTTGTACTGGGCCCTGGAGCTCCTGCTTGGTATATAGAGGTCTTGGGTTTACTCCCTGCCACCACATGGTCCTCAAACACTATTAGTTATGATCCCTGAAGACTGAACTGGGAATAGCCCCTAAAACTGGGGTCACTCCCAGTTGGGTTTGATCCCCAACCAAAAAAAAGAATCCTCCACCCCAAACCCAAGAAATAAAAAGATGCACAAGGGCCAGAGTGATGGCTCAAAAGTGCTGGAGTAGGGGCTGGGGTGATAGCACAGTGGGTAGGGCGTTTGCCTTGCACACGGCCGGCCCGGGTTCGATTCCCAGCATCCCATATGGTCCCCCGAGCACCGCCAGGAGTAATTACTGAGTGCAGAGCCAGGAGTAACCCTTGTGCATAGCCGGATGTGATTGCCCCCCTCAAAACAAAGTGCTGGAGTGTAGGCTTTGCACACTGGAGCCCTGGCTTGGATCCCCATTACCACCCGGTTCCCCAGCACTGCGAGGAGTAACCCCGTAGTACTGATCAAGGAGTAGCTCTGGCCGCTTCCATTCCCATCCCTAAAAAAAAAAAAAAAAAGAAAAAGTAGGGGCTGGAGTGATAGCACAGCGGGTAGGGCATTTGCCTTGCAGGTGGCCAACCCAGGTTCGATTCCCAGCATCCCATATGGTCCCCCGAGCACGGCCAGGAGTAATTCCTGAGTGCAGAGCCAGGAGTAACCCCCGTTACTCTGAGTGTGACCCAAAAAGAAAAAAAACAGCAAAATAGAAAAAGATGTATTGCCATAACCAAGAGTGTGGCCCCCTGATTAGCATCTGTGGGAGACCCACAGCTATAGCATGGGGACTCCTGGCGAGCACGCAGCTGTATGTGTGACCTGGCCACCACCGCAGCAATAAGGAAGGAAAAAGGGGGAAGAGAAATCCCCAACATTTCTGAGAAAAGGCAGTGCCTAGGGCCACAGACAAGGATCTTCCAGGGGCATAGGTTCAAGGCTAGGGTCCAGAGGGCTTTTTGGTCACAAGGGAGTGTGCTAGCATTCACTGCGGCCCAGAGAGGAGGCCCCAGAGCCAGCCACTTGTGAGGGTGGTTGTGTCTAGAAGATTCTCCTGCTCCCCTCCCCTCCCCTCCCCCAGCTCAGTCACATTGCCTGGTCAATGCCCACCTGAGTTTCAAGTGTCAGTTCAATGGAACTTCCCCTGGGAAGGCATCTGGGAATTTGGTGTTTTTCCAACCATAGATTCCCACGGACCCGCTTTTCTACAGTAGAATCGATGAAAATGAACCCTATGGACAACATCTGTGAAACATTTAACTCAAATCAACTTTATTTCTTGTTTATTTGATGGCCACACCCTCGGTGCTCAGGGGACCAGGCAGTGCCAGGGGAACCCAGGCCTCCCACATGCAAAGCACATGCTCCAGTCCTTTGAGTCATCTCCTAATATCAGATGTCAGAACTTCTCCTCCCACTGATTTCCAAAGATGCAACTCCAGAGTCCTCACAGAAAACAAACTAATCTTTGCACAGGAACTGTGCTGATAAATGCTTAATATAAAGGAGATTGTCATCACTCCCATAGCTGCCAAGCACCAAGAGCATGCCCAACCACAATTCCTCTCTAGAAACAGTCTTTTTCCTTTTTTTTGTGGGGGGTGGGTGGGCTAGGCTAGGGGGTGGGCTATATCCAGCAGTGCTAAGGGCTTACTCCTGGCTCTGTGCTTAGGGATCACTCCTGGCAGGGCTTGGGGACCATATATGACTCAAGGGCTCAAACTGGGGCCAGCTTCATGCAGGGCAAGTGCCTTAACCCTGTACTAGCTCTCTGGCCAAGACCAAGATGGGTGTTTTTTCTTAAAGAGAAAGAGTGGCTTCAGGTAAAGAAAAGACAACCTTGCCTTTAGTGAATACCTAAGCACTACTGTGCGTTCCACAAAATCCTGGGGCTTTCAGATATAGTTTCAAATGATTACCCTTTTCTGCCCAAGTGCTGGCTGTAGAGCTGAAGTCCTCCCTCTGCTTCAATACTGAGTGAAAAAGCAAATAGACGTTCTCCCCCCACACTCCTTCTTCAGCAGAAATGCCATTAGCATCTGTTTGACTCATCACTGCTCATGCCCAGACCTATGCTGGTCAAGCAAATCACTTTTTTTTTTTTTGGCTTTTTGGGTCACACCCGGCGATGCACAGGGGTCACTCCTGGCTCTGCACTCAGGAATCACCCCTGGCCGTGCTCAGGGGATCATATGGGATGCTGGGAATCGAACCCGGGTCAGCTGCGTGCAAGGCAGACGCCCTACCCACTGTGCTGTCACTCCAGCCCCGCAAATCACTCTTGATGGCTTATTTGTGGAAATAAGACGACCAGTTGTCTGGGTGGGTCGGTGGCTACAGATGCTCTTTCATTGGCCAGGTGGAAGTCACATGTGCCTCTGGGCACCTGGTCCCTGTACGTACAAAGGCTCAGGCTGTGTGTGAGTGTGGATGTGTTTCTCTGCTCATATACTTGGGTGGAAACCAGAAGCAGTCTCCTATTTGGGGCAATTATATTCAGATCAGTTTTCTATTTCTGCTGGAACAAATTGTCACCAAGTTAGTGGCTTTTTTTTTTCTTTTTGTTAAAATTTATTTTTGCTTTTTGGGTCACACCCAGTGATGCTCAGGGGTTACTCCTGGCTCTGTGCTCAGGAATCACTGCTGGCAGTGCTTGGAGAACATATGTGATGGTGGGGATCCAGGTCAGCCGTGAGCAAGACAAACACCCTCCCTGCTGTACTATCACTCTGGCCCCAAGTTAGTGACTTTTCAAAAAGGCAATTTTAAGGGGTCAGAGAGATAGCACAGGGAATAGGGCACTTGCCATGCATGCGGCTGACGTGGGTCCAATCCATAGCCAATTCCAAGCTCCACCAGGAGTAACTCCTGAGAGCTGATACCAGAGTAAGCCCTGAGTGTTGCCAGGTGTGGCCCCCAAACAAAACAAAACAAAAGGACAATTTAAAATTTTATTATCTTTTGATTGGAGGACAGGAATCAGAGTAAATCTTTTGGGTTTAAAATCAAAATGTGGCAAGAGCTGGCACTTGTGTGGAAGCCTCCTCCAGGGATCAAAATTCTATTGAAGAGACAATTTGCAAAGTAAGTTATCAAACAATTAGAATCTTGAACCATATCCAGTAGCAGTGTACTGTAGCACTGTCGTCCGTTGTTCATCGATTTGCTCGAGTGGGCACCAGTAACGTCTCCATTTTGACTTGTTACTGTTTTTGGCATATCGAATACGTCACGGGTAGCTTGCCAGGCTCTGCCATGCAGGCAGGATATTCTCGGTAGATCATCAGGCTCTCTGGGAGGGATGGAGGAATCAAACCCAGGTCGGTCACATGCAAGGCAAATGTCCTACCCAATGTGCTATCACTCCAGTCACCATATCCAGTAATTTTTAAAAATTTTGTTTGGTTTCAATATGGAAGATTCTCAAAAAATTAGAAATTGAGCTCCCGGGGCTGGAGCGATAGCACAGCGGGTAGGGCATTTGCCTTGCACGCGGCCAACCCGGGTTCGAATCCCAGCATCCCATATGGTCCCCTGAGCACCTCCAGGGGTAATTCCTGAGTGCAGAGCCAGGAGTAACCCCTGTGCATCGCCAGGTGTGACCCAAAACGCAAAAAAAAAAAAAAAAAAGAAAAGAAATTGAGCTCCCATTTGACCCAGCAATACCACTGCTGGGAATATATCCCAGAGAAGCAAAAAAGTATAGTCGAAATGACATCTGCACTTATATGTTCATCGCAGCACTATTTACAATAGCCAGAATCTGGAAAAAACCCGAGTGCCCTAGAACAGATGACTGGTTGAAGAAACTTTGGTACATCTATACAATGGAATACTATGCAGCTGTTAGAAAAAATGAGGTCATGAACTTTGCATATAAGTGGATCAGCATGGAAAGTATCACGCTAAGTGAAATGAGTCAGAAAGAGAGAGACAGACATAGAAAGATTGCACTCATCTGTGGAATATAGAATAACAGAGTAGGAGACTAAAACCCAAGAATAGTAGAAGTAAGTACCAGGAGGTTGACTCCATGGCTTGGAAGCTGGCCTCACATTCTGGGGAGAGGGCAGCTCAGATAGAGAAGGGAACACCAAGTAAAATGTGGTTAGAGGCCACGCGGGGGAAGGGTGATGCATGCTGAATGTAGACTAGATACTGAACACAATGGCCACTCAACACCTTTATTGCAAACCACAACACTTAATTAGAAAGAGAAAACAAAAGGGAATACCCTGCCACAGTGGCAGGGTGGGGTGGGGGGAGATGGGATTGGGGGGGTGGGAGGGGCTGGGTTTATTTGTGGTGGAGAATGGGCACTGGTGAAGGGATGGGTTCTCGAACTTTGTATGATGGAAACATGAGCACAAAAATCTATAAATCTGTAACTGTACCCTCCCGGTGATTCACTAATTAAAAAATAAATTAATTTAAAAAAATTTTTTTTAAATTTTGTTTGGTTTGAGCCACACCCAAGAAGTAAATGCTCAGGACATATTCCTGGCTCTGCACACAGAGATTACTCTAAGTGACGCTTGGGGGATCATATGTGGTGATGGGGATCAAACTGGGTCAGCCGTGTATAAGGCAAGGACCTTATCCTGTGCCATCTCTTTATTCAATTTATCCAGTAATCTGGCAAAAAAGAATGGATAGTTTTGGGTAGGCATGAACTTGGGCATCAGAAAGGCCTGAATTCAAACCCAGTATCTGCCTCTTGCTAACACGTAAACAGCAGTTACCTGTGAGACGCCTCCTCTCTGATGTGTTGTACAACGGGGAGCCGAGTAGAACCCCTATAATAAGATGGTTGAGGTTCTCTGACCAGTCTCATCCGCATCTGTGAACTTGGCTGGAGTGAGAGCACAAAGAGCTGAGTACAGACTTTGCATTCAGGAGGCCTTAGATTTAAGCCTTGAACCACAAGGTTCCCTGAGTTCAGGGAGTGACCCTCACACAGAGCCAGGAATAGCCTCTGAGCACCGCCAGAGGTGGCCCCAAACCACACCCCCCCACACACGAAAAACCACACAAAACTGGCCCATCTCTGACCTGGTGGATCTCAGAACCTTGACTGGACCCAAGAAGGCTGTTCTGGAGTAAGGATGCAGGTATAGCTTTAGCATATATATTACATAATATATATTTCAAACTATAAAGAGATGCATATTTCCTATAGATTTACAGGATAGTATATAATGCACTAGGCATAAAGAGACATAATAAGCACTTCACAAATAATTCAAACACAGAAAATTTTAGCACATTCCTTTTGAGCTGCTGTGCACATTGGGGGGTCTCCTAGTGCAATCTATGGTCCCAGCTGCCTTTACTGAGGTGGTCTTCCAGCCTTTCCTTGCTCATTGTGTCTCGAGTTAGGTCACCAGCCCCGCCCATCCCTGCATGTCCACTGGAGCTGTTTTGTGCAGACCTGCAGCTGCCCTTCCCCCAAGGTTCCTCGGTGGCTGGGCCCCTGGGTCTCAGGGTCTCTCGAGCAGCCAGGCCTTAGTGAGGTCCTACCAGTCCTGAGGCACAGGCCAGTTCCTCCTCTCTGGGGCCCCATTTCTTCTAGGCTGCTGGGTCTTTGGCAGCTCCTTCCTCTTGCTGACTAATTCTGGTCTGAGCTCAACCAAAAGCCTCAGGCCTTTTTTTCTTAGGAACTGTCTGAGCTCGGGATGGGGTCATACCAGTCCATGACGTGGATACCATTTCTTAAAAATAAAACTTTTGAATTACAAAACTAACGTAATGCTTGATGCAGTCAGGCGGGGGTGGGGGGTGGGAGCGGGGAAATCACTGCTAATCATCATTTTAAACTTTTCTAAAAGGAATTCTCTATTTTTGCTAGCAAGAAGAAAAATCACACTCAAGCAAATTCCATTTCCAGGAAAGGAAAAAGAATGAAAGAAAACAAAACTGGAACTGAACATATAATACAGCGTGTTAGGCACTTGCTTTGCATATAGCTGACCTGGGTTCAATCCCTGGCACCCTGTATGGTCCCCGAACCCTTGCCAGGAGTGATCCCTGAGAGCAGAGCCATAAAAAAGCCCTGAATACTGCTTAGTGTGGCTCCAATCCTCTATCCACCAGAAGAAAAACAAAACTAAGGTATCATAAAGTTGATTTAAAATTTTAATGCATATATTTTTGTCTCATGATCAAATATGTCATTGCATAACAATGTAAAATAATCTCCCAGAAACTATTGTGGCTAATATTTTTGGTTTAGTCTCAGGTCTTCTTTACAATTAACATCTTGTATTTCATTTTATTTTATTATAGTTTTATTTATTTTTGTTTGTTTCTGGGCCATACCCAGCAGTGCTCAGACCTTACTCTTGGTTTTATACTCAGGAATCACTCCTGGAAGTACTCAGGGGACCATCTAGGATGCCTGAGATCGAACCCGGGTTAGCTGCATGCCAGGCAAATGTCCTACCCGCTGTACTATTGCTTTGGCCCCTGCAGTGATAGCACAGAGGGTAGGGCATTTGCCTTGCACATGGCCGACCCGGGTTTGATTCCTCCGTCCCTCTCGGAGAGCCCAGCGAGCTACCAAGAGTATCCCGCCCGCACGGCAGAGCTTGGCAAGCTACCTGTGGCGTATTCAATATGCCAAAAACAGTAACAAGTCTCATAATGGAGACGTTACTGATGCTCACTTGAGCAAATCGATGAACAACTGGACGACAGTGCAACAGTGTGTAGTTTTATTTTGGGATCACATCAGTGGAGCTGAGCTCCTGGATTCTGTTCACTCAGGTGGTGCTGGGGAGCAACCCCTGGTCTCCTGCAGGCAAAGCATGTACTCAGGCCAACTGTGCTATCTCTTCTGCAGCAACATGCTGGGGTTTTGGGGGTTTGGGCTTTTTTGGTTTGGTTTTATTTTGCTTTGCTTTTGAGCCACATCCAGTCCTCAGGGGAGATCATATGGGGTGCTGGGGATGAAACTCAGTCAGCCACCTTTGCTCTGGCCCCACATGCTGTATTTTAAAACTTGCCACATTGACACTGGTGCTGTAATTTGTGTTCAGCCACATCCAATTGTGAGCCACTGAGGGGACATGCTAAATTTAGGTGTACACTGAGGACTGGATTTGGACATAGACCTGGTTCTAATCTGAGCTTCTGAATTTACCTAGAGTTTCCTCATCTGTAAAATGGGAGTGATAGTATCTATTTCCTAGAACTGTAGTAAAGACCACCAAGATGAAACATACCAAGTGCCTGTGGAGCTAATATTGGGGTTATTCTGATCTTTTACTTGTATTGATTTGTTTTTGGGGCCACACCCGGTGGTGCTAAGGCTTTACACAGGGTTGTGTGCTCAGGGTCCCTCCTGGCAGGACTCAGCTAAAGCCACATGCTCTTCGAGGGATCAAAGCCCGGGTGGCTACGAGCTAGGCCTGTACCAGCTCTCAGGCCCAATCCTTTATCAAGTCTTCGCCGGGACAACTGCTGGTACCTTTCTGACTCTGGGGAGAGGGCATTCCCCTTGGGGCCTCCCCTGGCGACCCCCGCATTTCACATTCCTTCTGCCTCCCTGCTCTCCTGGATTAGTCGGCAACGCATGGGATGCTACTGTGTCTGCTGTCTTCAAACTTCCCCGCCGCGCATCTCTGTGTCTCAGGGTGAGTGACCCGGTGTGGCTGTACAGGACGTGCCTGCTGGATGCCAGGCCCTGGCGGCCGCGGGGAGTCGGGGGGACAGGGAGGCCCGGCCCACAGGGGCGTTCCGGGGCGGAGCCTTCAGAGGACTGAGCGTCCCGGGCGAACCCTGGGCGGGGGGACCGGCGGGCAGGTGGGGCTGGGGCTGCCCCGGAGCGCCCCCGGCCGGATGGCGCAGCTCGGAATCCGTGCCTCCTCTCTGCCCAACTGGTTTCCCGTTGAAGGCGCGTCAGCAGAGCTCGCGCAGTCTGCAGCCCCACCCAGAGGTGTGGGCCTGGCTCTGGGGAGCGGAGAGACGCAGGCCACCAGGGCGTCGGGGCGCTTTCTGCCCCATCCGTCGCTCCGCTGGCAGTGTGCGCTCAGCCGGGACGGGCCTCCTTGGCGCTCCCGGGGTCACGCACTCCTCCCCCGCTCCCCCACCCGGGGTTCGCAGTGTGGGGGCACCATGGGGGTGCTCACCCGCCTTCGCAGGGGAGCCAGGCCGGACTCCTGCCGTCTTGGGGCCTCGGATCCTCTCTCCAGAGGCTGCACCCTCCAGCTAGGGGGCTGCTCTGCTCCTGCAGGAGCCGAGGGGGGCCGGAGGAGGGGGTACTCCCTACTGTGTACGTGGGGGGTGGCACACCGGCGATGCTCAGGGCCTTACGCCTGGCTCTGCGCTCAGGGATCACTCCTGGCGATGCTCCGGGAACCCTATGGGGTGCTGGGGATCAAACCCAGCAAGGCACACGCCCTACCCGCTATAGGGCTCTCCAGCCCTACGGGACTCCCCTCTTAGCATGATAGAAAGTCTTAAGTCTTTTTCAGGTAACCGCAAAAAAAAAAAAAAAAATCCTCCAAAGCTAAAGCCAAACCTGCGACTCCACCCTTTCCTGGAGGCGCAGAGGAGGAGGGTGGGGTGGCAGAGCAGCGGTTACCGCACTCCCTCCCCGCCTTCCCTTTCCCTTACCCGGCCAGGACGCTGCGGTGCCCTCTCGCCCGCGCTCCCGCCCGGGCAGGGCACGGTCCTGCGCGGGGCCAGTGTGGCGTGGCGGGCGGTGGGGCTGCTGCACTCGGCCCCTGTCCCGTGCGCCCCTTGGCGGGCGGGCGCAGGGGACCCCGGCGGCCTGGACATTCCAGAGTCTGGGCCGCCCACGGCGGGTGTGCCGAGAGCCAGCGGGCCCAGGCCGTCAGGAAGGGAATTTTTAGAGAAGGAAATGGTTGTGGTGAGACAGAATAACCGAGCAACTTCTGGGGGTCGGCGGAATGCTCCTCTCCTCCCAGGTTTCTCAGGGCGGGCTGTGGATGCCTGCGCCCCGGGAGAGGACGCCCACCACCCTTGCAGGGGGAGCCAGGCCGGCCTCGTGCCCTCTCTCGGGGAGGGAGTGCTTGGGAGGGGCCGGCGAGAGATGATACCCAGAGGCTGCTCCGAGCAGCCAGCGTCCACTCTGCTGTTCCAGTGGTACCACCGGTGAGGATTAACTCCTGGAGGGAGATGGCGGTTGGGGGGTAGGGAGGGGGGTGTGATGCGCTATTTTCGCCTGGCTCACAGTGGGAGTGCAGGCTGGTGGGGTGTCTAACCTCCTAAGTGGCCAGTTCTTGTCAACACTGCAGGTGAGGGCAGTGGGAGGACTCGGGCCTGTGCTAAGATACAAAAGGAAACCTGGCCAGTCTGTGCCACCACTTCCTGGGAGCACTGTGGGACTTCCCCTTGGCCTTCTCTGTGACTCAGTGGGCTTCATCGCCTCCGGATCCTGAAGGAAGCAGGGGTACCGCGGCCATGGTGCTGTTAGGTGTCACCTTTGGAGTCATCTCCTCGTGGTGTCAATGGGCTCAGAGACAAAGCTCTGTCCCCTGAGACTCTCTACCAGGGGTGTGGTGCAGCTGCAGAGTGCATGCCTGGGTTCCATCCCTGACCCCGCAGAAATAAATTAATGAGGGGTTGGAGCAGATAAGACACTTGCCTTGCATACTGCTGACCAGGGTTCAACCCCCAGCACCCATTATGGGCCCCCTGAGCCCCACCAGGAATGATCCCTGAGCACAGAGCCAGAAATCAGCCCTGAGCACAGCTGGATGTGGTCCAAAAACAAAACAAAAAAAAAAAAAAAGAAAAAGAAAAAAAACCCTAATGAGTGAACAAAGTAACTCTAGTTAGAACAGTCATTCCTAACTGCTCTCCCAGACACAGCAAGGACTACCCTCAAATAAGCCATGTGACTTTCCTCCTTTGGATTTTTTTGGGGAGGAGGGGCTTACCCTTGGTGTTCAGGGTTTACTCCTAGTTCTGCATTCAGGGATTACTCCAGGCAGGGCTGGGGACCGTGTGGGGTGCTGGGATGAAACCTAGTCAGCGGTATGTGAGGCAAGTGCCCTGCCCCTCTGCCTAACAGATCTTGTGAGTTTTAGGTCCCTTCTCTCATCAGCTGCCCCCAGATCAGCTCCTCTCCTCCTGTTGTCAAAATTAGAGGACCCACCCAGAAAAGGACCCTGGAGGCGCTATCCTCAACTGCTTTTCTCTCACCAGAGTTCCAAGTCACGATGGCGCTGCTCCCTGAAAACCTATCCCCTGTGTTCCCATATGGCCCCTGGGGCCCTGCAGAACACATGGGGATACTGCTGAGGGCCACACCCTAGGCCACATGCTAGGCCCTGGGCTGACCTCTGGAGACACTGAATGAGGTCAGTTCCTGCAGGGTCTCGGACTGGGGGGGACAAAACTGGCCAAAGGCTGGGGAAATAATACTGAGATAAGGTGCTTGTCTTGCATGTGACTGACCCAAATTTGTTCCTCGCATCATGTGGTTCCTTAAGCACTACCAGGAACACTGCTGGATGTGTGGATGTGCCCGCCCCTACATTCTACCCCCCTCCAAATTAAATAAGCAGTGACCACGGGAAGCTCTTGCTCTGCTTTGTCTTCTGCATCTTGGTGTAGAATTGATTTGAAGGGAAGTTGGGGGCTTCTCCAGTTCCAAGCACTCCGAAAGCAGTGGCCCTTGGGGACACGGCCAATGGGAGAAGGGCCAGGTAGGCTATCCCTCCAGGGGAGGAGGAGGTGCCACTGCTGCTGACCCACTGGGACAGTTGGCTCCCTGGAGTGCTGAATAAACCATCTCGCCCTCGCTCCCCTCATCCTGCCTCCTCAGGCCCCAGGAGAGGTGTAAAGCTCTCTGCAAAGCTCGCCTGAAACCGAGAGGACCTGTTCCCTCCTTCCCAGCCCTGCTGTTTATCTGACTGGCCTGCAGCCACCTGGCGGGTGTCTGGCTGTCGCTTCCCACCTGCCAGGGTATTGGATCCGGTTAGGGAAGGGGAGCCCTGGAGCTCTGCCCACAGACTGCAGCTTCGGCAGAGGGCTTTGGTGTCGGAGACGCCTGGGTACGAACCCCAGTTCTGCCACTCTTTAAAGGTGAGGCTCTGATAGTTTTAGGTGCCCACTTGACTGACTCCCAGAGACCCACATAGCTTTGGACCTGCACCAGAACTAACCCATTGGCTCTCCTGGCTCTCCCGCTTGCCTACTTCCCCTTTCTATATTAGGAGTCGCTGAATCAACTTCTTTTTTGGGTGGAGGATTGGGTCATACCTAGTGGTGCCAGGATTTGAACCTGATTTGGCTGCATGCAAGGCAAGTGCCTTAACCCTTGTACTATCTCTCTCACCCCTGAATCAATTCCTTGGATAAATTTCTCACATATGTTAGATATGCAGCAGTTTAGGCAATTTGCTTGCTCACTCTGAGTTTCTGTTTAGAAACGGATGGAAAGAAAATAAAACAAATTAAAAAATAAAATAATTCATTGCATAAGTACTATTTTCTTGCTTTAGTATTCACATTGTTGGTGCTAGAGAGATAGTACAGCCGGTAAGGCGCTTGTCTTGCATGTAGCCGACCAAGCCTCAGTTATCAGCACCCCATATGGTCCTCCTATTGTCTGAAACCCTGCTGAGTTGCCCCCTCCATCAAAAAAAGGAAGAAGTTTCCATCACTTACTGAAATGAGTTGCGAATATTCTTTACAAGCATTTCATGATTCTTCCCGGCCCTGCCTTGTGCCCATTTGACTTTTCCATTGCAGACTAGGCTCTGAAGCCTGACACCATTCTGCCTTTGCACCTGCACCTTTCTCTGAAATACCAAGTCATACCCCTCTCTCGGGGCCCATCTCCCAGGTGTTCTCTGCTCAGGGGCTTCACCGACCTCCCGAGTTGTCTGAGTCTTCACTGTCTGGCTTACCCCCTTGTCTTGCCCTTATTCAGACCCTATTCCAGGACTGTGGGGGGGTGAGTGTGCTACATAGACCGTGAACCGGAGTCCAGCGGCTCATCCTACTGGTGGTTCCTTATGGTTCTTGTTGTGGCGTCTATGTGTTTAGCTAAAGCACTTTCAGGTCCATGATTTTGCTTGAAACTCACAGCACATGGGGACAGAGCAATAGTAGAGCGGTTGGGGCGCTTGTCCTACACATGGCTGACCTGGGTTCAATCCCTGACATCCAATATGGTCCCCTGAGTACCACTGGGATCCCCGAGTGCAGAGCCAGGAGTAAGCCCTGACCACTGCTGGGTGTGCCCTCCCCCAAAAAACAAACAAGATAAATCCAAAACAAACCAACTGAAAAACCTCACAGCACCTGGAGGATGAAGTCAAGTGCCCCCCCCCCATAGCTCCCCCCCCACCCCACTTCATTTGTCAACACTCCCTGGACAGAGCTTTTCCAGGAAGGGGGACCCAGGCAGGCCATGGGGGTGGATTCTTTGACCAAACTGGAAATTGAGGCCAGATTGGGTTGGGGAGGCAGGCCCAGGCTAACCAGGGTACAAAGGCAATGAGCAAGAGACCACAGTGGGACGATCAGGTCTGATTCAACAGGTGCCACACTCTGTGGGATCTCGGACGCTCTCTTAGTCTCTCCATCTTTTTTTTTTTTTTTTTTTGGTTTTTGGGTCACACCTAGCGATGCACAGGGGTTACTCCTGGCTCTGCACTCAGGAATTACTCCTGGCGGTGCTCAGGGGACCATATGGGATGCTGGGATTTGAACCCGGGTTGGCCGAGTGCAAGGCAAACACCCTACCTACCTGCTGTGCTATTGCTCCAGCCCCAGTTTCTCCATCTTTGATCTCTTTAGCTCTGTAAGAAGAAGCTTTGCAGAACAGTGCATAACTATTAATAAGACACTCAAGGTGGGGCCAGGAGAGGGCACATGCCAATTCCATTGCTGATACTACATAGTCCTCGGGGCACTGTTGGGTATAGCCCTGGAGGTCCCCAGGACCTCTGCAGTGACGCGGGTATCTCTGGCACCACAGTGCCGGGACATCATTGTTCCCAGGATCCCGGCATTGAACTGCCAGCCTGGTTGGTTGAGAATTTCCAGGAGTGGTTCTCAGTACTATTAAGGAGCAGCTCCCCACCCCCTAAGAAAAAGATAATCAAGAGTAAGAACTTTGGGAGAGGGGCTGGAGAGATAGCACAGCGGGTAGGGCGTTTGCCTTGCACGCGGCCGACCCGGGTTCAAATCCCAGCATCCCATATGGTCCCCTGAGCACGGCCAGGGGTGATTCCTGAGTGCATAGCCAGGAGTAACCCCTGTGCATCGCCAGGTGTGACCCAAAAAGCAAAAAAAAAAAAAAAAAAAAAAAAAAAAAAAAAGAACTTTGGGAGAAAAAGGAGCAAAAGGAACCACAGGTAAAGCAAATACACTCAATACACTCCAACAACTGTTTCCATCTTTCTGACATGTGATATTATTCTTTTATTTATTTGGGGGCGCAGTGACAGTGCTCAGGGCTTCTCTCTGACTCTGTGCTCAAGAATCACTCCTGATGGGGTTCAGGGGACCATATGGGGTACTGGGGATCAAACCTGGGTTGGCCCCATGCAAGGCAAGCACTCACTCTACTGTTGTACCATCTCTCCGTCCCGAGTGATTTTTTTCTTAGAGAACCTCCTCCAGGTCCACTGTCCGATTATCCCTCAGTAGAGCTCAAGATACTCTTTGTAAGATCCTCAGGACCTTCCTAGCAGGGTCCGGAGGCTGCTGAACAGGGTCAAGACCCCCATTAGATCTAAAGAGACCATCCCATAGTAGTCCCGAGTGGCCAGTGGCTTCCTCTAATACCCAGGTATCTAAACGAACCCCTGACCTTTTTGTGGCACTCACACTCCATTTCATTCATCTATTGTTTTTTTAAAGTATGGAACACTTCACGGATTTGCATCTCATCATTTGTGCAGGGGATGTGCTAGTTTTCAGGCAGGTATCTTCCCAATTGTAGCATAAGTATGCGGAGGGAGACTCCAATTTGTTTTAAAGCAGACTGGAGGGCAGAAATAAACCTCATTCAGACTCTGGGCTCTGGGCTGCCAAGAAGGCTGAGACAACTGTACCGGGTTCCTTGAGGCTTAGCACAGGCCTGTCCCCAAGCAAAAAATATCTCTTGGCGGCTCTCATGTCCCTCCAGGAAGTTGTTTTCCAGGAAAAGTCCCTTGAGTATCTGTCATCCCAGAGAGGCCCTAGCCCCGGGGGAAAAAATGATGCAGGTAGGTTATTTTCCTCTATGACCTAGGGGGGTCTTGGAATCAGGGGCTCCAGTTCATTTCCTGGTTCTGATTTGCTGTGTGATATGGGTGAGTCACTTAGACACCCTTGGTCTCAATATACTGTGTGTGTCTGTGTGTGTGCATGTGTGCCTGTGTGTGTGTGCTCACGCACACGCTTGCGCCTCATACACACAAGGCCAAGTACTGAATCACGGCCCCCGCCCCATGCACACCTTCATGAAAGGGGAGCGTGGGCTGTCCTCCAAAGAGGATCCAGCCTGAGGAAGCAATGGCAATTCTTTCCTGCCATTTGCATAACAGAGTGTGAGCCAGTGCCCTCCCCCCACACACACACACACAGCAGCATGACCAGCTGACCTGGGACACGTCATCCTTGACTCACCAACTCTCACCCCTGCTGCTCCACTCAGGTGGCTGGCTCTCTGGTTCCCGGTCCACCTGTGGCATCACCTCCTCAGGGAAGCATCTCTGTCTGCCCAGGGAGGCCAAGCTCCCTGAGGTAAAGGTTTCCAGCTACCTGCATTTTTCTAACAACCGAGACAACGGTAGGCGGCTCTGTGTATATCTAGACTTGCATGACCACATCCGCCTTCTCAGCCAGACCTGGGCCCCTGCAGGAATCCTGCCAGGCCTGTTCTCTAGGTAAACAGGACCTAATGGGACTCAGTAACTGTTTCTCTCTCCCCGGCACAGTACTCTGGGTCTCAGCCGCCTTACTTACCCTCACTGGAGAAACCCGGGAGAGGGCACGCCCAGAGTGTGGGGTACTCAGGATGACGGGTGCTCTGTGCAGGCTTTATTCATTTTTTTTTTATAATTTAGGTTGTTTTTTCCTTTGTTATGTTTTGTGGAGACACCCCGCAGTGCTTAGGCCTTACTCCTGGCTCAGGGATCACTCCTGGTGGAGCTGGGGGACCATTTGGGGTGCTGGGGATGGACCCCAGGTTGGCCGTGTGTAAGGCAAACGTCCTACCCGTTGTATGTGTTATCTCCAGCCCCAGGCTTTCACCTTAGTTTGGTGGGAGGAAGGCAGGATGGTCTTTGATAGGTGGGGCTTTGGCCTTGTGGGGGAAGCGGGGTGGGGGTGCAGCCAAGCTGGGGCTCCAAGGCCTCTGCCTGGGGCCCACTCTCCTGGTCCAAGAGTGTTCTGCCGTGGCTCTGCCTCTTGGTGCCCCCAGCCCCAACCCCTGGTCCTCACACACACTCCCCATCCCCTCCTGCCCTTCAGAGCTCACCTGTTCTTCTACACGCCTGTTCTTCTCTGCCTCAGGACCTTTGCTTGGCTGTTCCCGCTCAACCTGGAACGTGCCCAGCTCCACGTTCCTCTGCTGAGCAGCCGCCCAGGTCCCTGCAGGCGGGCAGCTGCTCCCTCCCATGTGGAGCCCCGCGGCCTCCTGGTGTCCACTGTGTGCAGTACAGCTGGGCTGTGACGGGCTTTTCTATCAATGCTCCAAACCCACAACGGACAGGGACCAGCTTGTGGGCAGGGGTCCACTTGGCTCCCTCTGTGGTTCCGGTGCATGCACATCTAGCGTTTCGTAACAGAAACTGCTCTGTGGTACCCACAGGCTTGCTAGAGGCAATCTGTGCCAGGAAGGTGAAGGAAAGGGTGAATCTAATTCACTTGCCAGGAAACTGAGGCTGGTGCAGAGCACGTAGGGTTTAGCCCAAGACCCTGGAGCAGGGGTCAGAGGGATAGAACAATGGGCAGGGCACTGGCCTTGCATCCAGACAACCCGGGTTCACTCCCTGGCACTCCATATGGACTCCTGAGCCCTCCAGGAGTGCAGACACAAGTTAGCCCTGAGCACTGATGGGTGTGGCCCCAAACAGAATAACAATAATAACAAAACCCTAGGGCAAATCAGCATCCAAGTGGCGGGGGTCCCCTATTCCCAAACCTTGGTCGCTGCCAGCTCCCGGCTGGAGCAGTTTTAAATAGCAACCCAGCATTCGGCCAGGCCTGAACCTTCCCTCTCCACACAGGCTCAGCCCTTCTGCCTGGGCGCTCAGCCAGCTGCAACACAAGGCCCGGCCTGCCCCCGCCAAAGGTCGCTGTCAGCAATTTGGAGAGGTGTCCAGGCCACTTCCCTCTGGGAGGTTCAGACACAGCCAGGCCTGAGCAGCATCAGCACTAGACAGTGGACTCTGAGGCTGCTGGCCTTGCAGCCGGCCAGTGTCCTCCTCATCCATCAAGCAGAACCCGACGCAGCCCCGAGTAACGGTCTAGAGCCGGAGCAGGGAACAAAACCAGCCAGCATTGGCCAGCACAGCGTGGTCATTCCCGTGAGAGGTCGCAGCGCACACCACGCACAGACCCTCAAGCGTCCAGCCGGCGTGCACGTCCGGGCTTGACCACACGCCACCGCAGGTGAATCAGTGAACTCCTTCACGCCTCCCATTTTAGAATTCTTGAAATCGGACGGTAGGAGCATTGCAGCCCATTTGAAGGGTCACTTGAAGGGGTCCGGTGATGAGGACTCGATAAGTGAATCCCTGGGCTCATTAAAGCAGCCCCCTTGGGGCTGGAGCGATAGCACAGCGGGTAGGGCGTTTGCCTTGCACGCGGCCTACCCGGGTTCGAATCCCAGCATCCCATATGGTCCCCTGAGCACCGCCAGGGGTAATTCCTGAGTGCAGAGCCAGGAGTAACCCCTGTGTATCGCCGGGTGTGACCCAAAAAGTAAAAAAAAAAAAAAAAAAAAAGCAGCCCCCTTCTCCTTATCTCCTCCCTCCCCTCTCTCCTGGACATCCAAACCCAACTGACCATTTCAGCCCTCCCTTGTTGGGAATGAGTCAATGATGCTGAGAGGCCTGTGCAACCCCGTACTCGCCCCTCCTGCCTCTCTGGTTCCATTTCCCAGCCCGTCCTGTCTCCCCGGGCCGACCCTGAGAAACACCGCTGTCCCCAAGCCTGCTCAGCTCTGGGTGCCTCTGGGCCCTGTCCAAGTCAGTGTCTTCAGTCCCTTCACCAGCCAGAACATTCCTGCCTTGGCTTTCAAGGCGTAAGTCTTCTCCGGGGAGTGGCCACCAGTAGCCATGCTCTCCTGGGCTCTGCAAACTCCATGACATCCCATTCTCTAGAAATTTCTCTTCGGGAAATACCTCATTCATCCAGGGATGCCACTCTGTCTCAGTCCCCCCTGCTGGACACTGGGGAGCGGGGGAACAGTTTTTTTCTTTTTTTTTTTTCAGGGGTGAAACACTTTAATCACAACACCCACATGAGGGCAGACCTACCACCCCTGGCCGGGAGACTCAGCACCATTCCACGTCCCTGAGGCACACCACCCCCTCCCAGGGAGGAGGAGCCCACCACATTTCCAAGTGAAAATGCATCCCTGGCCTGGGACTTGAGTTGGGGTGTATTGAGACAATCACTTTTCCAGAAGATGCCCAGGTTTCCCGTGGGAAGGAGACGCACTGTAGCACTGTCGTCCCGTTGTTCATCGATTTGCTCGAGTGGGGACCAGTCACGTCTCCATTGTGAGACGTGTTGTTACTGTTTTTGGCATATCGAATACCCCACGTGTAGCTTGCCAGGCTCTGCTGTGCGGGAGGGTTACTCTCAGTAGCTTGCCAGGCTGTCCGAGAGGGTTGGAGGAATCAAACCCGGGTTGGCCGTGTGCAAGGCAAATGCCCTGCCTGCTGTGCTACTGCTCAGGAGAATTGGAAGAGGGATGCTTCCTGTTCCACCAGGGTGATGCAAACCAGGCACAAGTGGGAGATGAAGCTTCCAGCAACAGAATTCTTGGCTGGGGAGAGCTTTTTTGGGTCACACCTGACGATGCACAGGGGTTGCTCCTGGCTCTGCACTCAAGAATTACCCCTGGCGGTGCTCAGGGGACCATATGGGATGCTGGGAATTGAACCTGGGTCGGCTGTGTGCAAAGCAAGCAACCTACCCGTTGTGCTATCGCTCCAGCCCCTGGAGAGAGCTTTTGAGGGCATTTCTTTGCTTTCCGTGGCAGTAACAGGCTTGCACACGAGAGGCAGCCTGACATAAAGCACACTTGCTTGACACAAAAACTGTTCTCTGAGGCTGCCAGGAAAACTCCTCACTCATTAGGGTGGGTAGAGGTCCCCTCTGAGCTAAGCTGGTAGCACCCGGCTTTTCGCTTGTCCTGTTCTTCACGAGTGAGTCCTGTCTGACCTCTGTCCCCTCTTCCATCCCCCAGCCTGCCCCAGCTGGGAGGTCCTTGAGGGAGGACTCTGTCTCCTTCATCTTTGTCTCTGTGTCCCTGGGGTCCAACATGGGCCAGGCCAGAGCCAATCTGCTCTTTTTTATTTTCCTTTTCCGTTTTGGGGTCACACCTGGTGATCCTGGCTCTGCACTCAGGAATTACTCCTGATGGTGCTCTGGGGACCATATGGGATGCTGGGGATCAAACCCCGGTTGGCTGTGTGCAAAGCAAGCGCCCTACCCGCTGTACTATCTGTCCAGCCCTTCGAGCCAATCTGCTGAACGGATATGTGTCAGGCTCTTACTATCTTGATTCTGTGGCTGAGGAAACTGAGGTTCACAGAGCATCATCTAACAGATCACCGAGTGAGGCTGGGGACCAAAGAAAGGGCAGCAGATGGCCAAGGCTGGAACTTGGCCGACCTTCAAGGACACATGCCCCAGCTCCGATGCCTGCAGTTCTGGCAATGTCCCGGGGAGCAGCGCCTGTGTGGAGCCTTGGCACAGGGCTCTGTCACGCAGCATTTTGGGGGGCCACATGGTTATTCAGGCTGTACAGGGGAGGAAGGTGGGGCAGAGGACCAAGTTGGTCACTGGCTCAAGTCAGGAAGCAGCAGAGGCAGGATTTTAACTGCAGCCTGGAGAGACCATACCTGGGGGTCAGGGATTCCTGTGAGGAAGAGTGGGGGTGGGTGGGAAATGATTCTCAAAATGGGGGGTAGGGGTCAGAGATAGTACAGCCTGTGGGGTGCTTACCTTGCACACAGTTCAATTCCCAGCACCAGGTACGGTCCCCCAAGCCCCACCAGGGGTGATCCCTGAGCCAACAACAGCCCTTGAACACTGCAGTGTCCTTCCCTCCTACCCCCAGACAAAACAAAGAACGGGGACCATCTGGGGCTAGGGATGTGACTCAGTGGAGAGCACTCACCTTGCACGTGTGGAACCCAGTTCCATCCCCATAACTACCTGGTCTCCCCCAGGTACCTCCAGGAGTGATCCCTGAGCACCCAGCAGGAGTCACCTCTGAGTACCACTGGATGTGGCCCAAAACAACAACCAAAAAGGAAGACAACCCTGTGTGGCTTCTGGATGAAGCTTGGGGCCTGTCCTAGGATTGTCCTCTACCTGAGGCCACGGACAGATGGCCCCTGGACATGTGCCAGGTGCGCTCTGTCCTTCGTGCTGTGCTCCTGCTCTGGCTCAGGGCCTGGCCGGGACTGCAGGCTGCAGCTCTGGCCGGCTGCAGCCTCAGTTTTCCTCCTGCTCAGCCCCTCGGATGAAGGCCAGCTCCACTGAGTGGACAGAGCGGGCTAAGCCCAAGGGACAGGAACTCCGACACACCCCCAGGTCAAGGTCAGTGACTCCTTGCTTACCTTGTCGCTGTTAGGAAGGGAAAGCTGATGGACAGGCATGGCACAGGAGAGCCCCGAGGGCCCGGTGGCAGGACCAGCATCTCCACATTTTACCCGTCACACTGATAACAAAGCCCTCGATTTTGGTAGCATCAGCACGGCCAGGGCGGTGCCACTGCTCTGTCCAGACTAACCCTGATGTCTCAGCTGCCCGGAGAAGTAAATGAGGTGGGGCTGGAGCGATAGCACAGTGGGCAGGGCATTTGCCTTGCACGTGGCTGGCCCGGGTTCGAGTCCCAGTATCCCATATGGTCCCCTGAGCACCGCCAGGGGTAATTCCTGAGTGCAGAGCCAGAAGTAATCCCTGTGCATCGCTGAGTGTGATCCAAAAAGCAAAAAAAGAAAAAAGTAAATGAGGTTCAGGCAGGGTACATGCCCTGTTCGGTCACACAGCCACAGCACTGAGGCGCAGGCTTGGAGTTCCACCTGATTTCAGGGCTAACACTGGTCTAGTCCCTGGGGAAATCCAGACTCCTGGGGCCGGGACTCCACTGCTGCCAAGGGCAAATCCTAAACTCTTGGGCCTCGGTTTTTATTCCCGGAATGTGAGAGGACAGAGCTAGTGCTATAGTGTGTGTGTGTGCACGCGTGCATGCACCTCCAGTCTTAGACTCAGTCACGAAGATTTGGATAGAGGTGGAGGAGGAATTCCAGCAAGAGGAGACAGCATGAACCCGGTTACCTTGGAACTTGACTTGATGCTCATGACCTTTGAGGTCAGGCCACAGGATTCCCTGGGCCAAACTTCCCTGGGGGATCTTTCCTCATTCATGTCATGGTTTCAGAGCTAGACAAGGAGGTCTGAGACCCAAGAATAGCATCTGCCTTGTGGCTTTGGGTTTTGGTGTCTCATCTCTGACCCCAAAGCCAAGAAAATTAATAAGTATAGCCCCAAAATGTGGCACTATGGCACAAGGGCACTGTTCAGTAAACTTTCTAGTTTGGCGGGGGTGCTCAGGGGCACTCCCTGTGAGCCTCAGGCAGCCATGTCGGTGGTTCCAAGCTGGTTCTGGCACGGCAAACTTTCCATGAAAACAGGTCCTCAAATATGATGGTCACTCAGTGTCTATATTGCAAACCATGATGCCCAAAGGAGAGAGAGTAAGAAGGAAGGTGCCTGCCACAGAGGCAGGGGGTGGGGTGGGGCGGGGGTGGTGGGAGGGATGCTGGGAACATTGGTGGTGTGTAGGGTAACATTGATTTATCCTTTCTGCCTTGCTGCAGGGAGCTTAGGTTTATTGGGTTATTCCCATCACAGCGCTCCCATTCCTGTTTACTTGTAACTTCTTTGTTTGTGCTCTGCTTCCCCAACCTGTGAATCACCTTTATCTCCTAATCAGACTCAGTTAACTTATAAATTAACAGTCTTCTCCTTAAGTCCATTGTATAGTTAATTCAGAGCAATGTCCTGTTTGTATAGACACAGAAAGACAGGTAATGCTATGCTTTTGTAACTTGAGAGTTAACTGACTCCAAATGATATTCACTCCTGGGCATCTGTTCTCTCATCTTAAGCCTCAGTTGCCCTTACTTCCTAGCACCCCAAAAGCAGGGTCCTGATGAGGAACTGGATGGACCCACGGCAAGCTGTGAGCTACCTTGGCATCGAAGTGGGCCAGGTCAAAGCACCGTAATACTTAACTATAAGAGCATGGTCATGGACAAATTCTGTCATGATCCAAAAAGTAAAAAATGGAGTAGGATCCTGCTAGGGTTAGGAAAGATTAATCTGGCCTGAGCACTGTAGTCTGAGATCTATAGTGAGATGTCCCCAGGAGAGCCACCCTACAAGCTCAATGTATCTCTTCCTGTGTCCATACAAAATAACTAATATTAAGAAGTAGAATTAGGTTTTTTTTTTCTTTTTGGGTCACACCCAGCGATGCTCAGGGGTCACTCCTGGCTCTGCACTCAGGAATTACCCCTGGCTGTGCTCAGGGGACCATATGGGATGCTGGGAATCGAACCTGGGACAGCCGCGTGCAAGGCAGACGCCCTACCTGCCATGCTATCCTGCTATCGCTCCAGCCCCATGATGTTAATTAAGTTATTGGACTAAGGAGAGGAGAAACACCCCTAGGAAGTATTTCCCTCCCTTGAGCCGGATCAGTGATCAGGAAGGGAAGGGCTTCTGATATGTTGATTGTGCTACTAGACTGGTGTGGTGGCTACCCCCAATGCGGGGAGTTGAAGAGACTAGAGAGCCCAGGGAAGCAAGATGGAGTGCAGAGACTAGCAAGGGGGACAGAGGGAGAAGAATGTAGGGGAAGAATGGAGGAGCAGGCGCGTGGAGAGATGAGAGACGCGGTTACAAGAGGGAGCATGAGCGGCCCGAGTCCACCTAACGCAGGAGGGAGAGAGCCGCAGGGGTCTCCCTCGCCGCCTGGAGATTATACAGTGGTGGGAAATGCGCACTGGTAGAGGGATGGGTATGGGTCATTGTATGGCTGAAACTCAATCACGAAAGCTTTATAACCGCATCTCACAGTGATTCAATAAAAATAAATAAATAAATAAAAAACACAAGCAAAACAGGCCCTGCACTTCTGCTGCAGTTGCTAAACTGTGAGAATATTGGTCTCAGGTTCTTTTTTGTTTTTGTCTTTGAGACACACCCGGCAGTGCTCAGAGCTGACTCCTGGCTCTGTGCTTAGGGAATCACTCCTGGGGGGCTCGGGGAACCATAAGGGGGTGCACGGGATTGAACCCAGGTTGGCCACATACAAGATAAATGCCTTCCTCAATATAATTACACTATCTCTATGCCCCTCCGTAAAATCTTTTGAAAGAATATGGAAAAATACTCCCCCAAGCAAATATCCTTTCATTCTACTAAGCTATGATCACAGTTAATAGTTCTGTCTATAATATCCATAAACTTAAATGCAAGTAGTAATTTGGATTGGCTCCTGGAGCACAAAAGAAGTTGTAAGTGGAAGAACTGGTGAAAGCCAAATATAATCTGAGACTAGCAACAGAACAGTGTTAATCTTAGTTTTGGCAAGTGGGCCATATTTCTGTAAGATGCTAAACATTAGGAGGTTAGGTGAAATGTGAAAATTCTCTACTATCTTTGCAAGTTTTCTAGAAACTTAAAATTACTACAAAATAAACAAAGGACCCCTGCGGCTGACAGAGCCAGGAGAGCTGGTAGAGCTGGTAGGGCTCGCCTCGTATGCGTCTGACAGGGACTGGGTCCCTGGCACTCCATGTGGTCCCCTGAGCCACACTAAGAGTGACCCCTGAGCAGAGTGAGGAGCAAGTTCTGAGCACAGCAGGGTGTGCCCCGCACCATCACCCGCCCCTCCAAGACACACACCAAATAAAATCAAAAACAAAACCAAAAAACCCAGTGGCCAGAGAAAGAACTCAAAAGGCTGGAGATTGTGCTTCTCCCTCCATCCCACGTCCGTTTTCCTTTTGGTTTTTGGGTCATACCTGGTGGCGCACAGAGGTCACTTTTGATGCTGGGCTCCAGAATTGCTCTCAGTGGTGACTTGGGCTCAAACCTGAAGCACCTCTTGTTCACTCAGCCTGGTGAGCTAGCCCCCTAGTCCCTGGAGCACATGCTTTGTATGAAGGAGCCCAGGGTTTAAGCCCTGGCCCTGAATGGCCTCCTGAGCACTGTGCCAGGGTTAGCTCCAGGAGCCCAGCCAGATGTGACCACCCTCCCATCACCACAGGACCACATGGGATGCTGGGAATCGAACCCAGGTCGGCCGTGTGCAAGGCAAACGCCCTACCCGCTGTGCTATCGCTCCAGCCCCCCTCTCTTATTTTGTATTGTGACTTCACTCATTACTGTGGAATTATCCTGTCTTAATTTGTTTCATTTCACTCTCACATACTTTTCGAGCCAGTGGATGAATCATAATGTATCTGTTGTTGGAAATCTAGGTTGTTTCCAGCTCTCCGCCCGTGCCGCACACACTTAGTCATTTCCTTAGGACACATCAAGGTGGAACCGCAGAGCAGAGCTGCAGCCGGGAGCACTGGGTGAGCACGTGACCTCGCAGCAGCTCTGGCTCCCACTAGCCCATTCTAGAATGTCTCCCCACAGCCCTGGAGCCCGGCAATCCGCAATCCGTTACTAGCCAGCAATTTCCCGAGGTTCCCATGCTCTTTGGGGCTCCCTCCCACCCTGGCTCCTAGAACAAGTCCGGCCAACAGCTGCTGGGATCAGGCCTGTGGAACAAGGGCAGGGGCTGGACAGATGGTACAGCAGGTACGGCACTTGCCTGGCATACGGCTGACCCGGGTTCGATCCCTGGCACCTGTGTGGTCACCAAGCCCCACCAAAGGCAATCCCTGAGCGCAGAGCCAGGCGTAAGGCCTGAGCACAAGGACAGACCCAGTGAGCTGTTTTCTTCCCTTCAACTACAGAATTCTCTAAGTCTAGGGGACCACAACTGTCCTGTCGCTCATTTCCCTGCGGACTGTGGTGTGGGAACAGTGACCCTGTCTGCAGCCTGACGGTTAGTGTCCAAAGGGACAGGGACGAGGACCTGATTCCAGCTTACCCAAGAGCACACCTGGCAGCCCAGGGAAGGCACCCTCCCCCCCCCAACAGCTCTTGCCTGGGCCCGTATTCTGGGAGGAGGTACACAGCGAGAGCCGGGAGGGAAGGAGAGAAAGGACCCTTTCCCCGGCAGCTGGGACTTCCCAGTTCCTACATGCTCGGTCGCTCCTCTAGCTGGGGGCTGCAGTTCTCATTTTCCCGATGAGTCGGCTGTGCCTCAGAGACCAAAGTGTCTCCCCATCACAGAACTGTCAGCACCAAGATCTAACCACATGGGTCTCCTGCATCACCCCCGGGACCTGTGTCCTAAGCGTCTGACTGACAATGGCTAACAACAGAGCTGAGGGAGCCCCTCTCGGTGCCCCGGCAAACCACCACCAAGTTCACGGTGAAAGCACCAGTGTGGAGTTTGAGGAACGGGCACAGACAGCATAGGGGCTGGGCTTAAAGTGACCCTCCCGCAACTTTGTGTCTGTCTGTCCATCTCCGTGTCTCTTGCTCACCCAGGAGATCCACGCTTGTCTTTTATTTTGGGGCCACACCTGGCAGTGATCAGGGGACCATCTGGGACGCTGGGGCTTGAACCCAGGTTGGCCGCGGGCAAGGCAAGAGCCCTACCCGCTGTGCTATTTATTGCTCTGGCCCCTCCACACTTTTCCGCTCAGTTTTCCTCCTAGTGTCCCTGAGCTTTGCCTGAAAAACCGATTTTGATTTCCAACCAGATGGATTTCCTGGGAACTCTGAACTTGAGGGTTCGCTAGAGGCAGCCCCGAGCACCCCAGCTTGGGCCCAGCCCCCTGCCTCCACTCCCCCAGATGCCTCCCCTCTCGGCAGCCCAAGCTTCTCCAGCACATAATTAGCCTTTCCCTTACGCCCTGCTTCTTTTCCAAAATAGACTCGAGCCACTTACAACACAGGGGCACAAAAACACTCAACAAGGAAACGACTTGAGACTGGGTGAGGTGGGTTAGGAATTTTAAGAAACCGAGGCGAGGAACTGAACAAAAGGGGAGTTTCCTCCTGAGGCCCCGGACAACACCCGGCGGAAAGTGAAGCCCTTCTTACCCGGAGAAGGCAGACGCGGAAACAGAAAGCGAAACCCTCTCCCGGCTCTCAGAGAAACGTGAGGCTTGTCTCTGCGTAAGGCTCCAGGGGGTGGGGTGATTCGCTCCAGGACAAGCTTCCCCCATTCCAGGTAGCTCTGCCGGGCCTGCGGGTGACCTCCAAGGGCAGGTCGGTTAGGATCTGGGCCCAGGTGCTATTTTGGACACCTTGTTTCTCTGTCCCCTTCTCCCTGCCGGGCACACCCTGGGGCCGGGCCTTGGGGGCAAGGAACTCTAGTACTGGGGGTGCAGCAGAGCGCCCCAGCATCCACACAGAGCTGCTGTTCCCCGGGGGCGTGAATAATGTGATGCCATTAGGGGAAGAGCCGCAGGGGGCGAACACACACCCTCCCACAAGGGGGGAACATCTCCTCCCTCACTGGCCCCGCTGGGGATGGGCTCCAAGAACACAGCAAGAAAGCAACAAGGTGAGGGGCCAGCAAAAGGCCTTACGTGAAGCAGCCCTCTCCTCTCCGGCCTTCATGGTGATGCAAGCCCGTGTCTCGTCCCTCCCTTCACACTGGTGGCGCAGAGGCTTCCCTTCTGCCTCTCTCCCAGAAAAACAGCAAGTGGCTGGCACAGCGGGAAGAGGCTGGGGCTCAGCCTGGTGTACCTGACATGGAAAGGCCACTGGGACTCTCTTCCCTGGGCCCCTGACGACAGGTGAGATCCCGTCTAGAGAACGCGCCACGTACAGAGCAGTAAGGACGCTGCTCCATGGCTACGGATCGTGACAACACAAAAATGAAGATTTCCGTGTAAAACTCCAGAGGTTCGTGGACTTCCGGGGCATAGTTGGGTTAAGAAGCCCTAGGGGCTGGGCTGTCAGCTCAGCGAGGCAGCGCCCAAGTGCAAGGCCTTGACTTTGGCCCCCAGCACCAGAAGGGCCCCGGAACTCTAGAAAGCAGTGACCCTCCAGACCGCAGGGGAGAGCCCTGATGAAAACCAAAGGCTCCCCAGCTTGGTTCCTGAGAGTCAGGAGGCTAAGTCTCTCAATAGCGCCTGCTGGCTCAGCATCTGCTGAGCACCTGCTGTGTGCTGGCTGCCTGAGGGCAGGGAGCACCTCCACGCTGCCAAGTTGCCATCCGTGGCAGGGGAGCTGCCGCTGCAATCTCTTGGCTCAATTAACTGCCTTCCAAGACTGGCGCAGGGTGGCTCTCGATTCCACACTGATACTCGATGCACCAGAGATCGTAAGACAACATGCCCTGGAGCCTCAGAGAGGCAGAGGCTTCTCCTGGATCAGCTCTGGTGTGTTAAGTGTCCGTGGAAAAAGAACTTCCAGGCCACAGGGCTAGTCCTGCGGGGTAGGTGCTTGCTCTGCGTGCAGCTGATCCTGGTCTTTGTCTATGGTTTCTCGAGCACCGGCAGGAGTGATGTCTGAATCGAGTCAGGAGTAAGCCCTGAGCATAGCAGTGTGACCCCCAAAAGCAAAAGAGGAAAGAACTTTCATCTAGAACATGCAGAAGTCAGCCCGCCTCTTTATAGCACCAGGGATCCCGTGTCCGCCGGTGGGTGGAAAACCCTTGTCCTGCAAGTGTCCCTTCCCTGCGCTCTTGGTTTCGTCCTGTTAGCTAAGAGGAGGACACTCTGGCCACTTGACCCTCTGGAGTGTGTCATGAAGGCTGAGTGAGGCCACTGCACTTTCTCCAACCTCAGGCTTCAAGTGAGAGGAGCAAATTCAGGGAAAGTTGTAAGAGCGTAGTTTCCCTAGGCACCAAGTGGTCCCTCCAGGGGCCTTGGAGAAGCCCCGCGGTTTGCTGTGGGTGATGAGGAACTAAGGGAGTATCCCCGAGGGCCTTCAGCAGGGCCGGGAGGAGATCAGACAAGCCAGCCCAGAGGCCGCAGGGGAATGTCCAAGGTGGGAGGCAGAGGAAGGAGGTCAGCTGGGAGTGAGAGTTACGATGCCGGGGATGACGTTGCTGGCTCTCTCTGGAACCAGAACGCCGAGTGCCTCCTCCTCTGGTTTCGGGAACACTCGTCATTTCTCAGAAACCTCACTGGCACCACAGCGCTTCCGAAGAGAATGAGCGCTTCAGTTTGCACAAACAATTTAAGCTCGTTTTTGCTGAGGAAGAAAATGGCTTTACAAAGAAGCAACCAACAGTGCAAACAGGCAGCTGGAACGGCAGCCAACGCTCTGGCTCAGGCGGCATCAGCAGTGCTGGCTTTGCAGGGTGTCGGCCACTGTCCACTCCACACTGGTCAGTCCCTGCTGAAGGTGGATGATTTTCCCATGCGTATTCAGACCCAACTAGAATTTATCCAGGGTCTGCTGTGTGCCAGGCACCAAACAAAGAATTTGTTGTAAATCTCATTTAATGGCAAAATGTTTGTGAAGGTGATACCACTAACTTTTGGGGTTTTGTTTTGGGGGGCACAGGGGGCATACCTGGGCCTCGAGGATCACTCCTGGCAGGATTCGGGGGAATCATACGGGATGCTGGGGATTGAATCTGGGGTGGCCACATGCATGGTGCCCTACCCACTGTAATACTGCGCCAGTCCCATCACTGACCTTTCTGTTGCAATGAGGGAACAGGTCCGGAGTCAATGAGTGGCTGGCATTCACATTCCCCAAATGCCCAGGATCACACTTCTTTGCCCCTGGGTTTGAGAAATGTCTGACTACAGGCTCCAGGCCAGAGGGCGTGGGCTCCTCTTCTGACGACGGATCCCTCCTCACTCCCAGTGACTGCAAGAAAGGACTTCGGGGCCAGATCCAGAGCTCAAGGCCATTGTAGCCCAGATCCCCTAAAACAAAAATACCATCACGGGGGATACAAACTTTTAATAGACTTTATTGATGTAGGGGCCAAAACAAGGCAGCATTTGGTCCATCAGGAAAGGCACCTCATTGAAAATACATCACAGAGCTGTCGAGCAATCCCAGTCACAGAGTTCAAGGGTGGAAAAGACAATCTTTGGATGCTGCTGCTAAGCACACCTGCTGAGTTATTGAAAAGAGTCTTTTCCTACGCCATGGACAGAGGCAAGAGTGGAGGATCATGGCAGGTGCCGGGGGGTGGGGGGCTCTTGAGAGCTCCCCTACCGGGACAGGTAGATTGGTCAGTAAGTGTTAAGTCGGAGGGCAGTGAGGCCTATCTGCACCCCATCGACTCTAGTAAACTTGATCGGGAGACTTGCTGCCCCCAGAACACCCCCAAGGATCACTTTCACATGTGGAGATGATTTTTCAGACCTCACAGCGTGGGTAGTTAGGTGGGGCATCAACCCTCCCTGTTCCAAGGTACAGGGGAGACGGGAAGACTCGCTCCCCTGCACTCCTGAGCTGGCAGCCCGTGAGGCTCTGAGATCAAAGTTGAGGTCACAGGGTATTGCTTAAAAACATACAGTCACCAATCCAGAGGACGTGAAACCATGATTCCTTCGAAGTAATACTGGGTCTCCCTAGTTCTACTCCTACCCTCCAATCGGCTTTCCAAAATAATTGTCGGTACTTGTCAAGATTCCTACTGTGGTCTGTAAAAGGCTCACCACAACACTGCTGCTCTCCCCGCCCTTCCTCCTCTGGACGCCTCGCCACTCCTCCCTCCCTGGCCTCACCCTGCCCGCCCCTGCCCTCCGCCCAGCACCTAAGAGCAGGGGTCACGCCGAGGGGTGATGAGCAGTGGTGGTCTCGCCTGGCCTTCTGTGACTAGGCTGAAATAGAGAGGAAACAAGAGAGAACAAAACGGGTTGGTCAACACCAGGATCAGAGAAGGTAAGAAAGCATGTCCCAGCAACCGAAGGCATTCAACACTCACTGGGCATTTCTCTGCCAGGGTGAAGTGCTCATTGCTGGCTGAACTCAACGAAGCAAAATTCAAATCCTAACCGCACCCCCTTCCCTGAATGGCATGTAGACCCCGTCAGGACCTGCTACTTCTTACTGGCAGTCCAGATGCCCGTGCACGTGCCCCTGTGTCCCTGTGCCCCCATGAGCATACATAGGCAGCTGGATGACGGGGACTGGAGCAAGGATCACACACCTCCGATTAGCAAACGTTCACGGGCTTCAACATTGAGGCCAACAGCCCGCCACGCAGCCATCTTCACTCCCAGAGGGATCCCAGATCCCAATCCTCTCCCTTACCCATTCCGGGAAGTCAGGTGCTTCCCAGGACGGCCCTCCCCAGACTGGGTTACTGTTAAGACGGGGCGGAGATAAGTCTACAGGCAGGCAAACAGGCAGAGGGGAGCAGCAGACACTCACTCGAACCAGACAGAGGGAAGCAGGATGGCTACAAACGCGCACCCAGCTTCCAGTAGGAAGGGGCGCAGGCTCCGGGAGCCCCCTGGGCAAAATGGAAGGTCAGGTCAGACAGGGACGGGGCCCCACGCTGCGTCAGCAGGCGGCAGAGCTGGCAGGTCTGCCAACGACTCTCTAATGGTTTTTCCAGAGCTGCTGTTTTTGTGGGCCCGCACAGCAGTCTGCTGATTCACGATGGCCACAAACCACACCTGAGAACAAGCAGTACCGCGTGGGCCCCAGGAAACAACACTCTGTACTTGGGGAAGCGGAGGGGAGGAATGAAACCCGGTTATTGCACTGTGAGTTTTATTTGGGGGGTGGGGGCTGTTTCTTGGCGAGTCTGGCCACCACCGTATGTATAGGGGTGGATCTGGAAAGAAGGTCAAATTTAAAAGGGAATCAAATGACTTGAGTCTTATAGTCTAGAGAGAGAGAGAGCAGGTGTGATAAACTCTGCTCAAAAAGAAAGAGGGGCCAGAATGAGTACAGCGGGGAGGGCACTTGTCTTGCATGCGGCCAACCCGGGCTTGATCCCCGGAACGCCAATGGTCCCCCAAGCAGGACTGATTCCTGAGTGCAGAGCCAGAAGTAAGTCATAAGCAGTGCTGGGTGTGGGCCCCCAAACCAAAAACACAATGAAACAAAAAACAAGAAGGATCACCTCTGATTATTACTCTGTTCCACGTGGAAACAAAGCAAACATTAGAAATGAAAGCATACCAGGGTCAGAGAAATAGTCCAGTGGGTAGGCCATACGCCTGGCACACTGCCAACGGGGTCCTCTAAGTATTGCCAGGAATGATCCATCCCCGTGTGCAGAGCACAGTAATCACAGAATTTACCGGGTATAACCCCAAATCAACAATCAAAAAGACCAAAAAACAAACCAAAAAAAAAAAGGGCAGACAGAGAAGCACACCTACCCCGGTCTCTCTGACAAAGGAATGGTGGCTCCTCTCAGCTGCCCTGTCTGGATGTGCAGAAGACAGGCCGAATTCAAAAGGGCCTTTCACCTTTGATTTCTGGGGTGATGATTCACTTTTCAAACACAGGGATCAAACAAATTACTTTGTAGCACCAGGATTCAAATTAAAAACAAAAAACAAAAAACGAACTCTCATTGTTCTTCTCAGAAATTTCTGGAACCTGTAATTTAAGTGCCTTTTCCCTTCCATCTAGGGGGGGAAAAGGAACGATCCCTATCCTCTCACTGACTCACGTGCCTTTTCTCTGCGGGCTGGAGATACAGCACAGTGGGGAGGGTGTTTGTCTTGCACATGGTCGACCAGGGGTCAACCCCCGGCACTACCAGGAGTATCCCTGAGAGCCGAGCCAGGAGTAAGTCCTGAGCACCGCCAGGTGCCGTCACAAAACCAAACCAAAACCAAACCAAACAAAGAAATTCTGGCCCAGTTTAACTAACCCTGAACTTCTAATCAGCCGGGGCAATGTAAATACGATAGAACTGGGGCGCCTGGCAGATATGGGAAAATTAAAGAGTGTGGACAAAGAAGTACAGAGCGGGAAAGTCACCTAACTGTCACTCAGGAAATAAGAGTGTCTAGGCACTCACTCACACATACACACAGACACACACAGACACACACAGACACAGATGCGATGAGAGTGGCACACACACCAAAGTTACATGAAGCAAGTGCTTTTAATCAGGACACAAGGTGACACTCTTGCTGGCCTGAGGAAACCGCTCTGTCTGCTCTGCCGTCCCCGCCCACGCCCCCGCGTGGACAGGAAGAGGAAAGGACTCTCCAACCCCACATTAGATAAACATAACCAGGTCTTTACATGTGGCTTTGGAGAAGGCTGCTAGGATGCTTGCGAAGACAACATCAGGGGTCTGGGAGGCGTCGACGGCGGAGTGGATGCCCCGTTTGCGGTAGTACTCCACGAGGGGGGTGGTCTGCGTGTGGTAGGCTTCCAGCCGGATCTTTAAGGCCTTCTCGTTATCGTCTGATCGGCGGATCAGCGGCTCCCCCGTGATCTGTGAAGAGGAAGAAGGTCGTGCAAGGCCAGGGAGGGAAGCCTGGGCTCCTAGGCTCTGAGCTGCTGTTAGCTCCCAGTCCGTCGGAGACAGGCCCTTCCTAACAGAACTGGGACTCCTGGGAAGTCGGTCCCAGAAGCTGATCCTGAGACCTTGGGGCGCCTAAAACAGCAACTGTAAGGAAAGGGACTGGGGAGGGAGGGGCAGAGCCTGTCCAACAGCTTGGCTCCAGCTATTCCGCTTCCAATCACTTCTAGGATCAGCTTCAGGAAAGACAAGAGGGAGAAGACAAGAGACGCATTAGCAAGGATAACACTAATTGCTTTCTTTTTTGGTTTGTTTTTGTTTTTCAAGTTGTGGATGTGGGGGAGGGGCAGAGAAGGGTCACTTCTGGTGAAACTTGAGCCAAATGGGTAGGATGGTTAGATGCTGGGTCTAAAGGCCACCCCAGTGGTGCCTGGCGCCTTCAGGGCTACACCTGTGATGTCTGGCGCCGGGTCAGGTCAGGCAGTGCCAGGGCTTGGTCTGGGGTAACCCAAATCCCTGTGCTAGATAGCTTCCCGGTCTTAGTGATTTTTACCAAGGTCGTTGGCTATCAATATCCTGGAAAGCACACACACACACACACACACACACACACACACACACACACACACACACACACACACACACACACACACACACACACACACACACACACACGAAAACCCTGACTAGGCAACTCTGTGAAGTGGCTACAGTGTCTCTGCACTCAGGAATCACTCCTGGCGGTGCTCGGGGGTCCATATGTGATGCTGGGATGGAACCTGGGTCTGTCACTACCTGCTATACTACCACTCTGAGCCCCAGGCTGATGTGATGGCTTTGGGGTTTGGAGACCTAATGGATTTGACTCCCATGCCAAAGCGAAGTCCAGAAAATTCCCATGGTGCCTGCATGCTCATCTCAATGAAACGGAAAACACTGGAGTGCACGTGGATGAGACCCTCCCCTTGTACCGCTGAAGGCACTTAAAAGTGCTTCTAAGAACGTGGCAACGTTCACCCGCCAGACAGGCGGGGACCCTGCAGGTTGCCGTCCAGCACTCACGAGAAAGGACTCTGGTCTGGGACAGAACAATCAACAAACTCCTCTGCAACACCGTCTGCCCCTCGCTGGCTCCAAGTTGGGGTTTCCCAACAGCCTCCTTCTGATTAGATTTCCCCAGGCTGCCCGGGTGCCAGGAAGGGGCTGATCAGGAAACAGGTACAAACTGGCCATGGAAACGAGCTGGCACGGCAGTCACCTCCAGCCAGCAGGGACCCCGTGGGTGAGCCACGGCCCGAGAAAATTCCCTGGAGGGATGCTTCTCACAGATAAGCCAGCAGTATTGGTAGAAATAAGAAGGAACAAGGGGGAGCAAAGTTAAGAGGAAGCCAAGGAGGAAAGAGGAGAGGAAGGAAACGTGCTGTCCGGAGGCGACATACATCGTCCTTCATGGATTCCTTCGGGGGGTTGAACTCCTCGTGGTAGGAACGGCCACTCGCGGGATGAATCAGCCTGAAAGAAGTGGACACCAGTCAGGGGGCATGCAAGCTTCCCTGCACCCCTGCAGTCTCCCAGACAGTCGGACGGAAACCTGAAGGTGTGGACTGCGCCCCAGCAGAGAACCCCGCCCAGGCATCTCTTAAGACAGTAACTGGACTTGGGCTGGTTAGTTCAGCAGGTAGGGCACTTGCCTTGAATGTGGCCAACCCTGGTTCAATCCCTGGCACCACACAAGGTTCCCTGAGCCCTGCCAGGAATGATCCCTGAGCACAGAGGCAGGAGTAATCCCTGAGCACTGCCAGGTATGGCCCCAAAATGGGAAAAAACAAAGAAACAAACAAACAAAACTGGACTTTCCAGTGAGCTTATGCTAAGAGTAATTTTTTGGGGGAGGGAGAAGGGCAGTGAGTGCACAGCTGGGGACCCTGGGGCCACGTGGTGCTGGTCCCGCAAGGAAGGCGTGTACTCCAGCCCTCTGAGCCACAGAGCCTGTAACTCTGATCCAGCCTTCTAAGTATCTGAAAAGGACCGTGTGACTCCCTCAGCCTGGGCGTAAGAGGAGGGACTCCGGTGCTGGCTTCAGAGCCATTCATTCTGCCATCCTTTCGACAAACCTTTGCTGGACCGTACGTAGCTCGACTCAGGGAGCCACGGCCCTGGCAGAGCTCCGCTTAGTGCGAGAGAACCGGGGAAATGGGCAATGATGAAAAGTGATGATCAGCTCCGAGACGTGGGCAAAGTGATTGGGGACAGGAGACAGAGGAAGCACCCCTACTTGGGGCCGGGGGGCAGAGGTACTCCTGGCTCTGTGCTCAGGGGAGCAGGTGGTGCTGGGGAACAGGGTCTGGGGCCCCTGCCTGCAGAGCCAGTGCTCAGACCCCAACTCTGTTTTCTAACCTAGTTTGATGACAAAAAAACGAGACAGATGCTCTAGGAAAAGCTGCTCTCCGCACACAAACCCCACAGAAACCAGGACTCAGGAGTCCAACCGCTGGAGGGCGACACTAACCACCCTGGGAAAAGGACGCGTGCAACAGAACCAAGTACCCAAGAAGATGCATTTCTGTGGGCTGGGAGGCAGCAGCTCCCGGGCAGAGGCCCTGGTTCAAGTCCCAACACTGCTTTCTACCACGAGCAACACCACCAGGGTGGCCCACGTGGCCGCCAGCTTGGCTGGGCCCCGGCAGCACGGGACCAAGCATCACTGGGAGTGGCTACAGGGCCCCTGAGGGCCCCCTGCTTGGGAGACTGTTCCCCCACCCTGCAAAACAAAAAAACAAAAAAAAAAAACAAAAAACAAACAAACAAAAAACCCCCACATTTCTCTTTTTGTAGTTTTCAGGCCAAATCTAGTGGTGCCGGGGATCAAACCCGGGTCAGCCACGTGCAAGGCAAGAGCCTCCCCTGCTGTACTAAGCAGGAACACTTTGGCACTGAGATGTAGGCGGTGCAGTGTCCCAGACAGCAAGCTCCCGAGAGGAGAGGCCACAGCACACACCCGAAGGGGCGCCAGGGCGGGCCTGCCTACCCTTCCAGCCAGCTCTGTGGGGACACAGCTTCCCGACAGTCCCAGAGTATCTGAACAACACTGGGATGCATGCTCTGCCAGGGGGCTGTGGTCACCCCAGGCCTGCCCAGCTGTTCCCGTGCCCGAGGGCACAGCTATCTCAGACATCAGCCTGGAAAGTTGAGTTACCCGAGGGGGGGGCATGGGGGGCCACCTGGCTACGCTCAAGAGGTACTGCTGGCTCCAGGAGTTCAGGGGTCACTCCTGGAAGAGCTCGGGGGACACCATGCGGTGCCGCGGGTCACACTGGGGTCGGCTGCGTCTGACCACCTTCCTATCTCTCTCTCCCACCCGTGATACTATTTTATTAATGAGAACATGTTTCAGGCCTCCTCCTAGCGGTGGTGGTGGAGGCGGCGGCGAGGTGCCTCACGCTGCTGGAGGGGTGCAGCCATCAGGAGACCCAGGGAAGGGAAGACCCAGCTACAGCCTTCCCCATGGGCACGGCTGGGCATGAGACAGTCCCGAGGGTAAGACACTTGCCCGGCACGTGACTGACCCCAGTTTGATCCCTGGCACATCTGCTTCCCCCAAGCACGGAGCCAGGAGCAAGCCCCGAGCACTGTGGCTGGGAGTGGCCCCAAAACCCAAAGAAAAAAAATGGGGCCCAGATCAGCCAGGCTGCCTCTTGGCCTCTCTGGTTCTCCCTAGGAGCCCCATGTCCCCCGTCCCCCTCCCCACCCACCCGTCCCCTGTGACAAGCATGACACTGCTCCTGTCCCACCCGCGAACGTTACTTCAAGGGGAATGCAAGGCCAGTTCCCAGGAAGGGGAAGGGAAAGGAAACAAATGGCGACTAGAGCGAGAGGAAGGGGTAAAGCGCTTACCCTCGGCACCCCACGGGCTCCCCAAGCACTGGGAGGAGCGACCCCTGAGCACTGCACCAAAATAAGTAAAAATTAAAGTGGGATTCAAGTCCAGTCCAAACTGCACCCCGAGCCTGGCCCAGAGAGGTAGGAGGGTGACAGAGAGGGTGTCAGGATCTGTCCACACTCCCCTGCCTGGGACGTTCCTGACACACTGGACAGCGACCCTGAGAACATGCAGCCACAAACACAACCAGGAAAGAAAACAGCCACCTGCAAAATGGTGGGCAGCGAGGGCCAGGCTGGGGGGCAGGTGCTCCCTGGGGGCCCGTGTCTCGTCAGACTGCAGTGAGGCCCACCTCAGACCAAGCAGTTCCTGCCTCACCCAGCGCTCGGGGCAGCTACGAGGGCTCTGGCGCTCTGGGGAGGGCATATGGCTCCTCCTGGGGTGCAAGGGTCCCGGAGCACATCCCCTTCCACGAGAGGCCGCGCTGGCTCTCCCCCTCCACAGCAGTGCTTTCCACAGTGACTGGGGTGGGGGTGTTCTGGGGTACAGTCATGGCGCTTTGCCTTGTTCTCTTAAAGAAGGTGTACCAGGGTTAGAGTGAAATACAGCAAGGAGCGAGCTTGCACACCATTATGGCCGACCCGGCTTCAATCCCCAGCATCTCATTTGGTCATCCAAGCCCTGCTGGACTGATCTCTGAGCACTGATCCAGGAGTAAGCCCTAAGCACATCAGGAGTCACTCAAAAACCAAACCAAAACAAAGAAAAAAAAAAAACCAAAAGAACCCAAAAGGACACTTTTTTTTTCTTTTTGGGTAATACCTAGCGATGCTCTGGGGTTACTCCTGGCTCTGCACTCAGGAACCACTCCTAGCAGTGCTCAGGGGGCCACATGGGATGCCGGGGATCAAACCCGGTTGTACACATGCAAAGAAAATGCACTACTTGTACTACTGCCCCAGTCCAAAAAGACAAAACTTTTTAATTATATAAAATTTTGTTATAGGTAGTGTGACAGCTAAAGCACTAAGAGTAGGCAACTGGAAGAAACACATGTGTACAATAATAAGGAAACAATGAAGATCATCTACTGTGACATCTCATGCAGAAATGAAAAATAATGTCCAGGGATGTCTGGTTCAACCCCGTGGCCCAACCACCTTCCTGAGACTCCACTGAAACGACTAACAAAAAAGTCAAGCGTCCACAACAAAGATGCGAGTGAGAGGGTTTATCAGTGGCGGACAGCTTCCAACACGCTGCTGGAAGGTACAGAGCAACCGGCAACCAGTACAATGATGCGGAAGGCTGGGGCAGTCTCTCGAAACAAAGCTGCAGCATTCCTATGCCAAAGGTCGGCCCCTGCAAACACACTTGGGGGGCGAGGGGAGGGGTGTCACGGCCTAGGTCATACCTGCCGTGCTCAGGGGCCACTCCTGGCTCTGGGTGGTCACTCCTGGAAGTGTTTGGGGGGACCTTAAATGCGATGGCAAGGGATCGATCCGGGGACCAGTGCAAGGGAAGCAAGCGCCCCACCCCTGTACTTGCCCCAGCTTCTATTGTAAACACTTTAAAACAAAAAGCAAACCAAAACAAAACACAAATCAACAGAGCTTTTGGCTAAAGGGGCTGTTCCAAGCGCACACTTCCCCCCATTGTCTCAAATCAGGACAGATAATCACACTCAGAGCCAGCTGAGGGCGCCCTCCCGACACCACCACAAATGTCTCCAGCAACTCCAACAAAGCAGATTTTACAAGACCGCTATGGCAGAGGTGCACACATCAAATAAAGAGCATTTCTGAAGTATCTGCTCTGATACGCGCTCTGCGTGCATGCGGTGCCGGCCTCCCCACGGAGGCACCTGCTCTAGCGGGCAGCCACCCCGCCACTCGGCGACAGTTCTGCAAAGCAGGGATCTCCACTTGTGAGGAGAACGGCCTTGGAAAGGTTAAGAAACTGGCTGAGTCACAATTAGAAGGTGACAGAGCCGCGGGGCTGTCCGACTTGTAAAATTCCTAGCTCTTGTTTCTCAAGCCCCTCCCCCAGCAACATCCCCCTATCTAGGGAACTTCACCAAACGGGAACGAACAATCTGTACGGAAACGGCGCCGAGTCTTGTGAGGCCACGCGCGTGCCGCTCCCACAGCCAAACCGAGATGAGGAAGCAGGGGGCGAGGGGCTTTCCGGGGACAGATACCTTCCTGTGATCCTCCGGATCAGCAGAGAGTCGGGGATGCTGAACTCGATCACGGAATCCAGCTTCTCTTTCCTCTTCTTCATGAGGTCGTCGAGCTGAAAGAGAGCACAGCCCGCCTCAGCCGCCGGAGCAGGAACCCAGGCCTCGAGGGCCAGCGCCGGCTCGCACGCCACACCTACCATCTCCGCCTGCTTCACAGTCCGGGGGAAGCCGTCGAGGAGGAAACCGTTTCTGCATGGTGGGGTCTCCAAATTCTTCTCGATGAGTTCGACGACCATTTCATCACTCACCTGGGTGTCAAGAACAAAAGAACCTCGAGTTAAGGCCCGGGTTCGATCCCCAGCACCACACAGTCCCCTGAGCACTGGCTGCCTGAGCACCCACTGGGTGTAATTCCCAAACCCAAAACAAAACAAAAAGATTCTGAGTTTAAATGTTAACTAGGGCCGGGGAGATGAGGATGGGTTTAGCACTGCCTGGTCCCCCAAGCACCACCAGAAACTCCCTGAGCACGAGCTGGTACTCCCCCTACTCCCCGCAAACAAAAACTCAGCATAAAGGAGCCCGGAGAGACAGTACCGTGGGTCTTGTCTTGCATCCTAGTTTGATCCCTGTACAACATATGGTGTCCTGAGCACTTCCAGGAGGGATCCCTGAACCCAGGGCTAGAAGTAAGCCTTGAACACCACCAGGTGAGACCCCCAAACACAAGGGCCAGAACTGGCAAACCCAGTGAGTTGTTTTCTTCAGCTTCAACTTCGTTCATGGTTTTGTGATGGTTCATAGTAAAGTAAGGCCCAAGATAGTTTAAATGTGAGGTCACACAAATTTAACTGGTTAAGTTTGGGTCAGAACAAAGCAACTAACTGAAGAACCAACCCAACCCATTTCTGACCCTCTCAAACCCCCGGTGAAGACATGGGCTGGCTATCAGATCGATCACCGGTTCCCTGCTGGGTCTTCTACCCAATCTCGAAGGTTCTCCGTTTTGGTAGCTTGGCAACTCTTATCTCCCGGACCAGCTGTGAACTTAGGGACAAAGTATAAGCTCTGTGACTAAGTGAAGGCCCAAGATAAGCAATCGCATTGCCACATCCCAATTTTTCTCTCAGCACAGGATCTTTTGCCAAGAACCAAAGTCCAAAATATTTGGCTTTTGGCTCAATTCAAGGCCTCACTTGTAGGAAGTAAGAGCCAGAAGCAGAGGGGCAGCGGGGGGGAGGGCAGGGGTGACATCTGATGGAGCTACAGAATCTCAAAGCCAAGCAGGAAATAAGAAGGGGGTGGGGGGAACGTCCAGAACTTTCCCCAACCACAGACCAGGAGGCCATGCTCAAAATGGCTCCTATGGTGCTCAAACACCTCTGGAATCACTGTTACAAATCCCAAGCACAATTAAGCACTGGCACCAATCAGAGTTCATAGATCGACAGACTGTGTTTGTCCGATGAGACCAACTGGCCTAAAACCAAAAGAAAAACACTATTACATCCCGCAACTGGGAAGGCGCCCTCGGCAAGTGCCTCTGCTAGGAGACAGAGCCGCGGAAACAGGTTCAGCACCCTGAGTGGCGTCCTAAGGCCTCACAGATTCACGTCTGATTTTTGGCACTGGAATGGAAATCCTGTTTCTGGCTCTGTAAACGCATGAGCACCAAGAATCTGTGAGAAAACTGAGCAAAATCAATGCTATAAATTGGGGCTAGAGCGACAGAACAGCTGGTAGGGCATTTGCCTTGCACGAAGCTGACCCGGGTTCGATTCCCAGCATCCCATATGGTCCCCCCAAGTACTGCCAGGAGTAATTCCTGAGTGCATGAGCCAGGAGTAACTCCTGACATCACTGGGTGTGACCCAAAAAGAAAGACAAAATATGCCGTAAATTCAGAATAAAGCAAATAACCTGTTAGTCGAAAAGTTTATATATTGTCAGTTTGTCAATATCTGAAAGCACAAGTTGGCCCAGTGGAACTTTTCGTGATGTTGAAATGTCCCTGAGCAAGGCTCTTGAACTTGATTTTTTTTTTTGCTTTTTGGGTCATACCCAGCGATGCTCAGGGGTTACTCCTGGCTTTGCACTCAGGAATTATGCCTGGCGGTGCCTGGGGTAATCCTGGGTGCCATATGGGGTGCCGGGGATCAAACCCGGGTGGGCCCGGGTCATGCAAGGCAAACACCCTACCCACTGTGCTATCATTCCGGCCCCTCTTGAACTTTTTTACCCAAGACCCCCAGGCACTGCCAGGAGTGACTCCACCCCTCTCCCTGCCCTCCCCCACAAATACCCAAGATTTGTTATGAGATTACTTTTGCTTGTTTCTTTGTCTTTTTGGGGGGGTGGTGGTGGGGAGGTAGAGGGTGTACATCTAGCTGTGTTGGGGAACCTCCGAGCTGTGTGCTTGGGGACTGTGTGGTGCCCTGCGTGCCTGGGCCTCCAGCCTGCTGTGTGCACAGCCTACTGCGCCACCACTTCCTTCTCTGCAGTTAGCTTTGAATTCCTGTCTGGTCGCTGTACATTCAAAACCTTTCACCATGGCCAACTTTGGTTTGTTTTGTTTTGCTTTGTGGCCGGGACGTTGGGCCACGTGGGCCATGCTTGGGGCTCACCCCTGCCTCTGTGCTCAGGGATCACTCCAGGGGACCCAATGGGTTGCCAGATAGAACCTGGATCGGCTGTGTGTTAGGCAAGTGTCCTGCCAGCTCGGACTACAGCTCCAGCCCCAACAATTGCCTATTTTTGGGGACCTGCCCATGCTCAGCTACGTGGTGCTGTATAGGGTCGTGAGAGTTTGAAAAGGTAAGTTCTGTACCGGCGTGGCTAATGAAAATGTGAAAAGTGGCAAGTAAGACTCAGAAATTGAATTTTACTTTTAATTTATTTTGGGTGTAGGGTGTGGGGTGTGGGGTGTGGGGTGGCTGGGGACATGCCTGGCATTCTCTAGGGCTATTCCTGACTTGGTGCTCACGAGTGACCCCTGGTGGTATTCAGCATACCATACGCAGGGATCAATCCAGAGAAGAGGTGAGATAAACGTCTCATCTCAGGTATAATTTTTCTGGACTGAAACAGAATTTTTTTTGGGGGGGATAGGAAGGTAAGGAGTGGAGGTAGGTCTGTGCTCAGGGTTTTCTCTTTGTTTGTTTACTGTGTTACACCCGGCTGTGTTCAGGGCTTACTCCTGGCTCTGCACTCAGGGCTCACTCCTGGGGACTCAGGGAACCTTATGATATGGGAATTGAACCCGGGTCAGCTGTGTGCAAGGCAAGTACCCTGCCCACTACTGTCACTCTGCCCACATGCTTAGGCTTTTCCCCTGGCGGTGTTAAGAGGGACCACACATGGTGTCAGGAAAAGTAGCCACAGCTGGCCACACGCAAGGCAAGCACCTTAACTTCTGTACTCTCTCTTTGGCCCAAAAACTGAAATTTAAGGGGCCGGAGTGATAGCACAGTGGGTAGGGTGTTTGCCTTGCATGTGGCCGACCTGGGTTCGATTCCCAGCATCCCATATGGTCCCCCAAGCACCGCCAGGAGTAATTCCTGAGTGCAAAGCCAGGAGTGACCTCTGAGCATCACCAGGTGTGACCAAAAAAACAAAAAACAAAACAAAGAAACTGAAATTTAAGTTAAACGTAAGCTGATTTCAATAGCTACGTGGTGCTACCATATTAGTGTCGGTTTAGACTCTGAGGAGATATCTATACTCACTGGCACCCCACACCTACCAGCTTCCCGGCGTCCATAGTGGCCTTCAGCTTTTTTCCCAGCTCCGATCCAGAAGCCACCATTGCCCTCAGCATGTCCCCAGTAGCTAAATGGCAGACACAGAAGTTTTTGGCCAATTTGGGTGCCTGTGGGAAAGAAGACAAAAACCAAGATTTGGTTAACACTGCAGGCTGAGTCTGAAGCCAACCACACTCAGAGGGTCTGTGTAAACCTCACCCAAATGCCCCTTCCCTCCCCTGCCAGTAAGGATCAAAGTACTTACGTTATACTCTAAAGTCCAAGTGAAGCTGTGGTAAGAAACACTAGCAAATATAAGAACTCCAAACACTGAACCTAGTCCACAGGCAGCTGTCATAAATATTAGCCACCTAGGAGGCCGGAGCAATAGTACAGCGGGTAGGGCGCTTGCTTTGCATGCAGCATGCCAGGGTTCGATCCCTGGCATCCTATATGGTCCCCTGAGCACCGCTGGGAGTGACCGAGTGCAGATCTAGGAGTAACCTGGGTACTACTGGGTGTGGCCCCAAAGTAAACAAACAAAAATCACATTTCCCAGGATCTCTAATTCCATTAGACACAGGAGTGACAGACAAGCCCGACCTGCCAGTTATGAACGAGAAGTCAGAACAGCAGGTGAAATTCATTTTGCCTGTTTTTTAGGCCACACCCGTAAGGTTCATGGGGGTAGTGCTACCCCTGGCTCTGGGCTTGGTGGTCGCTCCCAGCAGTGTCTGGGGCGACGGGGATGGAAGCCAGGCCTTGTGCGTGCAGAAGCAAGTGCTCGGCGCACTGAGCGCTCTCTGGGCCCGGCTGTGAGATTTAAATTAGGTGTGTGGACAGCAGCTCGCTGGCGATCTCTCTGAATCCCGTACCGAGTCAGTTACACCGGGGCACCTCGGATGGAGCAGGTGTGCCCTCCCTGCCCGCTCCAGATAAACCCCGATGGCCACGAGCTTCCAGAAGCAAAACCCAGGTATGCGGGTTCAAGGACTAAGGTCATCCCTTCCACCTCCCCACCCCCTCGGGGTCCTGGCTGTCACGGCCACGATCTGCCTCTGGGCGCCATCTCAGCACACCAACAGCCTTGACCCAGAGACAAATGAATCTCAAAACAGATCAGCTCCCTGCAGAGATGTCTCTGGGCCCCATTTACAATGTTAGAATCCAGAACTGCACGGCCGCTTACCCTCTCATGGCATTCATAATAAGCAGTAGTAAATAAATTACCTAGCATCTGCTCCTGGCAGGCAGGCGGTAGGAAAATTTGAAAGAATGGTGATGGGAAAGTGTAACGGTGGTGCAATTAGTGTTTAAGTACTGAATGTAATAGATTAATGTGAACAAACTTATGAAAATAAAAGTAAAAAAAAAAAATTAGACTGTGTGTGGAAAGCCTGCAGCACATGGTGCAGAACTGCAGCTCCCGGGCGCGGCTGGCAGATGGGGCGGGTGAAGGGCAGGGGCTTCTCCGGGCAGAGGCTTCTGCCCCTTCTCCAAGCGGGCGGCTACATTACCCCAGCCCCAACTCTGAACTTCTCAGAGGCTCCGAGTCAAAAGGCTCGGGTGAGGGTGAGTGAGACGAGCTGGCGAGCACTGAGCAGCCAGGCTTCTGGTGCAGGGTCGGAACCGGCACCTCCGGCACGCAGGCACGCACTCAGCCCACGGGGCTGTCTTGGGCCCGAGGGCACAGGCTAGAGTCAAGCTGCCTGGGTTTCACCAGTGACCAGAAGTGTGGCTGGAGGAAAGTGACCTCCCCTAAGTTTCCGCTTCCTGCAAGTGAAAGTGGAGAAGGTAATACACCCCAGCGCGTGCAGGGCCCCACACAAAGGGAGGGCCCCGTGAGCTCCGTGCCTCTGTAACCCCTGCCCTAGCTCCATACTCATTCATACAGAATGGAAACGTTACGACGACTCCTCCAGAACCCGGGGACACAGACCCTCGTCCTCTAAGAACTCCGGTCTGGAGACTCTCAGCACAGGGGGACCCCCTGGACAGCTCAACAGCGGCAAAGAATGTGGGATCCACGCGAGCAGAAACACTCAGGACTGCACAGTTCTCTGGTTCATTTTCTTTTGTAAGAAGCCGGCAGGGTTCCTGTTCACTGCGAGATTTCTTAGATGTACACAACTAAGCCAAACAAAGGGAGCTCAATGCTCGGTACAGCAAATTCTGGTGTGGGACCGACAATTACCGAGTCAGTCCCAGCACACAGAGTCCAGAGGGCTGGGGACGTGGAAAGCGCTGGTGGAGCACTTGCGGTGCATGAGTGAACCCCCCAGGAGTGCCAGAAAGACGAAAGTCCGACGAGAAGGCATCACAGACTCAATGTCTGGGTTCCAGAGAGACGATACAGAGGGGTAAGGTGCCTGCCTTCCATGCGCCCAGTCCTGGCATTGCACATGGCCCCTAAGCGCCACCAGGAGTGATCCCTGAGCACAGAACCGGGACTGTGTCCTGAGCACTGCCAGGCGTGGACCCCTAGGAATTAGGCTCAGCGACAGAACGCTTGCCTAGCAGGGATCCCTGGGAACTGCCCTGCATGCCGAATGCAGCCCCAGGCACTACGACCAAGTGTACACACAACGGAACCAAGGGTGCCACCCTCAGTCTTACCAACAACAAAAGGGAACTGAAGAGAAAACCAAAAAAAATCACCACACTTTGAAAAACCCAACTGGGAAACCTATATAGGTCAGGTCACTCTGGCAATTTAAAACCTTCCAGTCCCACCTGCCGGCTCGGCGGCCACATACCCAGAAAGGGCACTCTCTGCCAAGCTTCCTCCTCGGCTGCTGCAATGACGCGGGCTGAGAAATACGGGTCAGCCTGTCGAGAGGGAAGAGCCGAGCAAAGCACCAAAGAGAAGAGTGGTCGTTGGCACAGTCCCCAGGGGCTTTGCTCTGGGCTCCAGTCACAGTCCCCACTGGGCTCCAGTCACGGCACGGGGGAGTGGGTGAGGGCCGGGCCATGACCCCCAGGGGTCTGGAGTTAGCCTGACCTGCACAGGAATCCCGGCGAAGGTGCCCGATAGCCGTGACCTCGGGGGAGGTGCTGGATGTCTCACTCTACTGCCACGCCAAGTCACTTGGGTACATCTGCTTCGCAGGGCGGTGGTGAGGAGAAAATAACACACAGCACCCAAATACCAGACACTCGATCTGCGTTCAGTGACTAGAGTGGCTCCGTCTAGAGCCTTTCCTCTCCACGGTACGCTTCACTGCAAACTACAGAAGTCTGAAGAGGTATCTTCATCATAGTTTCCTCATATTTCCAATTTGTGTCTTTTTACTGGAGAGGTTGGGAGCCACATCCAGCGGTGCCCAGGCCTTACTCATGGCAGTACTCAGGGGACCCTACAGGGTGCTGGGGATCAAACCTGGATTGGCTGCATGCAAGGCAAGCGCCCTACCTGCTGTGTGATCACTCTGCCCCCTCCCCTAATTTATGTTTTAGAGACAGCCTTCTCCTACTCTGAATCATCTGGAGGTGTCTGCGGAAATGCAGATTCCGACTCTGTGGGATGTGGGGCCTGAACATCTCAATTATCACTTCCACGCTGCTGACCAGTTGAAGACCCAGTATACTGCTGGTATCCTGAGTCAGAGAGGCTCGCTCACGGCTTCTAAAGAACTCCAGGTTGGGGCTGGAGTGATAGTGCAGCAGGGAGGGCATTTGCCTTGCACATGGCTGACCTGGGTTCAATCTCTGGCATCCCACACAGACCCTTGAGCACCACCAAGAGTAATTCCTGAGTGCAGAGTCAGGAGTAACCCTGAGCCTCGAAAGGTGTGTGACTCACAAAACACACCAAAACAGACCACAGCGCAAGAGCGCTAGAACAGTGGAAGGGTGATTACCTTGCACTCGGCTGACGGGTTCAATCCCGAGCAATCCATATGATCCTCTGAGCACCATCAGGAGTGATTCCTGCATGAAGAGCAGGAGTAACTCCCGAACACCACCAGGTATGGTCCAGAAACCAAAACCAACCGAACAAACAAAAACACGACCCCCAACTACTCCCCCGCAAAAAACAAAAAACAAACAAAAAACCCAAACAAAAAGCATATCAACAAACAAAATACCCCCCAAAAGAAAGCCAGGGCTGAGGGAAACTTTAATTTAAAAATATCTATGTATTTTTTTTTTTTTGCTGGGGTCAAAGAGATAGCACAGTGGGTAAAGCACTAACTCGCCTTGCCTGCAGCTGGGCCAAAGTGACAGTACAGCGGGTAGGTGCTGCATATGGACCCCCGGGCTCAGGAGTGAACCCTGAGCACAAAGTCAGAAGTAAGCCCCAAGTGCCACCAGGTGTAGCCCCAAGATAAACAAAACAAAATTTAAAATTTTATTTTTGGGTCACCTCTGTCCGTGCTCAGGAGCTACTCCCGGGGTGCAAAGCTGCACTCAGCCCTTGAATCATCTCTTGAGCCGCAAGGGGCAAGCTTTGGGGGGACGGCACTAGTTATAACCACGAGAGATGCGACATGGCGACTCAGTGTTTTCAAAGCTCAGTGGTTTGTTTGGTTTTGGTTTGGGGCCTAGTGGTGTTCAGGGGATCAGGGGCCACTCCCAGCAGTTTGAGGGGGACCATACAGTGCCAGGGAGCAAAACTCGGTCTCCTGCATGCTACCACCCTCTTAAGCTCTCTCTCGAGTCCAAACTTTAGAGCACTGTTGCAATCTTCAGGGTACTGGCCAGACACGCAAACCCAGACGCACAGGCTGATTTAGCAGTTAAGACTGAGCTATTTCCAGCTGGTGCCGGCCAAGATCCCCCCCCCCCCTGCTGCCCTTCCCTTTGGTGCTGCCATGGGGCAGCACTCTGGCTGCTGGGGGCAAGCCCAGAGGGACAGCACTAACCACCCTCCACCCTCACCTGAAATGCTGGTGCCCTCTTTTTTTTTTTTTTTTTTTGGTTTTAGGTGCTCAGGCACCACTCCTGGCGGGGCTTAGGGGAGCATGTGCAGTGCCAGGGAGCAAACACGAGTCTGCTGCAAGCGCCCTCTATGCTGTACTATCATTCTGGCCCCCAACACAGCTTTCTTGAGGCTTGCTTCTTTCTTCACTCTTAAGAACACAGATAATGTCAACTTAGGGAGTTGATTGCATCACTGTCACTGTATCACTGTCATTCCGTTGCTCATCAATTTACTCGAGCAGGCGCCAGCAACGTCTCCATTCGTCCCAGCCCTGAGATTTTAGCAGCCTCTCCTTACTCGTCTTTCCCAATGATTGGAGGCTCTTTCAGGGTCAGGGGAATGAGACCTGTTATTGTTACTGTATTTGGCATATTGAATACGCCATGTCACTCCTGGCAAGGTTCAGAGGACCATATCAGGTGCCGGGGATAGAACACAGGTCAGCCAAATGTAAGGCAAGTGCCCTACCTGCTCCAGTATCTCTCCATCCCTCAGCAATTGTCTTTTACCCACTCAGTTATTTTTTCATTTTAATAAAAATTTTAAGGCCATTTCCCCTTCTTTTGGTTGCTGTTTCAATGATCAAGGGTCACACACATGCTTGGCTGCAGTATTTGCACATTTTCAGCTCTGGTACCAAGGGGGGAATTGTCCATCTGGCTGTGTGGCTCACACACACTCAGACACTGTGATCAGCGAGTTGTGGTGCCCACACATGACCATGCTCCTTACTGGCATAGGAGTTATAGTGGCTGTGTTTACTAGGGGTCCACTGTGGTGCACACACTATCTTACTTGCCAGAGAATGCATTCCCTGGCTTAGCAACTTGTTGGGGGCGCACTGCATTTTCGCAGGGCTCACACAACTGGCTATAAGGCAGAAAAATCACTTGCTGAGCAAAGGGTCAGAGAGCAGAGCTACAGGATCCAAATCGGAGCTTCCAGAACTGAGCTCAATGCACATGGACAACAGGGATCTGCACTGATGACCACTCGATTGCACACAGGTGCTCAAGCCCCTCTGATCCTCCTCCCAGCCCTTTCCTGAATTTGTTGGCTTTGGGGCCACGCCCAGCAGTACTATGGTGGCTCAGTACTTGCCGGTTGACTCCCGGCATGCCAAAGACAGCCTTCTGCACAAACAGCAAGAGCCCTAGCCCACTGAGCTGTCTCCCCAGCCCTTAGCTGCTCTCTCAGAGGGACTCTGCCCAGCAGGGCCCACAGTGCTCAGCAGCCACCAGAATAGTACTGTGGACTGAATTCAGGCCTCATGTGCTGTACCGCTTGCATGCTATCGCCCATTCAGAGCCTTTTCCAATGTTATACTTTGTATAGAACATATGGTCTAACTTCAGTGCAGGCACCACTCAAAGATACCACTGATACCATTTAGAGGACAGATAACGTCAACTTAGGGAGTTGATTACATATACAGAAGTAGACAGCATAGCAAGCAGAGAGACAGTGTAAAGGAATAGAGTACATTCCTTTACAAGCGTTGCATGTCAAAGGCTTAGGTTCAACCCCTGGCAACAGTCCGAGCACTGTGGAAGTGACTCCAGAGCACTGAGCCTGGCATAGCCCCTAGGCACTGCTGGAGGTGGCCCCAAAACAAGATACAGAAGGATCCAGCACAATGCCTGGCACTTCGGGGAATGAAACGATCAGCTACTGAGATTTGATTTAAATTCCGACTCGCCAAGTTTCTCGCCTTGGAGTCTAAAGCAGCCTTTCCCATTTCCATCTCTGTGGCTTCTGCACACGCAGGGGAATTATCGACTAACATGCTAGGTCATGCCGGCCATCCCTCAACACACACACATTCCCAGGAAGTGAATGGTGGAGAAGCCCAAACACCTCCGCGTGCCAGGGAGTGTCCTCCACAACAGGTCTCCCAAGCTCTCCTGTTACCCCCGAAGCCCCCCACCTTGACACACCCCTACAGCCACACGCTCTGAGGAGTTTGCTGATCACAGAGACCAAGCCTCTCCCTGGCCCTTGTTCTGTCTGTGCTCCTTCCCAGGCTGGCAGGCGGCTTCCCTGTGCCCTACTGGGCAAAGCTCTGACCGGCTCCGGATCTGAATTCTGAGCATCTCTCTAAAATCTCCCCCACTGCCCCTCCTCTTTTTTTTTTTTTTGTTCTTTTTGGGTCATACCCAGCAATGCTCAGGAGACCATATGGGATGCCAGGGATCAAACCCAGGTCGGCCTCGTGCAAGGCAAACGCCCAACCCACTGTGCTATCGCTCCAACCCCGCCCCTCCTCTTCTGAGGAGGAATCGCATCAGCATTAGCAGTGAGCGTTTGCAACCTCCTAAGCAGTTTATTCATTATTTTGCAGTATTTAGGATGCATAGCAAGTAGCAAACATGTTGCTATAGGCAGAAGTTGTTATTATCTGCATTTTACAAATGAAAAAAAATTTTTTTTTTTGTTTTTGGGTCACACCCACCAGGGCTGAGAGGCCACCCCAGCCTCTGAGCTGGAGGGTTGCTCTCAACACTCAGGGGAGTAGGACTTCCCCATGCAAAGCAGGTGCTCAGCCCCCTGAACTACCTCTCTGGCCCCCACAAATGAAATTTAGAAATGAAGTTGTGTAAGATCAAGTTAGGGAGCAACAAGAAAGATGACATTCAGCTCCACGACTGCCGGGCCCGGGGCCAGAGCGACAGTACAGCAGGCAGGGCGCTCGCCTTCCGTGCAGACAACCCAAATTGAATCGCAGCACCCCGTAGGGTCCCCTGAGCCCCGCCAGGAGTGGTCCCTGAGTGCGGAGGCAGAAATAAGCACTGAGCACAGCTGGGTGTAGCCAAAAAAATAGAAAAGGAAAGAAAAGGAAAAAGCCGGTCAGGCTCTGACTTGTACATGAGACTAGAGGGTGTTACTACAGGCCACAGCCCGCAGGCTTCCTGGGGAGACAGGAGAGTGTGGTGTGTGTCAGAGCAGAAGCTCCACAAGTGTGTTCACACTGAAAATTCATGAAGTCATTTTCTTACAAAATCTGCACCTTTCTCAGTGTACTGGATGCTTCAGTTAAAACCTCTTCATTCTCTTTTGCAGGCGGGGTCAGGGACTGAACCCAGGATTTCACACGTGCAAGGCATGTGCTCTACTGATGAGCCATATCCCTAAGCCCTTAAATCCAAAAACAAAAACAGATATTAGGGGTGGGCTTGTTGGAGACACAGTACAGGTGTAAGGAGCTTGCCTTAGGCAGCTTTATGCAGCCACCTTGGTTTAATCCCTAGCAGCACTACAATCTCCTGATCAATGCTAGGGGTCACTCCTGACAGGCCTTGGAGCTGGAGAGACAGTACAGCAGGTTAAGGTTGCCTTGCATGCTACTAAACTAAGTATGGTCCCCTGCACAGCCTATGGTTCCCAAAGCCCCACCAGGAGTGATCCCTGAGCAAGAAATCAGAAGTAAGCCCTGAGCACTGCGGGGTATGGCCCCCTGACCAAAACCAAACAGACAAAAATAATCCTCCGGAGGACAACCTCTGCATGTCTAGCCCTGAACTTATCCAACACAATACACATAGGTAGCTAACCCAGGGCAGGAGACAGTGGCAAAAAGGGTAGGACTGTTGGCATCATGAAACTGCCAGATTGGCCAATGACCTGCAGAATAAGCCAGAGATCAAGCCCTTTGAACGCCAGTTTCTGAATGCTAAAGGGGGAGAGTGAATACCACAGAGCTGTGCACGCGCACATGCTCACACGCACACAGACACACAGACACACACACACACGTGCACACACGTGTGCCAGGCAGATAGTACAGTGGGGAAGACGCTTACCCTGCCCACAGCTGATATGGGTTTGATCCCAGCACTACACATGGTTGGTCTCCTGAGCCCTGCCAGGAGTGATCCCTGAGGACAGAGCCAGGAGTAAGCCCTGAGCATGGCAGGTTATGCCCCCACCCACCCAGGTGGTTTCAACATGCTTAGGTAGTTTACTCTAAAATGAGGAGGTCTGGGGACTGGAGAGAGATTAAATGCTGGAGCACATGTTCTGTGTTTCAAGAGCCCTGGGTTTGATACCTGGCATCACATGGTCCCCTGAGCACCAAAAAACCTGAAAACCAGAGCAAGAACAACAATCACCACCAAAGCAGGAACAGCAACATATGTGTGTGTGCATGTGTCTGTCTGTCTGTCTGTCTATCTATTTATTATCTATCTATCAACTATCTATCTATCTATCTATCTATCAATCAATCATATATACTTACTTCCATTTTGGGTCCATACCTGGCAGTGCTCAGGGCTTACTCCTGGCTCATGATCATCATGGCAGTGCTCAGGAACGCACTTTAACCCTAGTACTATATCTCTGACCCCACAAGAAGGAAGTTTTAAGTGGAAATGGATTATTTCAATCACAGCAACATAAAATGCACAAAATACTGTTATGCTGCTATAAAAAGGTTCTATTAGCAGGGGGAAAAAAAATCTCTGAGTAGACACAGTGCCTCCATCCCAGGAATTTACATGTAACATTACAAATATCTCCCAATGCGGGAGAGGCAGGCAAAGCAAACAAGGGCAATGGGTCAAATCCAAGCCACGGGCGAGTGGAGAAGAGCTATGCCAGGCCATGCAGGGGGGCAGGAGAGCTCAGTGATTACCAACCACTCGAAGCTATGCCTCCAGATGGCATGCCCTGACAAATAAAGACCCAGAGACCAGAAGACACAGCATCCTAGAGGGATGGCTGAGCATCCCGACAACACAATCACACCCCAAAACTGAACCTGTCTCTGGGAAGTATATGATCAAGCTTATAGGCAACAGGAAAGAAGACAGTAAATACAGCATGGGGGGTAGAATAAAAAAATTCCCAGAGTAAAGACACTCCCAAGACCTACTTTCTGCCACTAAAAAACTTTAGTGGCAGAAAAAAAAAAATTTTTTTTTAAAGGGACTGGTAAACAATGAGATTCAAAATGATCACATTTGTCAGACAAATAGAAATATGAACACTGCTATTAAAATTGTTACTTTTTTTTGGCTTTATGGATTACACCCAGTGATGCACAGGGGGTATTCCTGGCTTTGCACTCACGGGGATCATATGGGATGCTGGGGATTAAACCCAGGTCGGCCATCTGCGTGCAAGGCAAATGCCCTACCCGCTGTACTATCGCTCTGGCCCCCAAAACTATTACTATTTTTGGGGGCCATAGACCCTGAGCACCGCTAGGTGTGATCACTGAACACAGAGCTGGGAATAACCCTAAACATCACAGCCTCACCCCCATCTGTTAGTATTTAAGGGTATTATTACACTTGACTACAAAAAGATCTTTTTAAAGAGATTCTACATTGAAACATAAATAATGTCATTTCTGGGAGTTACTTTAAAATAATTTTTTTGGGTTTTCTTTGGGGGGCGGGAGGGGCACACCCGGTGGTACTTAGGACTGGTTCTGCACTCAGGGATCACTCCTGGAAGTCCTTAGGTCATCATACATAGAGCAGGGGACTGAGGCCAGCCACGTGTAAGGCAAGCACCCTCCCTGCTGCCCTATCTCACAACCCCTACTTTAAAATAATTTGTGGCAGCAGAGTGGCTAGGGAAAGAACTGCCACTAGTCAGTTGATGCTTGGGACAGGGGCTCATTATCCTAATCTATCTTTTGAGTATTCAAAATTCAATTATCTAATGTTACAGAGTATCTGCAGGTCCCAGGCTATACGCTGCCATAGGCTGCCATTTTGTAAGTGGCATGGCTTTAGAACTGCTTTTTTTTTTTTTAACTACATGAAACTACAACCATCAGTATTCCTACTGTTCCAATTATGAGAAGAAAGATGTAGTGACTCAGTAAAGCCTTCCCTCAAGTCCGGCTCTAATCACTGTCAACGGCCATTTCCCACTGATGAGGCAAAAAGCCCCCTGCCACATTTCAGACAGGCTCGCTAACTTCCAGCAGGCTAACGTCACAAAGCAGGAGTTGCCAAGAGGCAGCTGAGGATGGGCGACATGACATAACATAACCAGGGAGTCCATTCGGGATGTCCTCGAGATGGTCCTGGCCTTGCTTTGTAACCTGGGAATATACGCCAATTGTGCTCATGACCTTGGGACGGTCCAAACCCTGCTTTTCAAAATAACATGCTTTGGAATTCCTGCTTCTGTACTCTCCTGCCAACTGCCTGCAAATGCCCTAACAGATAATGGATAAAATGGAGCTCTCTCCTCTGTTCTGAGCCCAGTTCTGGAGCACAAGCTCAATGGGGTCCATGAGCATAATTTAAGCGTTTTCTTGCTCCTCAAGGTACGCTGTTTGGTTTTCTCTGACTTTGGGTGGGAATTTCCACAGCACTACCATAGCCCATAAATAAATTTCCTTCAGGGGCCGGAGCGATAGCACAGCGGGTAGGGCGTTCGCCTTGCACACGGCCGATCCGGGTTCGATCCCCGGCATCCCATATGGTCCCCCACGCACTGCCAGGAGTAATTCCTGAGTGCAAAGCCAGGAGTAACCCCTGAGCATCGCTGGGTGTGACCCAAAAAGCAAAAAAATAAATAAATAAATTTCCTTCAAAACTTCCTGACTAGGGGCTGGACAGTACAGCAGGAAAGGTGCTTGCCTTGTGTGAAGCCAGCCTGGGTTCAATCCCTCCACCCCCTGCACCTTCAGATGATCCCCAAGCACCACCAGAAGTGACCAGAAGCACAGAAACTGGAGTAAGCCCTGAGCATTGCTAGGTGTGGTCCAAAAACCAAACAAATCGAAACTTCCCGACTCTATCACCTTTCACACTGAAATACAGCTGGGTTGTAAGGAAGGGACAGGGAGGTGTGGTGCTAAGATAAGGGAATGAACACTTCCTAGTGGTTCCTGTCAAGGTACAGATGGAATCTCCCACATGTCTACAGAGTGATCTCCCCGTGCCCCGGGGAACTTCTGGTCTACATGAGTGGGACTTTTTCCATCTTGTCCACTGCTTGGTCTCCAGTGATCTCCTAGAGGAAGGGAAGGTTTATTTCCGTTTCTCAGATTAAAACACTGAAGCTTAGAAGCTGGAAAGTTTGCTGCATTACACATCCCTATCTCAGAGTCTGAGAGACTGAGTAAATCTTTGGCATGTGGGAGGCCAGAGTCTGATCCCAGGCAGGGCAAGGGTGCCCAAGCACCGGGCCAGAGTTGTCCACACAATGGGTGTGGCTCAAAACCTACAACTAGTTTGTAGCAATTTTGTTTCCTTTTTCTGGCTACACCCGATGGTGCTCAAGGGACCATACAGGATGCTGAGGATAGAACCCAGGTTGGTCATGTTAAAGGTAAGTGCCTCACTCCAGTTCCCAATACTGCAATTATTAATTTCAATATAAACTAAAAAAAAATCATCAAAGCACGCGAACTCCTGTTTATACTTGGTTACTCCCCCAAAGCCTGCAGTCTGGGATGAAACATTTCTAAGACGTAAATTACCTAATAATTGAGGGTAGCAACAACAGGAAAGGAGCAACTTCATCATGACAGGGTAGAAAGGGGAGTAGGTAGTGAGGAAACAAGTCCAGCTGGAGAGAGAAAAGGAAAAGTGGGTGTCCTGACCTAGTGCCCAGAGTCAAAGAGCAAGGTCACAGGAAGGAACCCAACCTCCCAGTCCTCCCTCCTTATCTCCCACATTAACCCAAACCATTCACCTATTTCCAGTAACCCCACCAGTGTCAGGTAATGTGAAAGGTGCCATGAGGGGCCCAGGCAAGACAGTCTGCTTGCTGAGACTGCCATCTCTGCCAGTGCCACGATGAGAAGAGTGGGCATAGTCGGCAGAATCCCAGTCCCCAGGAAGGTCAGACACGCAGAAATTCCTGCTCTAGAACCTAACAGGAAGCTCGAGCCTGGGATGGGGGAGACCATGGCCAGACCCCAGGCAGGAGTGCAAGAGACAGTTACAATCTCCCAACACGCGAGCTTCTAAATCCTAAACATCCCAACTTCCCAAGTTCTGACAGTTGCGCTAGGGCAGGGAGTTCCTTTACACGCTGATCACGAAGAACCCCAATGGCTCTGAGGTTCCACTGGCTCCTCGAAGCCAATTTCACTGATCTGGGAAAGTTCACCGGACTTCTCTGGAACCTGTTTTCTCACTGGCGTGGAGACACCCTCCCCTTCCCTAGGAAATTAACTAACTGGCTGTGGCAGATCAGACGGGCTTCCCTTCTCCTCCCTGCTGGCCCAGGTCAGCTCCCAGCTGCCCACCACGTGCTCAGAGGCTCCCGCACCTCCGGTCGCTCATCCTTCTAACAAACGCCCCCGAGGCTCCCCCCTACCACCCCGGGCCCCGACCCAGAGTTCTGGGGCTGTATCCCTAATTCTGAACGTCTCGCTGTCCGCAAGTCCCCTCATCACACCGTAATCTATATGCCTCTGTCCAGGGCTCACCAGACACCCCCTCCCCCCAAGCCTTCTTCCGGGCTCCTACTTCTTAAGGGATCCGATGAGTCCCGGGTGCTCTAACTCGACACAATACCGGACCCCTCGAGAACTCTGATCCTAACTCTGATCCCCCCCCCCCCCGGGCCTCCAATTCGAACCCTGCTCCAAATGCCCGAGCAGAGCCTCAGACCCCGGTCAGAGGTGCCCAGGCCTTAGTCGCCAGCCCCGCAGCGGGCCAAGCCGGACCTTTGGCCGGCCTGACCTTGGCGCCCCACAGGTCCCGCGCGGCGCGGCGCCCCGGCCCACCTGGGTGCCCTTGCCAGCCCCCGGCGGCCCCAGCAGCACTGCCCGGATGCCCTGCGGGTACTCGTCGGCGTGTGTGTGCGCGGGCGCGTTGGGAGCCATGGCCGCGGGTCCCTCGCTGCTCCAGCCGCCAGCACACCTCGCAGGTCCCCCGCTTCCAGGCCAGTGCGCCACGCACGCCACGCACTCCCCGCTCGTCGCTCGCACTGGCCCTTCGCCGCGTCCATCATTCCGTTTCGAGCGCGACAGACACTGGAACGCACCAATCAGAAGGCGACGCTGGGAAAGGGCGCTTTTGATTGGGTAGAGTAGTGCGCTAGTAAGGAAGAGGCGGGCGGGATCCGTGCGGAGGCGGGCGGGGGGGAGGAGGCGGGGCTCGCGCCGGAGCGCGGCGTGGGCGGGAAGAGGTGAATGAGACCGGCCCGAGGCAGGGCGACAAGTTCTAGTTAAGCTTTTGACAGTTATGACAGCGGCAACTTGGGTGGAGTCCTCCGATATTACCTGTGGGCTTGTAAATGGGTAAAATCAGTCTCTAAGACTGACGGTATTTATCAAATATCACTTGGAACAGCAATTTTATTTCTAAGGAATTCAAAAGAAATAATCAAGGAAACGGGTAAAGTCTGTGTTAAGAAATAAAGGCAGGGCTAAAATTGTATATAGCAAAGATAAACATCTGTCGCGTACAAATAGCCCCGAAGTCTCAAACGGAAAGTCAGTATCTTAAATGTTCAGCTTAAGACGAGATTGGTTAGGGCTGAGAGTATCATGGGTAAGTCGCTTGCTCTGCTTTCAGTCGACCCGTGTTTGATCCCGGGCACCCCATTTAGCCCCTTGAGTGTCCTCTTGGAATGAGCACAGAGCCAGGAGTAAACTCTGGATACCGCAGATGTGGCCTCAAAGCAAAATAAAATAAAACCCACCCCTTAAAAAGAAGGAAAAAGGAAAAAAGAGAGATTGGCTAAATAAATTGCAACAGATTTGCACACTGTAACCTCTTCATTGTATCAGATTATGGGGGAGGGGGAATATTCACTAAACAAGATACAGAATTGCAGTTGCCACGGAACCCTACTTTTATTTGATAGAGCAGCAATCTGTGTAATGGGATTTCAGGAGTATCTTTCTTCCTTGTGCATTTTATATTTTCAAAAACTTTTATAATGCAATCCACAATAAAGGTGGGTTTGAGGGGCTGGAGCAATAGCATAGTGGGTAGGGCGTTTGCCTTGCACACGACTGACCCAGGTTTTATTCCCAGCATCCCATATGGTCCCCTGAGTACCACCAGGAGTAATTCCTGAGTGCAGAACCAGGAGTAACCCCTGTGCATTGCCGGGTGTGACCCAAAAAGCTAAAAAAAAAATAACAACTGTTTTTTTGTTTGTATTTTATGTTTTTCTTTTTTTTCTTTTTCTTTTTTTCTTTTTCTTTCTTTCTTTTTCCTTTATGTCTTTTTTTTTTTTTTTGCTATTTAAGTAAAAGGGTTTTATTTAGGAAAAATGAGAGAAGAGAGAGAAACAGGAACCCCATAAAGTAAAAGAAAGGAATTACATCCAAGTTGGACGAGGGTGATTCCAGACTGGAATGTGCCAATAGACATTAACAATAAGAAAACCTTTTGAAATCAGGAAAAGGTGATATTTTGCAGAAGAAACAAGCTTTTCTTAGACAGGAAAAATAACTTCTATAGCTTGTGTGTGAAAGTTTAATTTACACCCCTATGAAGCAATCTCTAAGGCCCTGGCAGCCCAAGCCCAGCCCCAAGGGCCCTTCTTGGTCAAGATTGTGATTATGAAATAATTGTTTCCCCATAGTCTTATTTATTTATTTTTATTTGTTCTTTGGGCCAAAACCACTGCTACTGGGGGGGCTGTTACTGGCTTAGTACTCCAGGATCGCTCCCTGTGGTGCTTGGCTTCCAGCTAGAGAAATCACAGGGGTCTCCGGGAAAGAGAAAGGACTTGAGGGGTCCAGAAGATTCAGGATGTGCACAAATTCTAATGAGGGACAGGAAGTCAAAACAAGTAGGCCAAGCACACAGGTCAAGTCATGGCCCAAGAGAAAGTCTGGTTGGAAAGGCCCTTTGCACCATCCGTCACCCAGGGCTGCTGGACTCTCACCTGCCTCCCAGAGCAGGCCCTGCCACTTTGCCTCTATCCCTCAGAGGTTAAAGTACTGGGCAAACACATGTGCTGGTCAAGTGTCTGGTCATGTGATCACTCCCCGCTAACAGTTGCTAGGAACAGAGAGATAACAGAGACAGGGAGATAGAGAGATCACGATCTATCCAGTAGGCTTTGGGCAACTGGAAGGTTCACGTTTTCTGAAGCTTTCTTGCAGGGGACACTGAAGAGGAGAGAAATGCAAATCTCAAACAAGCTGAGAAATGTTTCTGTTGGAGTGGGCCAGAGAGACAGTATGGGGGCTGACCCCAGGCCAAAACTACATATGGGTCCCGAGCACTGCCCATAGTGATCCATGAACGCAGAGCTAAAAGAACACCCCGAACGCTGATGAGTGTGGCCTCCCCCAAAAAATAAAACAAAAAAGAGACAGGTGTTTCTGTTGGAGTTTTGTGAATGACTACATTATTCATACAGCAAAAGAGACTCTTGCAGATGGATAAATGAAGGGTTAGAAGATGGAAAGATTAGTCTGATTACCTGGAATGGCCTGATATAACAAGAGGGAGCCAGGGAGCCAGAGAAGGTAGTCTGATGAGATAAGAGCTAAGAATGGTGTGATTGATTTCTGATTGGGGCCACAAGTCCAGGAAGATGGCAGCTGGAAAAGTAAGGTAGTAGAATGTCCCCAAGAAGCTCCAAAGGAAGTAGAATGTCCCCAAGAAGCTCCAAAGGAAGTAGAATGTCGAATGTCCCCAAGAAGCTCCAAAGGAATATATCTTTCTGCTCATGTCTTCATTTTTTTAAATTTCTTTTGCTTTTTGGGTCCCACCCGGCGATGCACAGGGGTTACTCCTGGTATTACCCCTGGAGGTGCTCAGGGGACCATATGGGATGCTAGGAATCGAACCCGGGTCGGCCACGTGCAAGGCAAACGCCCTACCTGCTGTACTATTGCTCCAGCCCCTCATGTCTTCATTTTATCCCCATTTTGTACTTTAAATTTTCAGAATGGACTGGAGCGATAGTACAGCGTAGTATCATAGTATCGTAGTATCGTGCCTTGCATGTGGCCAACCCGGGTTCGATTCTTCCATCCCTCTCAGAGATCCCAGCAAGCTACCAAGAGTATCCCACCCGCACGGAAGAGCCTGGCAAGCTACCCGTGGCATATTTGATATGCCAAAAACAGTAACAAGTCTTACAATGGAGTTACTGGTGCCTACTCAAGCAAATCGATGAACAATGAGACGACAGTGCTACAGTGCTAATCTTCAGAATTGTTAAGTCAACACATTTTTGTTGTCTCAAACCACCAAATCTGTAGAAATTTGTTATAGCAGCAGTAGAAAACAATTACGTGCTTTGGGTACAACAATAAAAACAGACTCAGGGGGCTGGAGTGATAGCACAGTGGGTAGGGCGATTTGCTTTGCACGTGGTTGACCTGGGTTCAATCCCCGGCATCCCATATGGTCCCCCCAGCACCACCAGGAGTAATTCCCAAGTGCAGAGCCAGAGGAACCCCTGAGCAATGCTGGGTGTGACCCAAAAAGAAAAAAAAGGACCCAGGCTACATTAAGCAAGAAAGGGATTCATTGGGAGGATACTAGTGCATAAAGAAAGAGGATCCAGGGGCTGGAGGGATAGCACAGCGGGTAGGGCGTTTGCCTTGCACGCGGCCGACCCGGGTTCAAATCCCAGCATCCCATATGGTCCCCTGAGCACCGCCAGGGGTAATTCCTGAGTGCAGAGCCAGGAGTAACCCCTGTGCATCGCCAGGTGTGACCCAAAAAAGCAAAAAAAAAAAAAAAAAAAAAAGAAAGAGAGGATCCAGCCCACTTGGGTCATGTATCCATCAGGAGTATATGGATAGTGCATGGGTATTGACTATTTCCCCTCTTTATATTCCCGGTGGGAAGACCTCTTTTAGAGTGAAATGCTTTTCTCTTCCTCTACTTCCTCATCCTATCAGAGAAATGACCTTCTGATTGGTGAGTTGGAAAGCCTGAATGGAACTCAATTCAATTCTTCCTCCCTCTTTCTCATTCACACCTACCTGTCCCCAAGGAGCATGTCTTTTGACTCTCTTCCTCCAGGCTCTGAATTTTTCAGTGCCTGGTTCTCACCCAGAAACATCACAATTTTTCCAGCAGTTCCTGGAGCTAATAGAGAAGAGGAATATTTGGGTTTAGTATTAGCAAGTCCACTTGTCCATTACACCTTAAGGATCATGCCAACAGCTTTGTCATAAGGGTGAAATTTGTTTCTCTCTGCCTTATTGTCTATGATAGTTTACACTTTGGAACTTAACTTGGTTGAGACTATTCTCTATTTAGTCTGGACTCAGGGACTGGAATGATCCAGCTCAGCTGTTTCCTATATCCATGTTATCTGACTCAAGATTCAAAACCCTGGCTGGACTTAGATCTCAGGTTGACCCCTGGACAAATGTGAAGAGGACAATAATTGATGACTGTTTTAAGATTACAGGAAAGAGGACTGGAGCAATAGTGCTGTGGGTAGGTTCTTCTCTGGCTTGAAGTCATCCTGAGTTTGATTTCTGGTACCCCATATAGCCCCCCAAGCCCCGCCAGGAGTAATCCCTGAGCACAGAGCCAGGAGTAGGCCTTGAGTCCCACAGAGTGTGGCCCAATACCAACCAAGCAAACAAAAAAAATAGCAGGAAAGAGGCTGGAGATGATGCAAAGGACTGGAATAAATGCTTCGCATGAGAGGCCTGGATTCAATCTCTGGAACTGCATCGTACCCTGACCACTGCTAAGGTTGGCCCCCAAACAAATAAATAAGGTTATAGGAAATGTCTGGAAGAAGTGAATCCTGGAGAGCAAATGATGATAATTTCCAAAATAAGAGGTAAGAACTCTTAGGCAGGGGGCCAGAGTGATAAACAGTGGGTAGGGTGCTTGCCTTGTATGGCCAACTTGGGTTCGATCCCCAGCACCCCATACAGTTCCCTGAGCCCACCAGGAGTAGCTCCTGAATGCAGAGTCAGGAGTAACCTCTGAGTATCACCAGGTATGTCCGCTACCCACCCCCCCCTAAAAAAAAAACAATCAAATCTTAGACAGATAGCCATGAGAGATGTCCACCGATGGTCCATTTTTATTTTTATTTTTATTTTCTGGTGGGGGCTGGGTGTTGGGCCATCCCTGGTTGTGCTCAGGGGCTATTGCTGGCTCTATGCCCTGGAATGACTGTTGGCAGTGCCCAGGGGATCATATATCGTATCCTGGTCCACTTCATATCAGGCAAGTGCTTAACCTCCTATACTATGTCTCCAGCCCTATGGGCTAATCATTTTTTTTTTTTTCAGGTAGGGATCAAGGATCAAACCCAGGGCCTCCTAGATGAGAAGCTGGCTTTTTTCTTTTTCTTTTTGCCACTGAGTTACATTCCAGTGCTCATCAAATTCGCCTTAAATAGCGTCATTAAAACTCACGTTTAGTGAGCACAGACCAAGGGCCCAGATTACGGTTGGTGCTGAGAGCTGTGGTGACAGAGGGCTGGGCCTCCGAGTGCAGAGCACTGCAGTCAACTGCGTGTGGGGACAAGTGAACTGGCACCTTAGGTCAGTGACGGGGCAGTGCGGGTGGCAATGGGGACACAGCGGAGGGGCCTCGATCCCAGGCTTTAGGGGGGTCACAGGTGAAAGAAAAGAGGCCTGTCGGGGGAAGAGGACTTGCCTTGGAGGGGGGAAGAGGAAAGACTATTGCAGACAAAGAGGGTGCAGAAGGCGCAAGGGCAAGAGCAAGAGAGGCACTATGGAGGCAGCAGAGTGGGAGTCCCCACGGAAATCCAAGAACACACAGGCTTTGGGGGGAGCAGAGCCACCCGCCACCCAGCAGAAGCGGGAAGGGCAGAATCTCACTGCCTCGCTGGCCGCGGGCAGCGAGCACATGATCACGCTTGACCAGCGGATGTGTTTGCCCAGGACTTTGACCTTTGTGGGCGAGAGACAGAGTGGCAGGGCTGCTCTGGGAGCAGGTGAGAGTCCAGCCACACTGGGTGACTGATGGCCCGGAGGGACTGTCTGACTAGGCTGTTTTCTGAGCCACGTCCTGGCCTGGGTCTTCGCCTCCTTGCTTTCAGTTTCTCTTCACGTTTGGAATGCTCAACGGTCACACTGTTCACCTTCCGGTTTAGGTTCGAGGCCATCGCGCAGAGCCAAGAGCGGGTCAGGCTTGCGGCAGTCACAGTCTGAGGGATGAAGACAGGAACCGACAGGGGTGGGGGCGAGGGGTGTTCCTGCAGGCAGCTAAGGAAGGTTTTCTTCTGGAAGCATTTCTCAAATGCTCTTAAATTTTGTCTAAAAGACAAAATCTGGGGCTGGAGCTGTAGTACAATGGGTAGGGTGTTTGCTTTGTATATGGCCAAACCAGGTTCCATCTCCGACATCCCATATGGTCCCCCGAGCACCAGGATGAGTGCAGAGCCAGGATTAACCCTGAGCATCACCAGGTGTGGTCCCCAAACAAAAAAAAAAACAAAATTTGAGGTTAGAGTGATAGTACAGTGAATAGAGCAGTTTGCCTTGCACACAGCTGGCCCCCAACCCCCCTCTGGTTTGGTCCCGTGAGCCCACTAGGAGTGATCCCTAAGCACAGAGGCAGGAGTAAGCCCTGAGCACTGCCAGGTGTGGCCCCAACCCCTCTCCCCCTGCAAAAAAAAAAAAAACATTAAAATGACAAGTTTTTTTATTTTATTGGGGAGCCAGAGAGATAGTATAGCAGGTAAGTCTCTTGCCTTGAGTGTAGCCAACCCAAATCTGATTCCTGGCACCCCACGGTCCCCTGAGTAATGCCAGGTGTGGTCCAAAACTTCCCTCATCAAAACAAACAAATAAAAAACAAATAAAAATTCTAAATCTTAAGTCTGGGCAACCAAAAACTGAGAGAAAAAAGGGTGACTAGCGCAGAAATCAGAGACTGATTCTAGAGTTCAAAGGAAATCCTTCATTTCCTGGTGACAAGCCATTCTTTTTAACTAGAAAAACAACTCGGGTTTTTTTTTTTTTTTTTTGGCTTTTTGGGTCACACCTGGCGATGCACAGGGGTTACTCCTGGCTCTGCACTCAGGAATTACACCTGGCGGTGCTCAAGGGACCATATGGGATGCTGGGAATCGAACCCGGGTTGGCCGTGTGCAAGGCAAACGCCCTACCCGCTGCGCTATTGCTCCAGCCCCAAAACAAGTCGTTTTAAAAAAATACATTTTATTATAGTTTTAGGAAACATGGTTACAATAGTTTTAACATTCATGGTCTTTATGTGCAAAGTTATTGCACCCATCACTACCAGTGAGCCCATGACCCTCTCCCACTATTTCACTATGTCATAAACCCATCTTCAATCTTCCCCTCCCTTCCCCCACTACTTATTAATCACAGTTGTAATCCAAGGCCAAGGGAAACTCCCCACCCTTGGAGGCCCGATTCCATAGCTCCCTCTAAGTCGAGTCTTCCCAGGCCTTCAGTAAGAGCATCTTACATCACGATTGCTCTTCTCATGCTCCCACAGCTTCCTTCATCCCTTGCTCTTGTTGCAACTTACTGTGATTTTTAGCTTTTCCTACCTATTTCCTACTTGGGACTCGCTACCCCAGAGCAGGCTCTTCTGCTCCTGGCTTGGGACCTGGTTGCTCACAGCAACAAGAAAAGGCAAATAGTTGGAGAGCAGGTTTCCTGGGCTTAGCCCTTCTCACCTAGCAAGTTGTGCAATCCCCTTCACAATATCTTGTGAAACATATCACCTTTTATAGGTGAAGATAGGAACTACTGGAAGGGCTGGGGAGATGGAACATCGGGTACGGCACTACCTTGCACATACTTACCTTGCACTTACCTTGACTTGAGTTTGAACCCTGGGCTCCACCAGGAGAAAGACTGGAGATCTGCTCAATGTGGCCCCCAAACAAAACAAAAGTTCAACAAATCAGACCTCTACTTCCAAGTTAAACTAAGAAAATATTTTGGGATTGGAGAGATAGTACAATAGGAGGGCAAGTGTCTTGTACCTGGCCTATCTAGGTTTCATCCCCAGGACCCCTTATCATTCCCTAAGTCATGCCAAGAGTGGTTCCTGAGTGCTGAGCCAGGAGTAAGCCTTGGGTGTAGTCCAAAAAACAAAGAAAAATGAAAGGAACTACTGGAGTTATTGGTCATTTTCCCAAGCAAAGGACTAGTCCATGGGAAAGCTGGACTCTCACCCCAGGAGTTTTGGCTCTTCTGCCTCTATTGCTCATGGCTACATTCATGTGCTGTCTCTCACGTGTCATGTCATGTCATGTCATGTCATGCGCCTTGGGAAATGCTTGTGGATTGAAATGGAAAGGCATTTACTAAAACAAGAGAAAGAGTTTCAAGGAGTGCCTTAGTTTCAGCTCATTATGCTGCAACAATTTCCAAGTCTCATTTTACAGGTGGATGCTTGCTCTGCTAAACACCAGGGGGCTGGCCGTGAGCAATGTGGTACTCAGCAGAGAAGAAAGAGATAATCTGGGTGAGCTGGGATGGGCTGGCCCCAGTGAAAACTGATACGAGTCTCTTTCTCCAACTCTGTACTCAAGTGGAGTCATGCTGGTTGCTTAAAATTGGTCATGGTGAGACTATTTATGGGATGGAAATTGGGAAATGCCCTTTCTCCTTAGAGAGCCGGTTGTTAACTCATCTTGACACAAGGAAAGGACAATGATGTTTTTTCTTAAAGCATCTTGCCAGAAAAGATACTGGCCCCTTGGGCATGGAAGAACCAAAGCCAGATACACTCACCTTTCACTGACTAAAGCAAGGAAAGGGTCCTGGAACATACAGCCCCACTGGAGCGAGCAAAAGGAGCAAAAAGGTGTGCCAGGGACTGGGGCAATAGCACAGTGGGTAGGGCGTTTGTCTTGCACGCGGCCAACCCGGGTTCGATTCCTAGCATCTCATATGGTTCCCTGAGCACTGCCAGGGGTGATTCCTGAGTGCAGAGCCAGGAGTAACCCCTGTGCATAGCCAGGTGTGACCCAAAAAGAAAAAAAAAAGGCGTGCCAATGTACACTCCTACAAATGCTGTCTGAGAGTATATGTTCCCTTTCTAAGAACCGCCAATCATGTTCATTTACTCCAATCCAATGGGTAAAACTTGATGTCTCATTCTTGTTAATTTCACAATTTAATAGTCAAAAAGTTCTCATCTAAGGAAATGATAAAACTATACTCTTGGGCATGTCCATGAGAAATCCCAGAAACCTATACCAGTGGCAGTGAGTATTTGTGAATAATAATCCAACAGGTCTTCACTGAGGATTCAAAGATGAGCAATGAGGGAAGTCCTTGAAAATTAACCTTGAGGAGTTTGTCTCTGACCTTTTTAAATATTTAAATTTTTTTTTTTTTTTTTTTTTTTTTTTTGCTTTTTGGGTCACACCTGGCGATGCACAGGGGTTACTCCTGGCTCTGCACTCAGGAATCACTCCTGGCGGTGCTCAGGGGACCATATGGGATGCTGGGAATCGAACCTGGGTTGGCCGTGTGCAAGGCAAACGCCCTACCCGCTGTGCTATTGCTCCAGCCCCTTGTCTCTGACCTTTAATAAAAAGATTCAGTGCTGGGTTTGAATCTCTTTAGTACAGTGGGTAGGAACTTGTCTTTCAGGTGACAGAGCTGGGTTCAAATCCTGGCACCCAGTATGGTCCCTCAATCCTGCCAGGAGTAATTCCTGAGCACAGAACCAGGAGTAACCCTTGAGCATTGCAGGGTGTGGTCCAAAGATAAACAAACAAAAAAGATTCAGTGAAGACTGGGGAGGGGGTTAGTTTGAGGACGGCAAGCGTATGAGTCAAGATCTCTTAAAAACAAATTTAGAAAAATGATAAAAGAAAAAGTTCCTGCCACAGAAGCAGGCTGGCAGACAGGAGGGAAACTGGGAACGCTGGTGGAAGGAAAGGGACACTGGGAAAGGACTGGAGTTTGATCACCTGGAGTTGTACACCTGAAGTTCGATCATGAATAACTTTGTAATTTGTGACAGTTAAATAAGTTACAAAAACTTTTTTAGCGGAAGAGACTCCAAGCTGCTGAATCGTCCCAGGCAGATGGACCTCTAGGCTGAAAACTCTGCAGCCTTCTTGGCATGGGGGCAGGCTAATTTCCTGCCCTGCTGAAGGCCCAGCAGCCCCCACCTATATATGGTCCCCCGAGCACAAGTGATCCCTGAGCACAAAGCCAGAAGTAAGGCATGAATACTGCTGGCTATGGTCCCAAAGACAAAGTTAACACTGCACTGCACTGTCGTCCCGTTGTTCATCTATTTGCTCAAGTGGACACCAGTAATGTCTCCATTGTGAAACTTGTTGTTACTGTGTTTGGCATATGGAATACGCCACGGGTAGCTTGCCAGGCTCTGCCGTGCAGGCAGGATACTCTCGGTAGCTTGCTGGGCTTTCCGAGAGGGATGGAGGAAAGACAAAGTTAAAAAGAAAAATTAAGTAACATAGATTTCTAATATTATATAGGTTTAAAGTGAACACTGTTATAAGTCAACATCTGTCCACTATGTTCTCTACTTAAAGTTCAATTCCACAGATTGAAGATGTAGCTCAGTGGTGGAGCATTTGCTTCACCGGGTTTGGACAGCAGTATTGATGAGGAAAAAGCCCCTTGCCCACGTTTCAAATAGGCTCATTTCCAGCAGACTAACAGCAGAGAGCAGGAGCTGCCAAGGGGCCGCTGAGTCTGGGCGACATCACAACCAGGGAGTGAGTGCATTCGGGATGTCCTTGAGAGGGTCCTAATCTCACTCGTAACCTTGGTAACCTGGGAATGTGCTCCAAATGTGCTCATGTCCTTGGGTTGGTCCAGATCCTGGTTTGCAAAATAACATGCCTTGAAATTTCTGCTTCTGTACTCTCCTCCAGCCAGCTGCCTGCAAATGCCCCGCCCAACCCCCATCTGATAGTCTATAAGACACAGGTCACCTTGGTTCTGAGCCCAGTTCTGGAGCCTGTGCTCAACTGGGTCCACTAACATAATAGTTTGCCACTTCTCAAAGCATGTTACTTGGTTTTCCAATAGCTTTTGTGGTAATTTCCACAACTGTACCCCCATGCCCCTCCAAAATGAAAAAAGATTCATGGGTTAGGGAGATGGCTCAAGGATATGATTTGCATGTAGAAGCCTTTTTGTTTGTTTGTTTTTATTTTGGGGCCAGACCTGGTGATGCTCATGGGTTGCTTCTGGCTCTGCACTCAAGAATTACCCCTGGCAGTGCTCAGGGGACCATATGGAATGCCAGGGATTTAACCGGGATGGCTGCATGTGAGGCAACAACTTTCATGCTGTACTTTCTCTCCAGCTCTGCATATAGGAGCCTTGAGTCAAACCTGGTACCTCATACAGTGGGTAGAGCACTTGCCTTGTAAACTGCAGACGTGGATTCGGTCCCCAGCATCCCATCTGGTCCTGTGAGCACTGCCAGGAGTTATTCCTGAGTGTGGAGCTAGTAGTATTCCCTGAGCATTGCTGGGTGTGGCCCCCAAACTGAACCAAACCAAACCCCAAAACCTGGCACTTCAGGGTCCCCCAATGTACTATGGGGAGTGACTAACACTAACACTTCTAGGTATATCCCCCTAAACAAACAAAAAGTAGTCCACTCCATCCTTCATTGTACAGTGTCTCTCTCCTCCTCTCACCTTCCTTTCCCCTTGCCACTGAGATTGTTGTCATGACAGCTGGGAGTGCTCCCATGCCTGGTTGCTTGCACTTTTAGTTGTGGTGCCTGCCAGAGTCCTGTCCTTTGGCCATGGTGCTTGCACAAAATCTGGCTGAAGTGCTCACCAGGGGTCACAAAATGGCGTGCACACAAACATTCCTCACAGTTCATCCCTGCCCTCCATGCTCGGATATCATTTTTTTGGGGGGAGGTCACACCCAGCGATGCTCAGGGGTTCTTCCTGGCTCTGCACTCAGGAATTACTCTTGGTGGTGCTCAGGGGACCATATGGGATGCCAGGGATTGAACCCGGGCCAGCTGCATGCAAGGCAAACGCCCCACCTGCTGTGCTATCACTCCGGCCCCAAAGCTCGGAGATCTTTAGTTGAGGTGCACGTGGCAGTCGCACTCACACCTTTCCATTGTGGTGCTCACACACACCTGGCTGTGGTGCTAGAGCTCGCAACTCTGTTGAGGCACTGAGGGGCCCAGTCAGCAGAGCTGTTGGGACTGTGCTCAGCGCATGTAGTAGATCCAGAGACGGGCCTTGCAGCCTCATACTTACAAGGCTGGTGACTTTTGCCACTGAGCTATTCCCTGGAACCCAACAGTTGACTCTTTTAACCTGATTTACTCAATCTCCCTCATCCCTTTCCCTTCTAATAACAATTTTATTTTCAGGTCAGGGATTGACTCTAGTCGCTGCAAGAACAAGCTTTGCATTGCAGAAGCTGAGGTCTGAGCTTCAGCACCCTCAGGTGTGGGCCCCAAACCAAAATAAAATGAAATAAAATAAGGACTTGGGGCTGGAGTGATAGCATAGCGGGTAGGGCGTTTGCCTTGCATGCAGCCGACCCGGGTTTGATTCCCAGCGTCCCATATGGTCCCCTGAGCACTGCCAGGAGTAATTCCTGAGTGCATGAGCCAGGAGTAACCCCTGTGCATCGCCAGGTGTGACCCAAAAAGCAAATAAATAAATAAATTAATTAATTAAATTAAATAAGGACTTGAGTGATAGTAAAGTGGTAGGGCATTTGCCCTGTATAAGGCTGGCCCAGGTTTGATCCCCAGTATCCTGTGTGTATCTCCGAGCACTGCAGGGAGTGATCTCTGAGTGCAGAGCCAGGTGTAACCCTGAGCTTTGCCAGATATTGCCCAAAAAACAAAATGAAAACAAATAACTAAAATGAATTATTTTGTTTTATTCTTTTGTATTCCACATAGGATTGGAGTGATGGCACAGGGGGTAGGGCGTTTGCCTTGCACGCAGCAGATCCAGGTATGATTCCTCCGATCCAGGTTTGATTCCTCCACCCCTCTCGGAGAGCAAGGCAAGCTACCAAGAGTATCTCGCCCGCATGGCAGAGCCTGGCAAGCTACCCGTGGCGTATTCAATATGCCAAAAACAGTAACAATAGGTCTCACAATGGAGAAGTTACTGGTGCCCGCTTGAGCAAATTGATGAGCAACGGAGGACAGTGACAGTGATGGGGGGAAGTGATTTTTTGCTTCACTTCCTCAAGCAAGGTGGAAGTTGGTTGCTCCCTCTGACTTTTTTCACCTTTGTTTGATCTCCAGTTCCAGCCATGCTGTTGCATGGCGACATGGGGAGTTCTAAACTGCAGCCTGGGGAACAAAGTATGTTTATTTCAGGTATGTGCCAGACCTTGGGGAGTGCTAATATGTGCCATAGCGGCGGCTTAGTTTGCTCTCAGGTGGCTCAGGTCTGCTGTATGCAAATGAAGCGCTCAGTCACGGCAGGTCTGATTGGTGGGAAGTTCCCTGGTGACCCGCCTTCTCCTTTACGTTCTGTTGGGGACTGGCCACGGTAGCCCCTGCTTGTTTTCCCTGAGAAGGGAATGAGCAGGGGAAAAAACTGGGCGTATGGGAGCTCCCTGCCCTGGCCGCTGACCCTGTAAAGGGGAGGCCGAAGGGAAGGCTACACCTGATCTGCCTTGGCCGGGCCAGGAGTCACGTTCTCATTCCTGAGAGAGTTCAAGGAACTGCCGCACTCGCAGCTGCAAAGTAGAGTAACAGATAATGTAGCTCGCTCAACTTGTAATTGCTGGCTTTCCCACGGCGTGTTCACTGCGTGCTATAAAAGAAAATGAACTTTGGAATAAAGTCGCTGTGTGTTTCATGCAGTCCTCCCTACCCCATATTCCGCTCTCATTTCCTCTCTTCCAACGAAGTTCAAGTTGGCTGCGCAGGACGCAGAGCATTCTTCTAGGAAGCAGCTGTGTCTGCGCATGTCCAAACCTGCTGGGGTGTCCCAGCTTGCTAGGGCCATTCTGCCAACAGTTCCTCACTGTTTCAGTTGCCCGGGCTCACTCAAACGACACTATGCACTGTTCTGTTTTTGTTCTTTTATGGGCCACAACTGGCTATGATCAGTGCTTACTCCTGGCTCTGTGCTCAGGGTTCACTCCTGGTGGGCTCAGGGAACCATATGCGGTGCCGAGGATCAAACCCAGGTTGGCCACATGCAAGGGAAGTACGGTAGCCCTGCATTGTCCCTAGGTCCTGTTCCCTATTTCTTGTCCGTGGGGGGGGGGAAGGGGTTCCTCTTTCTTTTCTTCTGTTGCTCAATAGTACACTATTGTGTCCCACCTCTATCCACTCCTCTGCCATTGGGCACTTTGGTGGTTTCCAGCCTGTGACTGCCATGAATAATCCCATGATGAGCACAGGTTGTACACCTTTCCCTGTGTCTTTGGGTTTTGTATTCTTGGGGCAGATACCCAGAAGTAGGATAACTAGATCCTATGGGATTCGATCTTCCATTTTGTTTTCTGCAGCTTTCCCTGTTTCAGAGGCTGAGGCGCCTCGTGAATTCAGCACTTGGCAGAGAAGAAGAGTGTGTCTGGGCGTCCAACGGGGGCCCTGACTTCTCACCACCAGGCTCCGACGACGGTGCCCCCCATGCGCCCCAGAAGCACTGGCACCAGGGCTGGGCTCAGCCCTGTTGAGATGTCAGAGGCATGGAGGGGGCTGTGGGACTGGCGCCCCACTCTGCAGACACACCAGGCTCCCCTTCCTCACCCCACATCACGCTCACCAAAAGCCCTGGCACCTGCACTTCTAGAGATTCTAAAGTTGGGTATTTGAGAGGTTTGATGCTAAGGCTGCATTTTCTCAAGTTGACTATTAGAGAAAAAGGTTCCCCTTCCCTTCCCAGCTCACCCTTCTGTACCTGATCGGATTTATTTATTTATTTGTTTGTTTGTTTATTTTTGCCACACCTAGCTATCTGCTCAGGGCTTACTCCTGGCAGTGCTTAGGGAACCAGATGTAGTGCTAGGGATTGAACCCAGGCCGGCCATGTGCAAGCAAATGTCTTACCCCTCTACTATTGCTCTGGTCCCACAGGAGTCTCTTGTGAAGTTTCTAAAAGCTGACGGAGGGAAGGGAAGGGGAGAAGAGGGCAGGAACGGAAAAAGGAGGGGGGAAAAGGGAGGGAAAGAAGGGGAAAGGAAAAGGAGAAGAGAGAAGAGGTGAGAGAAGGGAAAGGGCTAGAGGGGAGGCAGAAGGGGAGGAGAGGGGACAGCAAAGGCAGAGTCCCCTCTCTCAGCCAGAAACCAGCCCCTCTGTCCAGGGGTAGCAAGAATGAGGGACCAGCTGGGCCAAGGTCCTGTGCTCTGTGCTTTGGGGAGTGGACAGTTTCGGGCATGGCCACGGGAGAGCTTCCAGAGAGGTGTGGGCAATCCCAGAGCAGAAGAGCGTTCACCTTCTTCTGGGTCAGTTTTCAGCGCTCTCCCCTCTTCCTGGCCCCTGGTCAGTCTGAGGACCCGAGACACCTCCTGGGGTCCCCTGAGGCCCAATAACACAGGAAGCAGACTCTCATTATGGGGTGGGGCAGGGGGTTGGCCCTGGACAATAAGAGACCTTGGGGAGGGGGACACGTGGAGTACAAAGCAATACAAAGTGGAGCAGAAAGCTTTGTGTCGGGGGTGAGAGCAGACAGACACCAGGCGTCTGGTCAGTGTCCAGGTCCAGTATGGCTGCAGCTGCTGGGCTCCAGGCTGGGGCCGCCTCTGACCTGGATGCTGAGATAGTTGGCCACTGAGATCCTCAACCGCTTCTTTATCTTTTGTATGTTTCTTTCTCAGGTCTCAACCTGTGGTATGTGTGTGTATCTGCATGCATGTGTGTGTGCATGCATGTGTGTGCGTGTGTGCCTGTGAGATTCCTGGCGATGCCTGGGGGATCATGCAGTGCCAGGATCAAACCCAGGCTTCCTGCAAAGCCCACTTTTCAGCTTCCTCCTTAGCCTCATGGGATTTCCCTACATGGCACAATCTAGCCCCTCTTGGTCCTGCTCTCAGGGGCAGGGGGCGGGAGATTGCTGAGGGACCAGGCTCTTCTTACCATGGGGTCTGAGTTCGACGTACCTAGGCAGACCCAGCCCCTCCCCTCTGCCAGAGCACAACCCTTATTTTTTTTTTTTTTTGCTTTTTGGGTCACACCTGGCAATGCACAGGGGTTACTCCTGGCTCATGTACTCAGGAATCACTCCTGGTGGTGCTCAGGGGACCATATGGGACACTGGGAATCAAACCCAGGTCCGACCGCGTGCAAGGCAAATGCCCTACCCGCTGTGCTATCCCTCCAGTCCCAGCACACCCCTTCTTAAGTGCCTCTCCCAGGCTCCACGGCCACCTAACTGGGCACCCACTTTCTAATCTCTGTAGCTGATTTCCTCTCCCCTTGCCACCAAACCACAACACTGAGATGTGGCTTCTGAAGCGCTGACAGAGCCCGAGTCACCTGAACAAGCCTTTCAGCTACTGTTTGAGGTCACAGGCCAATTGGGGATTTCAAGAAAAGTCACCAGTTTCTAAGAAAAGGTGTTATGCACTGCAACCAACACACACCCTCTCGTGAGATGTAAGATGCATCCCTGGAGGGAACCCTGTGGAAGGCGCCAGCAGTTCTCCTGGACAGTGGCCAGCAGAGCAGAGGGCACTGGGTTAGGAAGCTCAGAGACAGCCTTGACGAGCACCATCTCTGCCCAGAACTCTGAACTCCACATGGCCATGCTGTAGATGCAGGGAGAGACAGACAAGATGGACAGCGGGTGAAGAATGTGGCCTGTGGGTTTATGCAGTCACTCAACCACCTGCTGTTCACTTGGAGCTCTTTGTCGTGTTAGACACCATCACATCCCTCCTGAAGATCGAAGCCTCACGCAGGGGAGGGAAATAGCTGAGAAGCTCGAAGGGAGCATGGACAGGGGCAAGTAAACAACATGGAGTGCAAGGCTTCATGGGACTCCCTCCTACAGGACTGACCCAGCATCCAGGCAGCAGAGAACCCGGGGAGGGGCTCTGCGGGCAGAGGGATAGTTGAAGCCTGCTCCCGGGGTAGGTACACAGACCAGCGCAGGGAAGCGCAGGTAGCCTGCTATGACTAAAGCCCAGATTTAATCACTTGATTGATGAGTTGAAGGTTTTGGTCCTTGAGTCACTCCTGGTGGGGTTTGGTTCTTGGGTCACACCTGGGGGTAGCCCTTCTGAGCCCTGGGTTGGGAGAAGCCCCTGCCTGAGCACCACTGGGTGTGGCCTCGGAATGGAAAAGAAAACGCGTGAGCTAGAAATGATGTGGGCATGCTGTGGCCAGGAGTGTGGCCGCTGGGAGGACATATGTGAACGCCACACCTAAAATGTGCAGCCCGGGGCTGGAGCGATAGTACAGCAGGTAGGGCGTTTGCCTTGCACGCCGCCGACCCGGGTTCGATTCCCAGCATCCCATATGGTCCCCTGAGCATGGCCAGGGGTAATTCCTGAGTGCAGAGCCAGGAGTAACCCCTGTGCATCACCGGGTGTTACCCAAAAAGTAAAAAAAAAACCGTGCAGTCCCCAGAGACAGCTATCTACAGGGTGTGCCGGAGTACCCCGACTATAGGGAGAGTGACACACGGGGCGGGTAGGGTGTCTTTACTCCCCTGTGATGACAAGAACATGAACAGGAGAAGAGGAAGAAGGGGGGAAGGAAGAGTTTAAAATAAGCAGAAAGCCCCGGTGGGCCCGTCAGCTTGGGCACTGGGCTCCATCTCCACCTGGGCATAGAGTCAGGAGGATGCTCTGAAAAAGAAAAGGGCTTTTACCAACTGGCATCTGTCCTTTTCCTTCCGAATGGACTCTCCCCTTTGATGATATTCTAAGTTGGTTCCAAACTTTCCATCAATTTTAACTTCTAGTGTCTCCTGGGCATTCATTCCCCAGTGACCCCTGGGCCCCTCCTAGCCATCCCCCTTACATGTAAGCTGATGCTATAGACAAAACCTCCAATTCCAATGGCTTTGCCACTTCTCAATTTTCTTACTATGTTTCTTTATACTCCAAATATGAGAGAAATATGTTATTTATTTATAGCGGAGGAGGTGACATCTATACACACATAGATGATTAAATCTGAACAATTGCAAGCACACAAGATTGTAAATCAATGGTAAGTTGAAAAAAATTTCAAAACTGCATCCTTCTCTTTTTGTAAATATGTGAGTTAAAAATTAATGAGGTTAGGGGCCGGAGCGATAGCACAGCGGGTAGGGCGTTTGCCTTGCACGTGGCCCACCCGGGTTCAATCCCCGGCATCCCATATGGTCCCTCAAGCACTGCCAGGAGCAATTCCTGAGTGCAAAGCCGGGAGTAACCCCTGAGCATCGCTGGGTGTGACCCAAAAAGAAAAAAAAATTAATGAGGTTAATAGTTCTATGCTAATCAATCTCAAAATTAATATGAAATAGATAAATCCTACAAATGCATAGTTTAGTTAGAGTGAGGAGAGGAGAATTAAGAAAGAAATAAGGAAAAATCTGAATAGGCCTATGAAAGTATAAAAATGTGTTTTGTTTTAAAAAAGGGAATACTGGGGCTGGAGCAATAGCACAGCTGGTAGGGCGTTTGCCTTGCACGCGGCCGACCTGGATTCGAATCCCAGCATTCCATATGGTCTCCCACCCACCGCCAGGAGTAGTTCCTGAGTGCATGAGCCAGGAGTAACCCCTGTGCATCGCCGGGTGTGACCCAAAAGCCAAAATAAATGAATGAATAAATAAATAAAATAAAAAGGGAATACTTACTTTACGTTAGAAGTATATTATATATACTTTATAAATATATTATATATACCAGGATGGGGTGGTAAGTACAGTGGGTAGGGCCTTGCCAGGATTTAATCCCTGGCAGCCCATATGGTCCCCCAAGTCACTCTAGGAGTCACCCCTGAGCTTAGAGCTGTGAGTAAGCCCTGAAAACTGCCGGGTGTGGCACCAAAACAAAACAAAACAAATTATTATAGATAATGCTTAAATATCTGCATTAACAAGTAAAACAAATTATAATAAAATAACTATCACTGTATCACTGTCATCCTGTTGTTTGTCGATTTACTCGAATGGGCACCAGTAATGTCTCTATAAAACTCAGCCCTGAGATTTTAGCAGCCTCACCTTACTCGTCTTTCCCAGTGATTGGAGGCTCTTTCAGGGTCAGGGGAATGAGACCTATCGTTACTGTTTTTGGCATATTGAATACACCATGGGTAGCTTGCCAGGCTATGCCGTGCGGGCGGGATACTCTCAGTAGCTTGCTGGGCTCTCCGAGAGGTATGTATTTGGAGATATGTTACTATATATGGGATATGAATACGCCACGGGGAGCTTGTCAGGCTTCCCGAGCAGGCAATAGACTCTCGTAGCTTGTCATGTTCTCCAAGAGGGAGAACTAGGCTATTAGATGTCGCACAGTCGCATTGTTCCCATTCCGGGAGCTTGGTTTTATTGTCTCTGGATGTTGGCCGCTGGTGGGATTACATGGTGCCAGAGGCAGTCTCTGGGTGTGACTGCCTAGCTACTGGAAAATGGGGTGGGGGGGGGAGGGAGGTGGGGGAGGGGGATGAACTCTCGTTCCAGCCTTCTGGTGCGGGTGACCCCTGCAGGCCCTGCCTTGGGGTTAATTCCTTTACTTTGCAGATGTTGTGTTACTGTTCTCTCTGCCATCACACCTACTAAGCTACAGTCTCTCTCTCTCTCTCTCTCTCTCTCTCTCTCTCTCTCTCTCTCTCTCTCTCTCTCTCTCTTTGTCTGTCTCCCTCCCCCCTCTCTCCCCCCTCTCTTCCTCTCTTCTCTCTCTCTCTCTCTCTCTCTCTCTCTCTCTCTCTCTCTCTCTCTCTCTCTGTTTGGGGGCTAAATGGCGATAGGGACCCCCAACAGGCCACATTGATGTCATGCTCTGTGCCAAATAGGTTTCAGCTCACCTTTCTCCTCCTACTTCTGACCCCAGCTGGCCTGTTGCCCCTCACATCTGTCATCTGCAGCCCCCCTCCCCAGGGCCTGCGGATGGGGGGCACAGCCCCTCTTTCTTCCTCATCTTGCCCATCCGCCACCTCCTCAAATCCTTGTTGCCCTTCTCTCTGCATTGCTCATTCTGTTTCAGCACCTGGAACGCAAGCGAGGGGGTCCAAACGGCGCTGCTGGTGCGGAGAGTTCAGGCGCCCTCTGGTGGCAGGGAGAACCAGACACCCCTCCCTGCTCCGGTAACCGTTTCCCTGTCACATCCAACACCCTCCACTGGATCAGGCACCCGGATTCCGTGGAATTTACTGGGAAGTAGCAGGGCTGGCTGGGCTCAACTTGTGACATTTACTTTCCACGATGGCTCCCGCCCCCTGTCCTGCACAGCCCTGTTATTCCCACTTTGTGACTGTCTGGGTTGGCTTGTGTGGCAACGGAGTATGACCGAAATGAGAGTAGGTCACGTCTGAATCCAGGTTACGAAAGATAGTGTGGCTTCAGCCTCCAGCCTGGGTCACTTGCTCTGTAGGAAGGCAGCTGCCACGTCTCGGGGAGGCTTCAGGAGAGAAACCCACCTGGTGAGGGTCCGAGGACTTCATCAAAGGCACAGCAAAGGCTTAGGAGCCCTGGCCACCAGCTTGAGTACAACTTCATGCGAGATGGACTTTAACCACCCCGACCCAGGCCTCTCTTGCCTTTCTGACTGCCAGAAACTCCATGAGACAAGAAACGTTTGTTGTTTCAAGCTGCCTTCTTTTTTTTTTTCTTTTTGGGTCACACCCAGTGATGGTCAGGGGTTATTCCTGGCTCTGCACTCAGGAATTACTCCTGGTGGTGCTTGGGGGAAAGTATGGGAGGCTGGGAATCGAGCCTAGGTCAGTTGCGTGCAAGGTGAATGCCCTACCCACTGTACTATTGCTCAGGCCCCAGACTGCTACATTTTTTAAAAAAAAGCTGTTGCATTTTGAGGTACCTAGTTATATGATAACATATCTCTAATGCACGGTGTCTGGACCTCTCACAGGGAAGACCCCTAATACCTGGGGGTGGACCCAGATGTGGGCCACTTTCTCACACAGCTAGTACCTGGGCTGAGATCCAGCCTACCCGTGGTTGGCTTCTCATAGCATAGTTAGCTGGGCAGATAGTACAATGGGGAGGGTGGTTGCCTTGCAGGTGACTGACCTGGGTTTGATTCCTGGCATCCCATATGGTCCCTTGGGCACCCCCCAGGAATGATGCTGAGCACAGGGTTGGAGTCAGCCCTGAAATTGCCAGGTGTGGCCCAAAAACAAAAAAAGAAAACAAGCAAGAAAGCAGCATAGTGATTGGGCTCTGAGAGGGGGTGTCTTAAGAGGGAGCACTGGTGGAGTGAACTGTCCAAGAGATCAAGGAAGAAGATGAACACTTCCTTTTGGCCCCATCTCAGAGGTCATGTGGTATAGCCCCTGCTGTGTTCCGCTGTCACAAGTAGCAAGTAACCAAGGCCAGCCCAGGTTTCTGGGAAGGGAATTAGGCTAAGCCTCTCCGCGTTGCAGAAGGGCAACGCGGAGAGGGCAAGGGCAAGGAGGGCAAGGAGCTGGGATAGTGGCCATCTTCGCCAAGTTCTCCTGGACATGCGTGCCTCGGGCCTGGAATCCCGGGCACCGGAGTGTAGATAGAGTTCCATTTGTTTCCACTTAGTTATCTGTTCTTTGTAACAGGAGCATCTCAGCCAAACGTCTAGAAGAGTAGAAGATAAATAACAAATCCGGCCCCACAAAGTGACGCAGATCCCAGTAACAGCTCTGCCCCGGAGGAGATCGCGCTGTGGAGAGCTTCCTAATGAAACCCTCACAGGCTTCGCTCGGGGCCTGGGACTTGATCCCAAGAGCAATAGGAAGTTGTCTCCTGGTTGGGCTTAATTTGTATTTTGACATTATTTGCATTTTCATACGAATGCTCCGGCAGCAGTGTGGGGACTGCATTGGCAGGAGGATATTGGTGGGGAGAGTATTAAAAGCATTATTGCAGGTGTCCAGACTAGAGATGAGGGTGACTCTGTGTGTGTGTGTGTTGCTTGGATTTGTGACCTTGCAGGTCAAAGATGATTCCCAGTGAATCTTGTCTCCCAGTCCTCATGTCCAGAGTGATCCCACGACATGTGGAGTCTGGGACAGCTCGGTAATGATGGAATGCAGCGGCAGACGCTGCTTTCAACCTCAGCTGACCCTGTTCTTGGGGGGCCTCTGCTTTGGGGTTCTCTACGGGAGCTTACCAGAAGCGTCCAGGTCTGTGAGAGACAGGAACGTGCTCTCTGGCTCCCTCTGGAGTGGGATCCCAGTACATCCTCCTGGCCGACAGTTGGCTGGTTGCACTGGGATCCTGTGTGTCCCCAATCTCCGTCAGCAGTGGGGGAGGCAAGGACAGGCAAGGACATGGCGGCCTGGATTCATGCTTCCTTGGAGTGAGCAAATGACTCGCCGGAACAGAATGACTCCTGCAATTCAGAAAGAGCACAGCCCAGGTCAGGCTGGCACGAGCCAGTGCTCAGCACACGGGCCTCTGCCCCTGCGAATTCCCACAAGGAATGGAACAGAGTTCCTCTGTCTACCCCCTGGCACATCAGCCACCTACTCCCTGAGCCCCTGAGCCCTGCAGTGTGTGCTGCAGCTCAGTGCCCAAAACTCCCTAGGGGACCAGTTTACTGATTTTACTCTGGCAGTATCTCTCTGATATTCCCCCTTTTTTGGGGGGGGGGGCTTTTTGAGTCATACTCGGCAATGCTCTGCACTCAAGAATTATTCCTGGTGTTGTTTGGGGGACCATATGGGATGCTGGGGATCGAACCCAGGTCAGCCACATGCAAGGCAAACACCCTACCCATTGTACTGTTGCTCTAGCCCCTGACATTCTTTTTGTTTGCAACACCCAGTGGTGCTCATGGCTTACTCCTGGCTCTGTGCTCAGAAATTGCTTTTTGGCGTACTGCTGACATTCTAAATTTTCTCCTCTGTCACTTTGCACCTTGGCTCAGGATACTATCACTTAAAGCTACTATTAAAAATACATTGGCTTCAACACCTTTATTGCAAACCACAACAGCTAATTAGAGAGAGAAAACAGAAGGGAATGCCTTGCCACAGTGGCAGGGTGGGGTGGGGGGGAGATGGGATTGGGGAGGGTGGGAGGGACACTGGGTTTACGGGTGGTGGAGAATGGGCACTGGTGAAGGGATGGGTTCCCAAACTTTGTATGAGGGAAGTATAAGCACAAAAGTGTATAAATCTGTAACTGTACCCTCACGGTGATTCTCTAATTAAAAATAAATAAATTAAAAAAAAAATTAAAAAAAAATACATTGGCTGGGGCCAGAGTGATAGTACAGTGGAGAGGGCATTTGCCCGAGTCCAATCCCTGGCACCTCATATGGTCCCCCAAGCATCACCAGGAATGATTCCTGAGTGCAGAGCCACAAGTAACCCCTGAGCATTGTTGGGTGTGACCCCAAAAATAAACCAAAAAAAGTGCATCGGCTAATTATGTGTCAGAGTTTCAATGTGATCCTAAATTTCTTATACCAACCCAAGAACTAGATCCTTATTATGTCCATTTTACAGATGAACACAGTAAAGTTCCCAGAAGCTGTCCTGGAGACTGTAAAACATATGTACCCTTGGAATGTATCCTTTATTGGCTGGAGATAATGCAATCACTCAGCCTGGGCTACTTTGGCTCCTTCCAGACTTCCTGCCAGAGAAGGGCTGGGGCTGAGAGCATGACAGTTTCTTTTTTTTTCCCTTTTGGCCACACTTGGCTGTGCTCGGGGATCACTCCTGGCAGTGCTCTGGGACCATATGTGGAGTTGGTATTCAAATCAAGATTGGCTGCATGCAAGGCAAACACATTAACCCCTGTACTATCTCTCCAGTCCTTGATACTTTTTTCTCCCCCAGGAAACATAGCATCAACCTCTTGTCTTTGGGGGTTCAAGTTTGTTTGGGCTAGGAGTTGTCAAAGTTTGGGTCCTGAATCAGCAGCAGCACTGGAACTTGTCAGAAATGTCATTTCTCCAGGGCCACCCGGGACTACTGACTCAGAAAGCTGGAAGGTCAGGTGGTGGCCAATCATTGGGATTTTATTAGAGAGGGACCCTCCCGGAGGTGGTGAGTGAGACCCCATGGGATCAAACCCGGGAGTCCTCCAGACTTTTGTGTCATCTTCCTGGCCCAAAATTAGTGTATGGGTTAGCAGCTTGTGGGAACAGCAGGATCTTGTTCCCTCTTCTCTAACTAATGAATAAGAAACTACTTTGGGTTTGTTTGGGGGACACACCCAGTGGTGCTCAGGGGTCATTCCTGACAGTGTTTGGGGACTATATGTCAAGTCAGGGATCAAATCAAATCGGGTAGACCACATCTGAGGCAAGTACGTCAGCCACTGTTCTATCTCTCCAGCCCCTTTTTGAGAACCTTTGGAGAACAGATAAGAGCTCTGCTATCAAATGTTCCTCCTGTTCTTCTCAGAGATTCTCTGGGTTGTTACACCTATGCCACCTACATGTAGCTTTAAGAGTAAATTTGACTGTTGGCATGTCTAGCTGGGTCTTGATTGGTTCACAGCTATCATGCCACAGCCACCTCAAAGGGCCAAGTTTGTAAAGGGGCCATGAACCTAGCAGGCCAATGTGGACCCGCAAACTTGTTATCCTTCTGTGTCACTTTATGACAGTTTTTCTCACTCCAGTTATTTATTATTGTTAATAACTTACTTTTCTTCTTTTCTTAAATTTTATTTTTATAATGTTGTTCACAATAATTTATTACGTTTCATATTTGAACACCAATCCCACCACCATTATACCTTTCCACCACCATTTAACTTACTTTTTCTGACATACTGTTACAAATAAACTACAGAGCAATCACTGTCACTGTCATTGTCATCCCGTTGCTCATCGATTTGTTCGAACGGGCACCAGTAACATTTCTCATTGTGAGACTTACTGTTACTGTTTTTCGCATATCCAATATGCCGAGGGTAGCTTGCCAGGCTCTGCCATGCGGGCGCAATACTCTCGGTAGCTTGTCGGGCTCTTTGAGAGGGGCGGAGGAATCAAACACGGGTCGGCCTCGTGAAAGGCAAACGCCCTACCACTGTGCTATTGCTCCAGCCCTACAGAGCAATACTTAAAAAAAAAAAAGAAAGAAAGAAAGTCTTTTTTTCCATCGCACTCCCAGTGGCAATGAAGAAAGTGAGAATTTTCAGCTGAATCCTTTTTTTTTCCTGCTTGTTTTTGCATCACATTTGTCAGCCATGACTCAGGTCTGACTTGAGCGGAAGTGTGTGGATTCTTTAATTGTCACACACTATTAGTATTTTTTCCACATTTGTCCTCACCCTGAGAGAGTGAAAATAAACATGGAGAAATCCACGCTACCACCATGTTCCACAGCCGAGCATCTGGCCAGCCAGTGAAGGTTCTGACAATATCCCTAAACTCAGCCAACATGGGCGCTATTTGCGGCCTGGTACCAGGCCCTTGGTGGGTGCTAAGGCACAGACTGGGCCTCTGGCTTGCCTGGTCCCCGTGTCAGAGGGTATAGTCACTGACCTAATAACTAGAATCTGGGAAGTGCCAAAGGACCCATGGTCTGCTCCAAGATGACCCTGGGCCACACCATTTCAAGTTCCCCACTGGTGCTCATTCCTGAGTTTGAGTCCAGCTGTCCCTTCCCAGCTCCCTGCCTGCTTGTCAGCTGACTGTCACCCCCACAATGTACCTCTGGGCACCATCTTAGTGCACCAACATCCCTGGTCCAGAGACACAGCAACGAGTCCTGGAAGACACCTCAGAGCCGGAGATCTCTCCGGGCCCCATGCCGAGCCAATTTCACTGGGGCACCCCAGACGGAGATGCAGTCTCCTTGCCTACCCCAGATGGAATCCCAGAGACCAAGAGCTTCCACAAGCAAGGCCCAGGTATGCGGGTTCCAGGACTAAATCTCCATGCCGCATGGTGGCAGAGGCACCAGGCTGTCCCTCCCTGGCTCCCAACCTGCTCATCAGCCTGGCTGTCATCCCCACAATGTGCCTTCGGGGACATTCTTAGCGCACCAGCAGCCCTGGTTCAGAGATGCCCAATTGAATCCAAAAATGGATTATTGCCCTACAGAAATGTCTTTGGAACCCAACCACTTACAATTAAGGATTCCAAGAAGCGAGGTCACAGCACCCATGATATTCAAAATGAGCAATGGACAATAAATAATCTAGCATCTGCCCTGGCAGGCAGGCTTGAGTGGTGGTGGAAAAATTTGAGCAAAACATAATGTCCAAAAGGAGAGAGAGAGAGAGGGAGAGAGAGAGAGAGAGAGAGAGAGAGAGAGAGAGAGAGAGAGAGAGAGAGTATTGGGGAAATTGCCAGCCATGGAGGCAGGGTGAGGACGGGGATGGTGGGGTGGGGGGATATATATTGGGGACACTGGTGGTGGAAAGTGTGCACTGGTGGAGGAATGGGTGTTCAATCATTATATGGCTGAATCTCGAACATGAAAGCTTTGTAACTGTATCTCATGGTGATTCATCATCATATTCATCATCATCCCATTGACCGTCAATTTTCTTGAGCGGTCTTACTAACATCTCCATCATCCTAGACCTGAGATTTTAGAAGCCTCTCTTTACTCATCCTTCCCAAAGGTGCCGCATTGAAGGCTCTTTCAGGGTCAGGGGAATGAGACCCATCATTGTTACTGGTTTTGTTATATGAGTACACCACGGGGAGCTTGCCAGGTTCTCCCATGCGAGCAGGAAACTAGGTAGCTTGCCAGGTTCTCCGAGAGGGAGAACTAGGCTATAAGATATCTTCCAGGAGCTTGGTTTTATAGTCTCTGGACGTTGACCGTTGATGGGATTAAACAGCACCGGGGACAGTTTCTGGGTGTGACTGCCTAGCTACTGGAAAATGTGCCTCTTGCCCAGTCCTGATCCGAGCAGGCTTGGAGATCTCAGCCCCAGGTCCTTCACACCTGGTTTCCCCTGCCAGTTCCTTCGGGTTTGAGGCTCGTCCAAATGTGTGGAGAGGGGCCCTGAGCATGGCTGTAGTTGGGTTTCGAAGTTCCTCAGCTGCTGGGGGTATGCTGGGGGTGGGGAGGGAAACTCAACCCCTCAACCTACCCTCCTCCAAGGGGCCCCGGTGAAAACAGCCAGGCATTGTCTTTAAAAAAAAAAAAAAAGTAATGTGGAGTTCATGACCAAGTCAATCAGCTTAATCAATGGCTGAATAAATAGCGGTGCTCCTACATTAAAAAATTTTTTTACATACAAGTTATAAGATAGTACTATTATTATTGGTAAGTACATAAAATAGTGCCTGGAATATAGTACACACTCAATAAATGGTGAACCCTATTTCTAGTTTGTATCCTTTTATGCGGGGCCACATGTAGCAATACTAAGAGGCTACTCCTGCTTCTGTATTTTGGGGCCACTTCTGACTGTGCTTGAGGGACTGTCCAGTGATATTGAGCCTGGACCTTCTGCATATAAAGCATACATTTGAGTCATTAAGCTATCTCTCTGGCCCTTCTATCCTTTTGGGTTTTTTTGGCTTTTTGGGTCACACCCGGTGATGCACAGGGGGTAGGTACTCCTGGCTCTGCACTCAGAAATTACTGCTGGTGGTGCTCAAGGGACCATATGAGATGCTGGGAATCAAACCCAGGTTGGCCGCATGGAAGGCAAATGCCCTACCCGCTGTGCTATTGCTCCAGCCCCCCTCTATCCTTTTAAAAAAATAATTAAAATTTTTTGATTTGTTTTTGTTTTTAAGCCACACCTGGCAATGATCAGAGTTTATTCCTGGCTCTGCCCTCAGGAATCACTCCTAGGGTGCTCAGGGGACCATGTGGGATGCCGGGGATCGAACCCAGGTCAGCCATGTGGAAGATAAATGCCCTACCTGTTGTACTATTGCTCTGGTTCCACCCTCACACACACACAAAAATAATATTTTGAGGGGGCAGGCAGAGAGATGACTCCGAGAACTGGAGCGCAGACTTCTCATGCTGGAGCCCTGGGTTTCATCCCTAACACCGCACGGGCCTGTGAGCATGGAGCTGAGAGCAGTTCCTGGACACTTCAGTGTGGCCCAAACCAAAACAACATCTGTGTCCCTCTCTTCGTCATTTCTGTGGTGACTGGGGGTGGGAGATGTCACACACCCTTGGTTGTGGCCCTAGAAGTCCTATGTGCCAGAGCTACGAGCTCTCTAGGGCCGGTGGGGCCATGCTGGATTGAACTCACAGGCTCACACTCGAAAGGCAGGCGCTCACCACTGGGTGATCCTCAGGGGCCTTCATTTCCATCTTTACTTCAAGACAGCTTGGGTCTAACATGCCAAAGACTACAGTCACTACAGTCAATTTCTTTCTTTTTTTTTTCGCTTTATGGGTCACACATAGCGATGCTCAGGGGTTACTCCTGGCTTTTGCACTCAGGAATTACTCCTGGCAGTGCTTGGGGGACAATATGGGATGCCGGGGATTGAACCCATGTCAGCCGCATGCAAGGCAAATTCCCTACCCGCTGTGCTATCGCTCCGGCCCCTACAGTCAGTTTCTGAGGTCAGGTCCTGGACCCTCTGACGTCTGCAGAGGGGTGTGGGCTGACCTCTGCCAGCTGGCGCCTGGCTCTGACCACCCGGCTCTTCTCTCCCTCTGGACTCCAGCTCGTTGCTCCCAGCCTGGTCCCTTCAGTCTTTGTTCTGATTGCGTGCCTCGTTCCTGGGGTCCTTCTCACAGGCCTGAGGTCAGGCAGACCAGAGCCAAGTCCCGGCTCTGTTACTCACAGTTGTGTGGCCTTAGGCTGAGGTGTGAACCCACTTTCTGATCTGTAAGGTGGGGCTAATGATTGCCTGTGCTGCAGGACTGTCAAAGACGAAGGACAGACCCCTGAGGAGCGGGCTGGACTCCGCTGCCCTCCCCTTCCCATCACAGCCACCAGCTTCCTGAGTCCTTGACCCCTGCAGGGTGCTCCTGGGCTCAGGTCCCTGAACCCCCTAGGAGATTGCTTTTTTTTTTTTTTTGCTTTTTGGGTCACACCTGGAGATGCACAGGGGTTACTCCTGGCTCTGCACTCAGGAATTACTCCTGGCCATGCTCAGGGGACCATATGGGATACTGGGAATCAAACCCGGGTCAGCCACGTGCAAGGCAAACACCCTACCTATTGTGCCTTTGCTCCAGCCCCAGGACTGCTTATCTTGACCCCACTCAAGTCCTGTCCCTGACATTTCTGGCCTCATGCACCTTGGGTCCGGGTACTAGCACTAACACCTACTACTTTATTTTTTTTAAGTTGTTCATGATGATTCATTACATTCAATATTCCAACACCAACCCCACCACCCTTATACCTTCCCACCACCATTATTTCCAATGTTCCCAACCACCACCCAAGCCTGCACCATAGCAGGCCCTTAATAATTTATTTTGTATTTCTTGTTATGAATAATTCACTAAAAGTCATCAAAAAGTATTTCCTTAGAAGAAAGTTTGTAGGGGGCTGGAGCAATAGCACAGCGGGTAGGGCGTTTGCCTTGCACACGGCCAACCCGGGTTCAATTCCCAGCATCCCATATGGTCCCCTGAGCACCACCAGGGGTAATTCCTGAGTGCAGAGCCAGGAGTGACCCCTGTGCATCGCTGGGTGTGACCCCCCCAAAAAAATTAAAGAACACAGACTTTAACACAGGGGCAGAGATATAGTACAGGTATAGGCTGGAGAGTTTGCAAAATATTTTCCTAGCCATCATTCGTTGAGGTTTACCTCCACTTCATGAGATTGGATAGCATTTAAATTTAGGTCTGGAACTAAGGAAAATTTAAAAGGCAAAATAATGGAGCCGTAAACAAATTGGAGTCTACTCTCCTGTGTAGTGGCAGAACACTGGACGTCTCCCTGGGAATCTAAACTGTCTGTTGCACAGTCTTGAGGACTGTGTACCTCCTCTCTCAACTCTGCCATCCTCAACTCCTGGCTTCCAACCTCATGGCCCCAAAATGGCTGCTGGAGCGCCAGGCCTGTCCTTGAGGCTAATATTTAGCCACTACACACAAGGATTATCAGAAAAAACTGTTCATGGTTCATGTCCTTTCTGATTGGTTAGTACCATCCCTCTACTGATTGTTCAATGTTTGACTACCAAATCTGCAGATTTCAGGTAAGAGGAAAGCTCTCTTTAAATAGCCATCTCCCCACCCCACCCTGTGTTCCTTTTTCAGCACTTCTGTGTTATCTCACAGTTCTATACAGAAGAAGCTGGACTCAGGGTCACCCCACCTGTGTTCCTTTCCCAGCGCTTCTGTATTAACTCACAGTTCTAGCAGAAGCTGAATTCAGGGTCAATAGTCTCTTGCACTCTCTCTCTCTTGTCTCTCTCCCCTCTCTCTCTCTTCTCTCTCTCCCCTCTCTCTCTCTTCCCTCTCTCTCTCCTCTCTCCCTCCCTGTCTTTCTCTCCTCTCTCCCTCCCTGTCTTTCTCTCCTCTCTCTTCCTCTCTCTCTCACTCTCATGGCTCCAGGGAGAACCTTCTGAGCCTCGTCTCACTTTCCAGGTTTGACAGCAATCCACGGGTCTTTGCTTGCAGAAGTCTCACTCTGATCACAAGAGTGTCTCTACCCATGTGGTTTTATGTCATCTTTCCTCTGAAAGTCTGTGGCCAAATTTCTCTGATTCAAGTTATTTACAAAACTCCCCTTTTTGTCAATTAGTTTGGGTCTTGAGACCCCTTCCAGTGACTCTTGGTGAAGCAGGCAGGTGGCTCAGTGCAAGGGCCCAAGGACGTGATGCTATGGGGCCCTGCGGGTGCAGGAGATGGCCCAGTCACCCTGCCTCGTGTTCAGTGGTCTGCAGGGCTGCATGCAGTGATGCTCCAGGCATCGTGTGGTGCCCGGGATCATACTGGGGGTGGCCACTGCAAGAAATGCGCTGTACTTTGATACCCCAATTTCCCTTCTGAACAAGGCTACCAGTTTGAGGACCTTGTTTTAACTTCTTACCTGTGTAAAGATCTTATTTCTAAATAAGTAAATAAGGTCGAAATGCTGAGTACTGGAAGCTAGAACCTCTACATACCTCTGGAGGAAACAGTCTGCAATTCCTTTTATATCATTGACCAAGAGAGGGAAGGGGGGGAGACACGGTGCTCAGGGGACCATATGGGATGCTGGGAATTGAACCCGGGTCAGCCACATGCAAGGCAAATGCCCTACCCGCTGTGCTATCACTCCAGCCCCTTAATTTTTTTCTTTTAATTAAAGAAAATAAATACATTTACAAAGTAACTTGGAGCCAAGGGATGCACTGAATGTATCCCTTTTATCCTGGCTATATAATTGCTCAGGAAATACAAGTTAATTCTTTAAATCACGAGTTTTCAGAGGCAGAAAAAGATAAACTAGGACTAGAGGGATAGTAAAGCAAGTAAGCTATTTGCCTTGTACACGGCCAACCAGAGTTTGATCCATGGCACCATATACAGTCCCTGAATACTTCTAGAAGTGATCCCTGAGTTCAGAGGCAGGAGTAAGTCCTGAGCACTGCCAGGTGTAGCCCCAAAATAAAGAAGAACAAGGATAAGGAGAAGAAGGAGGGCAGGAGGGGGAGGAGGAAGAGAGGAAGAAAACTTATATTTTGTTTTTTATTTACTCTCCCTTCCCCTTGTCAGAGTTGTTATGGTAGTTATGGTGAGTGGGGTTGCACACACACCTGGCGATGCTGCGTGGCTGTGTGCAGACTGTCATGGTGCCTCAGGTTACTGATTACGCACTGGGCCACAGTGCTCCCTGAGGGTTGCGTCCTTCAGCTGTAGTGTTTGCACATGTGCTTGCTGCAGGTCACACTCTCCACTGAGGTTCACAAGCTATGGCTATGGTGCATGCTGGGCCTTGCCCTAGTGCTACACGTGTGCTTACAGCATTTCCTGGGTTTGGCACTCATACAACCTTCTAGCTGTGCTGCTTTCCAGGGAGAACGCCCCTTTCTGTGGAGCTTATGCACACCTGACTGAGGAATAGCTGGGAGTCATTCTCGGAGTTGGGAGTGCAGATGGAGAGATGTCAAGTTCAAACAGCAGAACTGCAGGGATCGTACTTGGTGCACATGGGACACCGGGGATTTGAACTAATGACCCTAAGCTTGCAAAGCGGAGTGCTAAGCCCCTGTGCTATTCCTCTGGGCCCTGTTAGGCTTTTACCCCTGCAGGCTCTGCCCAGCATCAGTCCCTGGATAGCAGTGGCACAAAAGGCCAATATGAAAGAAGTCCCCAGCTGGGCTGATTGCCAGCAGGATAACTGAGCAATTGTTTAGCTGGGGCCAGGATGCTCACCCCCTGTTAGATGTTAAGAATAAAATTTAAGGGATTGGATAGATGGACATAAATCTGGGCTCCACCCCTACTTGCTGTGTAATCCTGGACAAGTTACTGAACTTCTCTGAGCCCCCAATTCCTGATCAGTGAAATGGGAACAGTATACCCCTATGACATGGGGTTGTCATGGAGATACAGTGATGTCACATACCCAGTAGGGATAAAGATAAGTCCATGATCTATCTGTACCCAGATACAGGTTGTTTTTTTTTCTCTATTAACCTTTGACAGATTACAAATAAACAGACTGAATTCTGGTTCATTTTCTCTTTTATTGATTCATTCAATAAGCATATTAGATGTACCTTTTATATACTAGGTAATAAAAAATGTTAGGGAAACAGAGCTAGACTATTGTTTCCAGATATACCCAGCTTACAGAATGATTTTAAAAAATAAGTAGAGTCAAATGACTCCCATATATATATATATATATTTTGCTTTTTGGGTCACACCTGGCTCTGCACAGGGGTTACTCCTGGCTCTGCACTCAGGAATTATCCCTGGCGGTGCTCAGGGGACCATATGGGATGCTGGGAATAGAACCCGGGTCGGTCGCGTGCAAGGCAAACGCCCTACCCGCTGTGCTATCGCTCCAGCCCAATGACTCCCATATACTTACCAGTCATCTTTTTCTTCAATGCTTCTGCCATGCTACTCCTGTCTATTACCTATAATAGGTGTTTATTCAGTTGCTCATTCATATGTTGGTACAAATGTTTACTAATCACTTAAAGCATAAGCCTGCAAATGCCGCTTTCCATAAACTGAAGGCCTCTGAAAGCTTCTTTCTTTCTTTCTTTCTTTCTTTCTTTCTTTCTTTCTTTCTTTCTTTCTTTCTTTCTTTCTTTCTTTCTTTCTTTCTTTCTTTCATATTTATTTATTTTGTTTTAGGGCCATTTTCAGCAATGTTCACAGTTACTTCTGGCTCTGCACTCAGGAATAACTCCTGGCAGTGCTCAGGGGAACTTATGGGATGATGGAGATCAAATACAGATGAGCAAGGCAAGTGCTTTATCCCTATAGTATTCTTTCTCTCTCTTTCCTTTATTTTTTTCTTTCTCTATCTCTCTTTCTCCTTCCTTCCTTTTTTTTCTTTCTCCCTTTCTCTCTTTCTTTTTGTTATTGGGCTACACCTAACTGTGATCAGGGCTTACTTCTGGCTCTGCATTCAGAGAAAATTCCTGGCAGTACTCAGGGGAGATCATACGTGGTGTGGGAAATCAAACCCAGGTCAGCTGTGTGCAAGGCAAGTACCTTACTACTCTACTATCTGTCCAGCTTAATGAAAGTCTATTTCTCTTTATCTCTCTCTCTCTCTCTCCCTCTCTATCTGTTTATCTCTCATTTGTTTTTATGCATAGAAGACAAAGGAAGAAGGACCCAGAGAAACAGTTCAGTCAGAACCTCTCCATTTACAGGACAATATCAAACCGGCATAAATGACACTGACTCCAACAGGATGACTCAGCCAAGGACAACTAGTACTCAGATGGCCAGGTTGGGTGGAGATAGAAATTAGCTCTTGAAGATTCCATGACCATTGTCATACCAGCATGAGCTGAGCTGGAGTGCGTCTGACTTTCCAGAAGCCTAGTCTGTCAGAGAACATGCACGCGAGTTTGTCCTAGAGCCTTTTGACATTATAGATTTGAAAGGTTTCACAGAGGGGAGCAAACTTCTAATTATGAAAGGGGTGATCTAGACTGCTTTCATCTTTTCTCTTTCTGCACCAGCACCTTGAAGTTTTAAGACTATAACTTTACAAAGTGTCTTGATATCTGGTAGAGGACATTCTCATTTTTCAAGGTTATCTTGATGTTCTTGGAGCTGGAGTGATAGCACAGCGGGTAGGGAATTTGCCTTGCACGCAGCCAATCGGAGTTCGATTCCCAGCATCCCATATGGTCCCCTGAGCACCGCCAGGAGTAATTCCTGAGTGCATGAGCCAGGAGTAACCCCTGTGATGGCCAGGTGTGACCCAAAAAGAAAAAAAAAGATTATCTTGATGCTCTTGTACAATTACTCTTCAGATGAACTTTGGAATTCTCTTTAAAAAATACAGGTATTGAATCTTCAGCATTTTGTTTGTAGGTGCTGGGCAATCTGGGGGAGCCAAGCCCTTCATTCCTGCCCTTGAACATTCCCAGCCTAGTCGGGAAATACAGCTAAACAATATGTGTAAAGCCACAATGGGAAACTCATTCTGTGGGTAACCGGATGAGTGCTGGGACAGTGGAGTGTCCCAACGTGAGAGTGAAAAAGTGAGGCGTTCCACGGTTCGCAAGTGCTGGGAGTTCCAACGCTTCTTCTAGCTCAGATTGTCACGGGGACCTTAATTGAAAAGGTGACACTGCACTGAACTGACAAGGAGGGACTTGTAAATTATAGAAGTTAAAGAGATACATTTCACTTTAGAGACAAGCAGGAATTGGCCTGATTCGGAAGGTAGGATGACAGGAGGCATTGCCCCGAGCGGGAAACCACAAGAAAGCTTTCTGAAGGCATTTCAGCTAGGTTTTGAGCTGAAGGAATCAGAGAAGATGCTGGAAGAGGCAATTTAAGAAAAAGAATTTTGTTACAAAAACAATACAAGAGCGTGACATTTGACCTGGGCTTCCAGGGATGCGTGAAACGAGAGAAGGGTTCCACGGAGTTCAGGGATCACTGAAAAGTCTTCCCGGAGCAAATAGAAACTCTCCTGGCTTCCTGATCGCTCTCTAAGAGGCAGGATCTGAGAGTCCCACCTCAGAAACGCTCTGCGGGGCCCCAGCAAGTCCGATTTTCTCAGCGCTGGGTAAAGACCCGCCCGAAGCGCTGAGGCTCTGGTTTGCGGAGCCCGCACGCCCTGCTGAAAGCTTTATGTCGGAATCGACCAATGGGAGAGCCGCGCCCGGTTGCCAGGACGACGGGGGCGCGGCGGAGGCGGGGCCTGGGCGTCGGGGCGGGGCCAGGATGGGGCTTATATAAGCGGGCCGGGGTGGAAGGCGGGCCGTGGGGGGTCGGTGGCTGCTAGGCGGGCGGGGCGCAGGCCGCGGGGCCCGAGCCCGGGGGGAGCGAGGGAGCGGAGGTGCCGAGGATCCGATTCACTCGCTGGGGAGACCTATGGGCCGAAGCCGTGTAAATGCGTTTTAAGGCGAGTGTGCGGTGCGACTCGGGCGGGGTGAGGGGAGCGGGCGCCCCGGAGCCCACTGCTGACCTCCCGCCGCCTCCTCCCCACCCGCCTCTTCTTGCCTCCTTTTAGCAGGGGCCTCGGCTCCGCAACTGCCACTCCTCCTTGGGGTGTTGCACAAGTTTCGAGGTCACCGGCGACCCCCCCTAGCAGCGCCCCTGGCTCTGGCCCCCGTGGAGGAGGACGGGGCTTGGTAAGGGGGTGCGTGGGGCGGGATCTCGACTCTGCACTCGGAAGGGGGCTCCAGGACCGAACCTCAGCCTTGGGTTCTCGCCCGGGAACCTGCGCCCCCTTCGCACCCTGAGGTCAGCCCCGTGCACGCTTAGAATCCTAGCCCGGCAGGACCAGCCCGGTCCGCCTTGACAAACGGTGGAAGTGAGGCTCCGAGAGCGCGCGGGGCGTGCCCAAGGTCACGCAGCGGGGCGCGGACTCAGACCCCAGCCCGCGAGCTGCCACTTTGGGTGGGCGTGGTCAAGATTGGGGGGAGCACTCGGAAAACTTGATCGCCGAGGTTCCACGCTTCCCTGCTCCCCCCACCCCTTCTCATTCTCTCTCTCCGCGCCACCCCCCACCCCCAATCCAATCCCGGTCCTCAGCCCTCTGCGCCCCAGCACGAACTTCAGAACTTACATCCGTTTTACGGATGGGGCGGGGTGGGGGGTGAGGCTGGGCGCGGCCCCGACACCTGGGCCTGCAAAGCACGGGTCGGGTGCAGAATCCCGGCTCCCGGCGCAGCCAGCCGTGCCCCGCAGCGCCTCCTCCTTCCCCCCGCAGTGTGTTGCATACTTCTAAGGAGGCGGCAGCGGCGGCGACGGCGGCGACGGCGGCGGCTCCATCCCGCCCACCGGCCCTCCCTGCTCGGCATGGCAGGCTACCTGAGTGAATCGGACTTTGTGATGGTGGAGGAGGGCTTCAGCACCGGAGACCTGCTGGAGGAGCTCACTCTGGCGGCCTCACAGGCCACCACGGTGAGGGGCTGGGAGCGGGAAGGGGCCGCGCGCCCGGGGAGCCCGCTGCGTCTCTGACAGCGGCCCCGGGGCCTTCCTTCTCCTACTAGTTTACTTAACTTGGATCTAGCCCATGCTTGTGGCAGGAAACAGGCTCCTTTGCCCTTGCATTTCCGACACCCCCCACCCCCCATCTTCATCACCAAGCACTGTGCTGCATTGGTGGAAGGCAAACCTGGAAGGTTTCTCTCTCTCTCTCTCTGTCTCTCTCTCTCTCTCTCTCTTTTATTTTTGGTCCCCCCCCCAAGGCCTCTGAAGTGGCCTTCCAGAACCTCACCCAGCTCTGCCCTCCCCACCCCTCAAGCTACCCTTCTTGCCCCATCCTACCCCTTTTGACTGGTACAGCCCCCCACATAGTCATACCTGGTGGTGCTCAGGGCTTACTCCAGGCTCTGCACACATGAATTACTCCTGACCTGGCACAGAATCATATGGGATACTGGGGATCTAACCACCGTTAGCTGCAGTCCAGGCAAACACAGCCTACCGTACTATCGCTTAGTCCCCGAGGTCAAAATTCTTGGGCAGGCCCCCAGGGCTGATTCTGGGATGGAGTCAAAGCACCGCTCCTGGCTTCCTGCTCTGAGCAGAATTGTGGTAGTGATGTTCCCCTGATGCTAGGCATGCCCCTCGGGCCTTTGCCCAGGCTGCTAGCTCTGTGGAGGGCACCTCCTTGAGCCTCTTCTCTACCCCCCTCTCTCCAGCTTCCTCCTCTCCTTCTCTCTCTCCATCTCTATTTCTCCTCATTCCTTGGGATCAGTCACTATCACCTTTTCCTGATTGCCTCAGGTAAATTGTGTATCTTCTTTCTTTGGGGTCTCCTTACTACCTGTGCTAGAAACTCCCATTATTTTTATTTATTTTTTTTTCTTTTTGGGTCACACCCGGCAATGCACAGGGGTTACTCCTGGCTCTGTATTCAGGAATTACTCCTGGCGGTGCTCAGGGGACCATATGAGATTCTGGGAATTGAACCCGGGTCGACCGCGTGCAAGGCAAATGCCCTACCCGCTGTGCTATCGCTCCAGCCCTGAAACTCCCATTTGTTAAATGAACTGGCATGTGCTTGTTTGCAGGGTTTGTTTTCATCCAAGGCTCTGAGCCCTGCCCAGTCATCTCTGACCCTGAGCATGATGTCAGATACCAAATGGATGGCATCAAAGAAGTGTTGCATAAAAGGGAAACTGAGGGGCCAGAGAGATAGTAGTGGATAGAGCACTTGCCTTAAACATGGCCAACACCGGTTAGATCCCTGGAACACATTATGGTCTCCCCAACCCACCAGGAGTGATCGCTGAGCCAGGAGTAAACCCTGAGCACAGCTGGATATGGCAAAATAAAATAAACTTGTTTTGTTTTGGTTTGTTTGGGGGACACACCCAGCAATGCACAGGGGTTACTCTTGGCTCTGCACTCAGGAATCACTTCTGGGGTACTCAGGGAAACATGGGCGGCCTGGGATTGAACCCGGGTCAGCTGCATGCAAGGCAAACGCATTACCTGTTGTACTATCTCTTTAGCCCCCAAATAAATTTTCCTTTTTTTTTTTTTCTTTTTGGGTCACACTTGGAGATGCACAGGGGTTACTCCTGGCTCTGTACTCAGGAACCACTCCTGGCAGTGCTCAGGGGACCACATGGGATGCTGGGAATCGAACCCGGGTTGGCCGCGTGCAAGGCAAACACCCTACCCGCTGTGCTATCGCTCCAGCCCCTAAATTTTTTAAGAAAGGAAAACAGTCCTAGTAAACTTTCTTCCCTCACACCTGCTGGCCGCTGACCTGTGATGACCACAGCATGCATGTCAGGGATGGTGGGGACTCCCTCAAGTTTTCCAGGAGCAGCCCCGTGTGCCAGGGAGTGGCCAGAGCTTCTGCCTTTAAGGAGCTTGCTGTTTTCTGGAGAAGGCTGCTGGGTCTCCCAGTTCTGAGATTTTGCAGAGCACAGGCAGAGTGCAATGGTAGCAAGCCAGGCAGGGTTGCCTTTTGGGCTTAGGAAAGGCAGCATCTGAGCCCCAACCTTGCCAGACGCAGGTCGGGGAAGGGGATTCCACAGGGAGGGCATGGTGGGAACGAAGGCTGGGAGGGGAGAAACAGTCCAGTCTGCAGCTGGCACTCCAGCTTCCTCCCAGAGCCCTGAGCACTTCACCAGAGTCACCTCTCTTCCCCGCTCTGCAGAATCTGACAGTCTCATGGCCAGGGCTGGGCTTGGGCATACTGGGAGGACAGGGGCAAGCGCGGTGGGTCTCACGTCCACCCCTCTTGTCGTGCAGGGTGAAGTTGCTGCCTTCTTCGTGGCTGACCTGGGAGCCGTAGTGAGGAAGCACTTCGGCTTTCTCAAGTGCCTGCCACGCGTGCGGCCCTTTTATGCTGTCAAGTGCAACAGCTGCCCCGGCGTGCTGAAGGTCCTGGCCGAGCTGGGGCTGGGCTTCAGTTGTGCCAACCAGGTGAGCCGCTGCCCCTCCCTGCCCCAGCTCCCGACTGGCCCTGGGTGTCCACGGAAGAGGGGTCACCTGCACTTGGACCACCCCCTTCCGGAGAGGGTTGAAGGGTCGAGAGCAGAGGAAACAAACATGGAGTCTGCTGGCCTGGAAATTCTAAATAGGAGCCTGGGTGTTCCTGGGAAGATGGGTCGCTCTTTTCTCTATTGGGGGGTGGGTGGGAATCTGTACCTGGTGGCGCTCAGGGACCATCAGGGTTATAGACCTTGGTGGTGCTGGCTGGGGTGGGCACATAAGTGCCAGATATTTAACCCAGGGAGTGCCCTATCACACAGGGTTTTTTCCCCTATCCCCGGGGTAACTTTTTCCAGGGGAGGGGTACACCTGGCTCTGCTCAGTGCTTACTGGTGGCTCTGTGCTCAGGGGTCACTTCTGGTGAAACTCAGGGGGCCTTATGGTGTGCTGAGGTTTGAACTCAGGTTGGCTATGTGCAAGCCAAGTGCCTTACCTGCTGTACTGTCTCTCCAGCCCTGAGTTAGGTTTTTGCTTGCTTGTTTTGGGGCTATATCCTGTGGTGCTCAGGGCTTGCTCTTGAAGATACTTGAGAGGGGGCCATGTGCAATGGCAGGGATTCAAACTAGGTTGGCTGTCTGCTAGGCAAGCACTTTCCTTGCTGTACTTTCTCTCCAGCCTCTGGGGGTTGCATCTTTAATGGAGATCTTCCTTCCTTCCTTCCTTCCTTCCTTCCTTCCTTCCTTCCTTCCTTCCTTCCTTCCTTCCTTCCTTCCTTCCTTCCTTCCTCCTTCCTTCCCTTTTCTCTCTTTATTCTTTTTCTTTCTTTTTGTTTTTGGGTCTTACTCTACAATGCTCAGGGCTTACTCCTGGCTCTGCTCTCAGGAATTACTCTGGTGGTCCTTGGGGACCATATGGGATACTGAGGATTGTACCCTGGTCAAGCTGTGTGCAAGGCAAGTGCCCTCCCTGCTGTACTATCTCTGTAGCCCAATTTTCAAATTTTCTTCATATTGCATTATTTATTGAACAGAGCTGTACATAGAACTATGCATTATTAGAGCTATTCTTTTAATAAAATGTCTTTTAAGTTTATTTTTCTTTTTTTTAATCTTAATGTGTACCTGTGTATTTTCTTATCTGATCATTTCAGAGTTTTGTTACCTTTCTGATTTACTAAATGCTGTGGGCTTATTTCCCCCGAGTCTTTATTGATTGATTGATTGATTGTCCTTTGGGTCACATGTGGCAATGTTCATGGCTTACTCCTTGATCTGCACTTAGGAATTGTTCCTGGTGGGGCTCAGGGGACCATATGGGATGCTGGAGATCGGGTTGGCCACATGCCTGGCAAACACTTTACCACGTCGCCAGCCCTTCCCTTATAGTCTTTAGATTGATGGAGACACTCGTGTTCCTGTTCACTGAGCTTCTGTCACATGTCACTTCTGTCATGTGCCAGGCAGGGCCAGCAGTGGAGTGACGCAGAGCGACCCTGAAGAAGTGCTTAGCTTTCTCTATCAGGTTTCAGTAGGTAAAATTTTATCACCTTGACACGATGCTATTTACTCAGAGTGAAGCTTTGAACATCTTTGTTCACTGAGCAAATGAATGTGTGGAGCCTAGGACAGTCCGGGGTGAGGATTTAGTGAATCAAACAGACATGGGCATTTCTCCATGGAGCTGAAGTTAAAAGAATGATAATCTGGAATATCTTAGATCGAAAATGCTGTGGAGAAAGTTAAAGTAGGAGGGGAATTGAGGAACTTAGTCTCTTAGAGTTAGTTCTGGGAAGATTTACTGAAATTTGAACACAGAACTGAAGATAGCCTGGCGGATAACTAGGATAACTAGGAGGAAAATATTCCAGAGGGAGAGACCAGCATGTGCAAAGGCCCGGTGTGGTGGGAGCGTGTTTAGGGGTGTTGATTTGTGATATGGCCATTACTGGGCTTTGTTTTCAATTGCTTTTAGTGGTTTTTTTCTGTTATTATTGATTTTTTGGGGGGTCACTTCCAGTAGTGCTCAGGAACTGCTCCCAGGATGGTGCTTGGGAGTGAGTGGCTCCTAGAGGGGCTGGGACTCTATGATGCTGGGGCTCGAACTTGGGGCTCCTGCATGCGAAGCTTACACGTCAGCTCTGGGAGCATCTCCCCGACTGCCAGAGTGATGTTTTAAAGAGAAAGCTCTTTTATTTTTATTAGTTTTTGAGGAGCTTTTTTTTTTTTTTTTTTTTTTACATTACGGACAGCAGTGTGGCTGAGTATTGGAGGAGAAGTCTAGAAAGTTCCTGGTTAGAGACAAGAGAGCTGGTCTGGGCAGGCTGACAGGGCTGGAGGGATTGCAGGGGCGAGGCGGTCAGAGCCAGCAGGCTCCCTTTATGGAGACTGAAGCCTCCTTTGCGCTAGCTCTGGCTTCGTATATTTAGTCAGGTGAGCGTGTGGTACAGTGGAGAGAGATGGTTATTTCCCTCCATCAGAGGATGCTGTGGTCCCCTGGGCATACTCACAGGTGAGCAGAGCCAGGCTGCACCACCTTCCCACTGCCCTGTAGGTGGCTGGGAAGCCCCGCTCCTCTCCTGCCTCCTGGGTCTGGGGGTGAAGTACAGTCCCGAGCCCTCTGACCCGAGCCTTCAGTTTCTGGAAAGCCAGGCCTTGGGCCCTGGTCTTCCAGCCTCAGAGGCTGGTCTTCAAGAGCAGAGTTATGGGGTATCAGGGCAGAGAAAGATCTGGAAGTCAGGGGGGACACTAAACATCTTTGCAGTTTGTGAGTGCTTCTGTATGCCAGGCACTTTGCCCAGCGCGTTCTCTGCACCTGCACTCATTTCCGCAGCCCCCCATGAGGCAGGTGCGAGGTTCCGACAGCAACCCTTTGAGGAAGCATCTCACGGGCAGGAAACAGCCCAGAGACGGAACTGCTCCTGCTCTTTGGGAACTGCTCCTCCGGGAAGCGGCCGCTTCTGGGGTGATGGGCTCTGCCTCTATGGCCTGTGGCTTTTCCAGGCGCTCAGGGAGGGGTTGGTGGATGCTCTGGGCTAATCACGAGGCCTGGCCCCCTCCTGGCCAGTGGATGGGCGCCGCCTCGGGTGCATTGTCTGAGGTCGCGCTGCTTTTCCTGGAAGGCCAAGGCTGCCCTCTGCTGGTCAGCAGTAGTGGCGACACATTTAACAGACGCTGAGAGCCCCGGGACGTGGAACCCTGCAAAGGGGCAGGACAGGGTCTCTGGCTGGTGGAGAAAGGCAGAAAACCAGCGGTCTCCGCCTCGCTCATTCCTGCCGGCTTGTGGACAGCTTTGCAGGGCATTGTGAGGAGGGTGAGGAATGCTGGTCTAGGGCACAGGCTACACCTTGTGTGGGACTTGGGCTCACAGAAGCACTCCCCCAGAGGTCTACACTGACTCCTGTTCCCAGCCAGTCCCCTCCTGACATCTCCCTAGACACCACATCACCCCCACCCCACCACCAGACAATCCCTTGCTCCCTCTTTATGGCCAAAGCAAGTGGTGCCTGGCGAGCTGCCCTCAGTCACCTTTCCCTTGTCACAAACACCGTAGGGCTTTGCTTTGTAGCCCCCACTCTTGCTCTTCCATAAAATCTCTCCTTGTCAACGTTCTGACTGTCTCCAGGATCCAGGGAACATGCTTTGTTCAAAACGTTCCTTTTGAATACTTAAAAAAGCATTTTATTTAGAAAAAATATATATCTATATATTTAATATAATATGATATATTAATATATACCTCTGATATATATATATGTATATATATATACCTCTCAGAGAGCTCGGCAAGCTACTGAGAGTATCCCGTCCGCACGGGCAGAGCCTGGCAAGCTACCCATGGCGTATTTGATATGCCAAAGACAGTAATGATAGGTCTTATTCCCCTGACCCTGAAAGAGCCTCCAATCATTGGGAAAGACGAGTAAGGAGAGGCTGCTAAAATCTCAGGGCTGGGAGGAATAGAGATGTTATTGGTGCCTGCTCAAGTAAAATGACAAAAAAACAGGATGACAGTGATACAGTGATTTAAAAAAAATAAGTAGGACATCAATTAATCATGTTTTGTGTGTGTTGTTTTGGGGCCATACCCAGCAGTGGTCAGAGCTTATTCCTGGCTCTGTGCTCAGGGCACCATAAGCGGCTCCGGGATTCAAACCTGGGTCAGCTGTATGCAAGAGAGTGCCTTAACCTCTGTGCTATCTCTCTGGCCCCCTTTTTCTTGGGGATAGGGGATGATGTAGTGGCACAAGCCCTTATATTTCCAGAGATAACCAGCTTGGACATATAGTATTAACAAATGCTTACATATAGGATTTTGTGGGAAAATGCAGGCTGTTTTGTGATCTTGTAGCAAAAAGACACTCATGGTCAGTGGTGGTTACTTTATTTATTTATTTATTTTTGTTTTGTTTTTTGGTCACACCTGGCGATGCACAGGGGTTATTCCTGGCTCTGCAGTCAGGAATTACTCCTGGCAGTGCTCAGGAGACCATATGGGATGCTGGGATTTGAACCCGGGTCAGCAAGGCAAACGCCCTACCCGCTATGCTATCACTCCAGCCCCCAGTGGTGGTTACTTTAAACTTAGCAGGTTTTGGAGATATGTCCTTGCTGATGCATGTGGGACACTCTTTGGTCACCTTATTAATGGTCCTCTCAAGATTCAATACAGCAACTTTTACTTTCTACCTCGGATCTACACTCAACAATTTAAAAACAATTGCGCTACACCTGTTAGTGCTCAGAATTCCCCAGGAGTTCAGGAGACCAGGCGATGCCGGGACCCAGCCCAGGCCTCTGACCTGCAAAGCATGCGCTCTGCATGCATGTCTTTGGGCCATCTCTCGGGGCCTCCGAGGAAACCCTGGAGGAACTGGAGACAATCAGAGCCTGTAGTCTTCTAGAACTTCTTCTGGCACCATTGAATGGCGCTCCCTGTGAGTGCCAGATCTTTTCAAAGACAGCCCAAGTGCTCCCAGTTTTCAGATTCAGATGTGAACAGGCAGTGGGCTGCTGTCTGCCCCTGGCCGGGCCCCTGTGGTCCTGAGACAACACCCCCTTTCACACCTACTGGCCTGGTGGAGGGGTGGGGTTTGTGTGTGCAGGTATTGGCTGGACTCTCTCTCTCAGTGCTGCAGCTCCTCCCAGGCACACCCCCCTGTTCTCAGAGCACCTCTGGATTCCACCCCAGGCTTCCTTGAAAACTCGCCCTCCAGGAGTTCCGCTGCCCACACAGATCTGCCCAGACCTGTCGGGGCTGGCTGCTGACCAGCTCCGGAAGGCTGCTGGAAGCCTGTGTGTTGGGTCATGCTGGGGCCGTCCCCTCCCGTGGTGAAGGGCCACCTAGCTCTGTATGGCTTCCCCAGTGACTAATGTCCATGCAAATCAGACCTGTCAGGTCCCTTCCTGAAACCTGCGGCATTTCCTGATGTAAATCCCCTGGATTTCCCAGTTGACTGCTTCCTTGGCCCAGGCCTCACTGTCTCCTGTCTCTCCCGGATCCTTGACCAAGCCCCACACCCGGTTCCCTCAGAGCCTCCGTTCAGGTCGTGCCTCTGCGGGAAACGTTCTTCCTTTCCCTCCTGACCTGGCTGAGGCCTCAGCTTAAACTCAGACCCTCCTTGTCCCCTTTCCTTCCCCCTCCTCAGTCTGCCCCTTCTATCTTCAGTCTTCCCGACCGCCCCCTCGCCTGAAGGCTCTGTGGCTTTGTCCCCACTGGTCTTAGGCCAGCCCAGGGCCAGCTCAGGCAGTTTGTTGAAGCTCAGGAAATGCTTCTCAGCTCAGAGTGCCAGCTGGGACACTTGTGTTTGACCTTTTCTAAACAAAGCCAAACAAAACCCTTTTCTCGATGACCCTCTTTCCCTTCCCTCTGTTGTCCCTGCAGTGGCTAGGGTTGCCCTCGGTGGCCGTGTCCCTATGCTTGACCGAGAGCTGGGGTGCAGGAGTGCAGGTTGCATACTCAGGAGCTCACCAGGTCCCTCACACGGGCTGTGGCGCTCCCAGGGTTTGGTCGCAGCTCAGCTGTGTGACTTTGGATAAGTGACATACACTCTGGTTCCTGTCTCATATCGGGGTAAGTGAGAATGGACATAAAATGGAGAGTAGGGCCGTGAGACCTGAGTTTGCTCCCCTGGTCGGGAATAAATAAACACTGAACGCTGCGGGATGTGCCCACCCCTTCCCCCACAAAAATGCGGAGTAGGATACCGGATGTAGGAGGAGTGTGTTACAGCCCAGCTCCTGTGATTGGACTAATTAATCCGTGATGTCGCAGTGTGACTATTCCAACCCACAGCCGAGTGTCAGGCCCTGTGGTCAGGACCTCCATGAGCCCAGAGTGCATTTTTGTCTGTTTGATTTTGGGCCGCACCTGGTTGCCCAAAATCCGCACTCAGGAATTACTCCTGGTGGTGCTCGGGACCGTATGGGATGCCGGGGATAGAATCAGAGTGCCTTTATGTGCATTTGAAAGTGATCTGGCACCAAGTGGCCCCTGGAACCTGGGGTGCGGTGGAGTGGGGGAAGCTCTGATGGGATCGTTGGGGTGACTCCGGAGGCCCCTGAGCACCATGAGATTCTGGGGTGGCTTTGTGACTCCCAAGCTGCGCTGCATCCTTGGGCCCTCACGTTGAACCTGATTGACTGAGAGTTGCCAGGAGATGCTCTGAGTTCCCTGAATACTGTATGGGAGACCTCCCCCCGCCCTACCCCTCAGAAAGAAATGTTTCCTTTTCCACAAGATGTTTGTCATCACCAGTGGCTGACTAGGCTTTGAACTTCCCAGACCAAGCCCCGGGTACCCTTTGGCGGCCCCACCGGCTGTGCAGACGCCCCTTCACACTGCTGCAGGACTGCCCTGCCTGCCCGCACTGGGCTTGGGGGTCTCTAGTCTAAAAGTGAATCCTTGGCCTGGAGCCACGGAACAGTTGCTAGGGCACTTGTCTTGCCTGCCGTTTCAATCCCCAACACCCTGTACGGTCCCCTGAGCACTGCCAGGAGTAAGCCCTGAGCTTAGATGGGACCCCAGAAGCCAAAGTAAAAGTGAATCCCACTTAAAATTAAACTCCGTGGTTTACAAAGTTGTTCCTAATACAGTTGTTTCGGACATTCAATGTTCCAACACCAGTCCCACCACCAGTGTCCCCTTTTTCCCAACCTTCCCCCCTCCCCCACAAAGCCTGCCCCCTCAGCAGGCACACAATAATTTATTTTATATTGCTTGTTACAACTAATTGGCTAATGGAATTATCAAAAATACTTCAGTGAAGGGGCTGGAACAATAGCACAGTGGGTAGGGTGTTTGCCTTGCACGAGGCCGACCGGGTTCGATTCCTAGCATCCCGTATGGTCCCCTGAGCACCGCCAGGAGTAATTCCTGAGTGCAGAGCCAGGAATAACCCCTGTGCATTGCCGGGTGTGACCCAAAAAGCAAAAAAGAAAAAAAAACTTCAGTGAAAAAAGAATTTGTGAAATTTTTCATCTCACCGTGGGGTCCTTAAGCCCTTGTCTGCGGCTTTACTAAGCTGGTCTGTTGCTGGCTGGGCCTCCCGTGCTACTGTTTTCGTGTGTTGAGTTAGTTGGCGTCTCTGCTACTTTCCCATCTAGTTGGGTGAGCGCCTTCCGGGATGTCGGCACTGCGGAATCTGGGGGGGCTCCTGGATCTGTGGTGCCAGGCTGGAGAATGGGTTGGCATGGCGGCAGCTGTGGGGCGTGGCTCTCAGAAGTTTTGGGAAGACTCCAGAGTTCTCAGCCTGGAATCTCCGTACCTGGAAGCTTTGCCATTTGGTCTCCCACAGAGATTGATTGTGAGCCTGAGAAGCCGGGCCACGGGCCTGTGGCAGCTGTGGGCATGTGGGCGTAGCTGCCTTAGCTTCAGCAGGCATGGGCTTGACCTGCCCCTCTCCTGACCATGCCCCGGAGTTTGCAGCCAGAAGCCCATGAGTGCTTAGCGGCTTGGCATGCATCGCCTTGGAGGTTTAGTGATGACTCAGTGGAGCAGGGCTGGTGGGTGAGCCCACGTGGTGGCGCCTGTGAATCCCACTTCTGTTTTGTTGTTTTCTCGATGCCACAGTTGGAGGTGCTCAGGAGCACTCCCAGCTCAGTGCTCACGGGTTACTCTGCTGGTGCCAGGGCTGGAACTCAGGCTTCGACAAACAGAACCTGTCCTCTGGCCCCTGTGCCCCTCCCCAGGCCCTGGGCCCCCTCCTCACAGCTGCAGTATCATTCCTCTCTGTGCTGCTTTGCCCCCGAGGGGCCCCCTCACCTCCACCCCGGGGACCCCACAGGCAGAGATGGAGCTGGTCCAGCGTCTGGGCATCCCCGCCAGTAAGATCATCTACGCCAACCCCTGTAAGCAAGTTGCGCAGATCAAGTACGCTGCGAAGCACGGGGTCCAGCTGCTGAGCTTCGACAACACCCTGGAGCTGGCGAAGGTGGTGAAGAGCCACCCCAGCGCCAAGTAAGGCCAGGAGCCCGCCCGAGGGAGGCTGCACGTGTGTGTGTGTATGTGTGTGTGTGTATGTAGGTGTGGGGGGTTGAGGGGTAGGGGAGTTTGTGTGTATGGGGAAGGGGGTGTAGGTGTGTGTGTAGGTATGTGGGGATGTGTGTGAAGTGTGTGTGTAGTATGTATGTATGGGTATGTGTGTGGGGTGTGAGTGAGGGTGTATATGTGTGTGTGTGTGTGTGTGTTAGGTGTGTATGCATAGGCATGTTGGGTGTGCAGGGGTATGTGGGTGGGGTGTGGTGGGGTGTGTGTGAGATGTGTGTGGAGTGTGTGTGTGGTGTGTGTGTGGGGTGTGCAGATGTGTGTGGAGTGTGCGTGGGGTGTGTGTGTGGGGTGTGTATGGGGTGTGTGTGAGTGTGTGTGAGGTGTGTGTGGGGTGTGTGTGAGGTGTGTGTGGGGTGTGTGTGAGGTGTGTGTGGTGTGTGTGTGGGGTGTGTGTGAGGTGTGTATGAGGTGTGTGTGGGGTGTGTGTGTGGGGTGTGGTGGTGTGTGTGTGGGGTGTGTGTGGAGTGTGTGTGGGGTATGCGGGTGTGTGTGGGGTGTGTATGAGGTGTGTATGGGGGTGTGTGTGAGGTGTGTGTGGGGTGTGTGTGCGTGTTTGTGTGTGGGGTGTGTGTGCGTGTTTGTGTGTGGGGTGTGTGTGGGGTGTGTATGGGGGTGTGTGCTAGGTGTATGTGTGTGTGTGGTGTGTGTGAGGTGTGTATGGGGGTGTGTGCTAGGTGTGTGTGGGGTGTGTGTGTGTGCGTGTTTGTGTGGGGGGGTTGTGAGGTTATCAGGGCCACAGAACAAGTCCAGCTGGAGGAGCAGGCCCGACCTCACACCCAGCCACAGGGGCAGGAGGGTGCGGTGACCCTGAGCCTGGACAAGGGGAGCGGGTCCAGCCCAGGCATCCCTCCTGGGCCCGGGAGAGGGTGTCCGGCGTGGGGAGTGGCTGGTTCTGGCGGGTCGGTGGGCGTGAGTGCGGGGCAGCCACAGCACGGGGCGCTGGAGGCTGAGCAGATGGACGGCCCGGCTGGAATATGAGGGACAGCGCGGGGAAAGGGCCGGGGCCTCCCGCGGTGGCTTCCATAGGTCTCAGTGGGGGCTCAGTGGGCGTGGGGGTGTCCAGGGAGGAACCCGGGGTGGAGGGGGGGCCAGCTGGGGGCCATTCTGGCTTACCCAAAGCCGCTTTCGATTGATCCGGATTGCTGGGGTGCTATGTTTAAGTCTGTCCCCTCCTCGGGGAAAGCTGGAAACTGGTTGGGGGGCAGGTTGGGGGGGACGGGGGCTGTGAAGCGGCAAGGTGTGTGGGGGAGGTGTGGGGGGACCAGGGCGGGGCCCCAGGCTGGGCAGCTCGAGCCACCAAGGAGCATGACTGAGACCCGTGATGGGTGGGGGCGGCGGGAGGTCACCCGCAGGGGCGCCCCACGTGTCTCCCCAGGTTGGTTCTGAGTATCGCCACCGCCGACCCCCACTCCCTGAGCCGCCTGAGCCTCAAGTTCGGTGCGTCCCTGAAATCCTGCAAGCACCTGCTTGAGAACGCCAAGAAGAACCACGCGGAGGTGGTGGGGGTGAGGTGAGTGCCGGGAAGCCCCCCTCCCCCCCCCCCCGAGCACACCCACGCTCCCAGGAGGGCCCGTGCCAGTGCAGCTGCAGAGGCTCCTCGGGAAGGAAGGTCTGGGGTGCCCTGTCGCCCAGATAGTCCTGATCTCAGGGGTTCCGGGAGGACCCGGCTCTCCCACCGTAGGGCAGAGGTGGACAGTCCCACCTTTGCTCTGCCTCTCCTCCTGCAGGGCGAGGGCAGAAGGAATCTTGTGATAGAGCTTTCATCTGTTTTGGATTTAGGACGTGCTAGGCCCGGTGCTGGAGCGATGGCACAGTGGGTAGGGCGTTTGCCTTGCACACGGCTGACCCGAGTTTGATTCCTCCATCCCTCTCGGAGAGCCCGGCAAGCTACCGAGAGCATTCTGCCCACATGGCAGAGCCTGGCAAGCTACCCGTGGCGTATTCTATATGCCAAAAGCAGTAACAACAAGTCTCACAATGGAGATGTTACTGGTGCCCGCTCGAGTAATCGATGAACAACGGGACGACAGTGCTACAGTGACAGGGCTACAGGCACGGTGCTAAAAGCATGACCTACCTGCAGGGGCTGGAGCAATAGCACAGCGGGTAGGGCATTTGCCTTGCACGCGGCCGACCCGGGTTCGATTCCCAGCATCCCATATGGTCCCCTGAGCATCACCAGGGGTGATTCCTGAGTGCAGAGCCAGGAGTAACCCCTGTGCTTTGCCAGGTGTGACCCAAAAAGCAAAAAATAAAAAAATAAATAAAAAAAAATAAAAGCATGACCTGCAGAATCTTCCAGCCTATGGGATCTCATGCCCGCTGTATTGACCAGGAAACTCGAGCCCAGGCAGGCTGCAGTGTTGGGAGGCCGTACCCAGAGGTGGGATGGCCGGAGCATGCTATTCCAGAGGGCTCTAGGACCTGGCCTCCTGTCCACTCCTTACTCAGGGCATCACTGAAGTAGGCCCCGTGGCCCTGCTCAGGGTCTCTCTCTCCAGGGAGGCGCCCCGGGACCCTTCCTGTGAGACAAGGCTCTTCTTCCCTCCCCAGTTTCCACATTGGAAGCGACTGCCCTGACCCCCAGGCCTACGCCCAGTCCATCGCGGATGCCCGGCTTGTGTTCGAAATGGCCACGGAGCTGGGACACAGGATGCACATCCTGGACCTCGGTGGCGGCTTCCCTGGAGTGGAGGGGCCCAAAGTGAGATTCGAGGAGGTAACCTGAACCCGGGGGTGTCACACAGGGCTGGGAGGGGCCTGGGGGTGCAGCGATCACCCTACCTGGACTTTTCTTTTTTTTCTTTTTGAGATTTTATTTAAATATTGAACAGAATTGTTCATGATACAGTTGTTTCGGGCATTCAGTGTTCCAGCACCAATCTCACAACCAGTGTGGCCTTCCCCCACCATTGTCCTGTTCCCACCCCTCTACCCCCAAACGAGCCCCCTGAGGCACAAAATCATTTATATTATAATAGCTTGATACAACCACACAGTCAGTGAAATTATTTAAAAAAAATATATAGTTCAGGAAAAGGAAAGTTGTGAGAATTGTTATATCTCACGGTGGGGTTGTTTGAGTCGTTGTCTGAGGCTTTACTGAGATGTTTGCTGCTCGTTGAGCAACAATGACCTTCTCTGTTAGTGTTTTTGCTTATTGAGCTCAGTGGGGCTTCTGTGCTGCTTCCCATCTATTTTGCCGTGCTCCTACTGGGCTGTCAGTATCCTGGGATTTGGAGGTGTCGATGTGGCCACTTACTGGCTAGTCTTCACTTCTTCCGCCCTGAGTTTCAGTGGCTCACGCTGAGGCCCACAGAGGTCACGGCTCTGCGGCAGAGCAAAATGCAGCCTGGCTCTTGCCTGCCTCCCGCCTAGGCCCGTTTTGAGGTTTAACTGGCATATATTTGCATAAGTCCTAAGTCTCGGTGGGCTAATGAGGGTGTGAGCTAATGAGAAATCATGGCAGGGCAAGGGAAGGAAAAGCAGCCTCCTGTCCTCTCCCTTCTGACTTTCCAGCTGTGAGCTGAAAGCAAAAGCAAAAAAAAAAAACAACCCAAAAATAGAAACAAAATCCTGTCCCATCACTATCCCCACTCCAACCACGAGGGGTCGCTTCTCCTTAGGACAAGCCTGGGATTGCCACATCCAGGAATGAATGGACCCCGAGAAATCCTGGACCGGGATGCCAAGAATTCAAATTTACTGTGCTCCTACAGGGCTGTCAGTATTCTGGGATCCCAGCTGACAGAAGTCCGATGTCCATCTAACGCTTTGGTTTGGTGATGTTGATGAAAGCATTGGGGGGTGTTATTACTTTGGTGAAAATATTTACTCAAGACAAAAGCAGGGTTATGTCTGCTTAGCAAGTTTATCACAAAAATAGGATTTGTAGAAAAATAACTAAAATACCTTCTTCAAAATGTTAACATTGAGCAGGTAAGGTGTTTGCCTTGGCAAACCTATATGGTCCCTGGCACCCTATATGGTCCCGAGAGCCCCACCAGCTCCGAGCACAGCCAGATGTGGCCCCCAAACCAACAACAAACCAACCTGAAGAATGAGGCCAAAAAAATTAACATTGATTAGTTTAATCTGGGTGATAGAATTAAGAGTGGCTATAATCTTTTCCCTTCTCTGTATTTTCTGTAAAATACAGAGTACCCAGCATGTGGGGGCTTTGGGAAGGTGGAGACATACGGGCCTGAGGGTCCATCCAGCTCTGCCTCCCGCCTGCTTTCTTGGCCTGCTGTTTGCAGTTACCAGCGGGGGCCTTAGCAGCTGCCAAGTTCTTCTTCCGGAAATCAAAGATGCTGTCAAGAAATCGGTTTGGCATTGTCTTCAGTATGAAGCCCCGTTTCAAGCATGATTGTCTCCCATCTCCCTGTCATCAGATTGCTTCTGTGATCAGCTCAGCCTTGGACCTGTACTTCCCGGAGGGCTGTGGCGTGGACATCCTTGCCAAGCTGGGGAGGTACTACGTGACCTCAGCCTTCACCTTGGCCATCAGCATCATGGCCGGGAAGGAAGTTCTTCTAGACCAACCTGGCCGGGAGGGTAGGTACCAGGTGGGCCATGGAACCCCATTCTTCTCTGAAGCTTAGGACAGAGAGTAGCTGAGCTGGGTCTGATTTTAGGGATTGGGTGGGTGGAGTCTGGTGAATGAGTTCTTGCCTTAGGGATTTTTTTTTTTTAATGAAGCAATAGCACAGTGGGTAGGGTGTTTGCCTTGCATGTGACCGACCCGGGTTCAATTCCTCCATCCTTCTCGGAGAGCCTGGCAAACTATCGAGAGATTCCCACCCGCATGGCAGAGCCTGGCAAGCTACCCATGGTGTATTTGATATGCCAAAAACAGTAACAAGTCTCATAATGGAGACATTACTGGTGCCCACTGGAGCAAACTGATGAATAATGAGACGGCAATGCTTTTTCTTTTTCTTTTTTGGCTTTGTGGGTCACACCCGGTGATGCTCAGGGCTGACTCCTGGCCCTGCACTCAGGAATCACTCCTGGCGCTGCTCGGGGGACCATATGGGATGCTGGGAATCGAACCCAGGCTGGCCACATGCAAGGCAAACATCCTACCCACTGTACTATTGCTCCAGCCCCGACAGTGCTATTTTGGGGTGGGGACCCACACCTGGCAGAACTCAGGGGTTGCTCCAGGCTCCGCACTCAGGAATCACTTGGGGTGGTGCCGGGGGTGGATCCTATGGGATGCTGGGATTGAACCTGGGTTGGCTGCATGCAAGGCAAATGCTCTACCTGCTGTATTATAACTCTGACCCTGACTTTAGGGAAACTTAGTGTCCCAGGATGTGCCTCTTGAACCCTCCTGGTCATTTTTCTGAGTGGAGGGGGTCAAAGAAAGGTGCAAAGAGATAGTGCTGGTGAGAGCAATGAACCAGGCTCTCTAGAGGCGGGGATGGGTATGGAGAGGGCTGTGATGATCATACTCACCACTGTGAGTGGTTGCTGTGTACTGGACTCGGGACTTAGCTCGCTAGTAATTAACCCCACATGATAGCCGAGCCAGCCAAGGCTCACAGAGGTCACCTCACTTCCCGAGTTCACGCTGAGCTGACTGGACGGCCGGCTTGGTCTGACTCCAGCCGGGCCACATTAGGAATCTGAGATTTAATCAGGACGTGTTTGCATAAATCAAGTTCCCCCTCTCTGCTAGGTAGCATCTTTGTTTCCTGGGCTCTTATTTGATCAAGATTGGGCCGGAGTGATAGTACAGCGGGTAGGGTGTTTGCCTTGCACGTGGCCGACCCGGGTTCGATCCCCGGTATCCCTTATGGTTCCCCAAGCACCGCCAGGAGTAATTCTTGAGTGTAAAGCCAGGAGTAACCCCTGAGCATCGCTGGATGTGACCCAAACAGAAAAAAAAAAGATTGTTATCAAGGCAACCTTAGGGAGAATAGACATCATGCCATACAGTCTCATCAGACAGATGAGAAAGCTGAAATCCAAAGATGTGCAAGTGAATGTCTTAGTATCCAGTAAGCGGGAAAGCCCTGTTGGACTTCATGCCTGTCTCCTCTCCAAAGCGCAGACCCTTGGTCTTCCTCTTCTTGGAACATGATACAAATAATTTATAGCAGAATAAATTAGACACAAGAGGCTGAGTCACGAGCTCAGCGTCACACAGCTGCTAAGGCCCAGGGCTGGGAGTCCAGTTTAAGCTGGCCTGCCTCAATGCTTCTCGGCCCACGCTGCTAACATCAGCCCAGGACCCAGCCCGGGGCTGGGCAAGGGGTAGCCAGCTGTGGCCACCTGCCTGACCCTCCCCTCCCCTCCCCTCCCCACAGAGGAAACCGGCTCCACCCCCAAGACCATGGTGTACTACCTCCCCGAGGGCGTGTATGGAAGCTTCAGCTCAGTCCTGTTTGACAACACATGCCCTAGCCCCGTCCCACAGAAGGTGAGCCACAGGCACGGCCTGTTTCCGTTCTTTGAAGCAAATGGGTCCACTCAGGATAGCGGAGGAGAGAGTGAGCCCCCACAGCAAAGGAAGAGGGGCCCGAGTGGGAGTACAGTGGGTAAGGCACTTGCTTTGTATACGTCCAACCCAGGTTTGGTCCCCAGTACCCCCTAGGGTCCGCTGGGCCCCATCAGGAGTGATCCCTGAGCACAGAGCCAGGAGTAAGTCCTGAGCATTGCCCGGTGTGACCCCAAAATAAAGCAAAGGAAGAGAAATGATGCCTGCTAAATTGAGTGTGAGTGGCTGTGTTTTCAGTTGGGTATGTGCATGTGTTCAAAATTTTTTTTTTCATGGGCTGTGTGTGTGTATGTCTGTGTGTGTGGATGGGTATCTTTTAATTTTATAGTTTTTGGCTTTGGGGTCATGCCCAGTTGTGCTCAGGGCTTACTCCTGGCTCTGTGTTCAGGGATCATTCCTGGCAATGCTCAGGGGGCTATATGAGATGCCCAGGGTTGAACCCAGGTCAGCCATATGCAAGGCAAGCACACCTGCTGTAATATCTCTCCAGACCCGTGTGTGTGTGTGTGTGTTTTATTGTTTTTTTGAGTCACATCCCGCTGTGCTTAGGGATTACTCCTGGTTCTGCACTCAGGGATCACTCCTGGCAGGGCTTGGGGGACCATATGGAAGCAGGGGGATCAAACCTGGGTCAGGTGTGTGCAAGGCAAGCACCCTGCCTGCTGTAATACCTCTATGCCCCCTAATCTTATTTTTAAAAAGACAAAACTAGTAGAAAATGGATGGCAAGGATGAACATATCCACCCATAGAATTCTTTCCAGTCTGTTTGGAGGTGGGGTCTACCCCTGGCAGTGCTCAGGGGCTGTCCCAGCTCTGTGCTAGGGATATCAAATCCAGACAACCTCTAGCATGTAAAGTGCAAGTGCATGCTCATCCTGTTGATTGATTTCTCTGTGCCTTCTTTTTGCAGTCTTTTAGAAAATGTGTTGGATTTACCACTCATAAAGTTTGGGATCACATTTTCTTTGTATCCACTTTTATGATCCTGTTAATTTGGGGTATAGCTATTGCCATGCTATTAACCAAGATTTGAAAACTTGCCTTTAATGACTACGTAGTATTTTTGTTTGCTTTGGGGCTATCCTAGTGGTTCTCGGGGCTTACTCCAGGCTCTGAGCTCAGGGATTACTCTTGATGAGGCTTGGGGATGATATGGGGTGCCAGGGAATGAGCCCCAATCAGCCATGTACAGGGCAAGTGCCTAACTGGCTGTATTGTTTCTCTGACTCCTTACACAGAATTTTAGCTGATCTAACAATAGTGGTTAGCCATCTAATATTCTGTTTTTAAGCATTTGGGGGAGGGGAATGACAAGGTGGTGATGCACAGGAGTTATTCCCTACAGTGCTCAGTGGACCATACGGGATGCTGGGGATCCAACCTGGGTTGGCCACATTCGAGGCAAGACTGACCTGGGTTTGATTCCCAGCATCCCATATGGTCCCCTGAGCACCGCCAGGAGTAATTCCTGAGTGCATGAGCCGGGAGTAACCTCTGTGCATCACTGGGTGTGACCCAAAAGGCAAAAAAAAAAAAAAAAAAGAACATGTGCATATATCAGCATCACAGAAACTAGGAAAATGAAAAATCACAGAAAATAAAAGCACACAGGTATTCTTTTTTTTTTTTAATAATTTATTTATTTTTAATTAGAGAATCACCGTGAGGGTACAGTTACAGATTTATACACTTTTGTGCTTATACTTCCCTCATACAAAGTTCGGGAACCCATCCCTTCACCAGTGCCCATTCTCCACCACCCGTAAACCCAGCGTCCCTCCCACCCTCCCCAATCCCATCTCCCCCCCAACCCACCCTGCCACTGTGGCAGGGCATTCCCTTCTGTTCTCTCTCTCTAATTAGCTGTTGTGGTTTGCAATAAAGGTGTTGAGTGGCCACTGTGCTCAGTCTCTAGCCCTCATTCAGCCCGCAACTCCCTTCCCCCACATGGCCTTCGACTACAATGTAGTTGGTGATCGCTTCTCTGAGTTGCCCTTTCCCCGGAACGTGAGGCCAGCCTCGAAGCCATGGGGTCAACCTCCTGGTACTTATTTCTACAGTTCTTGGGTATTAGTCTCCCACTCTGATATTCTATATACCATAGATGAGTGCAGTCTTTCTATGTCTGTCTCTCTCTTTCTGACTAATTTCACTCAGCATGAAACTTTTCATGCCCATCCACTTAACTACAAAATTCTTGACTTCCTTTTTTCTAACAGCTGCATAGTATTCCATTGTATAGATGTACCAAAGTTTCCTCAACCAGTCATCCGTTTTGGGGCATTCGGGTTTTTTCCAGATTCTGGCTATTGTAAACAGTGCTGCGATGAACATACATGTGCAGATGTTGTTTCGATTGTACTTTTTTGCCTCTCTGGGATATATTCCCAGCAGTGGTATTGCTGGGTCAAATGGGAATTCAATATCTAATTTTTTGAGAATCGTCCAAATTGTTTTCCAGAAGGGCTGAACCAGTCGGCATTCCCACCAGCAGTGAAGAAGGGTCCCTTTCTCCCCACATCCTCTCCAACAGCAGTTGCTTTTGTTCTTTTGGATGTGTGCTAATCTCTGTGGTGTGAGGTGGTATCTCATGGTTGTTTTGATCTGCATCTCTCTGATGATTAGTGATGCAGAGCACTTTTTCATGAAGCACACAGGTATTCTTAAGAGCAAAACCATTCTGTATTGGGAATGAAAAAATGGGTATCACAGGGAATCACTGAATCACAGACACACAGTGAACAGTGGTGGAGGGATGTTGATACTTCAGTGGTAGGTGTGGTGTAGTGTGGTAACGTATTTTGTTTTTTGTTTTTTTCTCTTTTTTTTTTTTGCTTTTTGGGTCACACCCGGTAATGCACAGAGGTTACTCCTGGCTCTGCACTCAGGCGGTGCTCAGGGGACCATATGGGATGCTGGGAATCGAACCCAGGTCGGCTGCGTGCAAGGCAAACGCCCTACCCGCTGTGCTATTGCTCCAGATCCATGGTGGCAACGTATTTTGAAAAGATGTGAAGCCATACCCTTAAAACATAGTTTTGCTTGGGGCTGGAGCAACAGCACAGCGGGTAGGGCATTTGCCTTGCATGTGGCTGACCCGGGTTCAAATCCCAGCATCCCATATGGTCCCCTGAGCACCGCCAGTAGTAATTCCTGAGTGAAGAGCCAGGAGTAATCCCTGCACATCGCCGGGTGTGACACCCCCCCCCCCCCGAAAAAAGCCAAAAAACCTGCAAACAAACAAAAAAAACCATAGTTTTGCAAATCAGTATTGCTGCAATAAAATTTTTTTGGTTTCTGTTTATTTTTTGAGGGGCCACACCTGGCAGTGCTCAGGGCTTACTCCGGGCTCTGCCCTCAGGGATCACACTTGACAGGGACAGGGGACTAAGTGGGGTGCTGGGGATCAAACCTGGGTCAGCTGTGTGCAAGTCAAGCATCCTACCCACTGTATTATGGCTTTGGGCCCTAAATTTTTTTTGTATAGTGAAAAAAATATTGCATTTAGAATTAGCCAGCTGGACTGTTTAGATGATCCCAATTTTGTTGGTAACATCCAAGGCGTCATAATCAGGAGCCAGCCGAACACACACCTTTTTCTCTCCAGCGGGCCTAATCAGGGTGCTGACCTTGGCTACATCAATGTCCGAGAGCTCCTGTTTAATCTGGTGCTTGTTGGCCTTGACATCCACAGGGAACACAAGTGTGTTGTTATCTTCTATCTTCTTCATGGCTGACTCAGTGGTCAGAGGAAACTTGATGATGGCATAATTGTCAAGCTTGTTCCTCCTGGGGGCGCTCTTCTGAGGGGATTTGGGTGGCCTTCTCAGCCGCAGCGTTTTGGGTCTTTGGAAGGTGGGTGATGTGCGGATCTTTTTCTTTTTCTGGCTTGGACGCCTCTCAGCACTGCTTCCTTGGCCTTCAAAGCATTGGCTTTGGCTTCAACTTTAGGAGGCGCAGGGGTTTCCTTCTTAGCTTTCGGCGCCATCTTCGTAAAAAGTGTTGTTGTGTTTCCTTTGGGGGGGCCACACCAGGCAGTGTTCAGGGCTTATTCCTGGCTCTCCACTCAGGCATCACTCCTGGCAGGGCTTGGGGGACTGAACCCAGGTCTGCCTACCAGCTGTACTATCTCTCTATAGCCTAAAACTTTTTTAAATTGAAAAAAAACAAGTAAAAAAAAATTTCAGTATCTTTATAAATCTGTGGTTGGGCATTTGAACCTTGATTTTGTTATCCTTTTTCCTATGGGTGTTCCCTCTAGCTAGACGATCTCTGGTGCCAGGTACCCAACCCAGGGTCTCAGGCCCCACAGAACAATAATGCAGGGACTTAGAGCACCTGCTTTGCAAGCCTGTGGTCACAAGTTCAACCCCCTCGTGTTGCCCACGCATCACGGTGCAGAATTCTGGCAGCTCTCTCGCTCGTCTTCCTTGGTACTGCAAGTCATTACTGATTGCATTGGAGCCGGGGCGTGTCAGCACCAGAAAAGGGCTGTGACCCCTGGTGAGCACCAGAAAGTGTGATATCTGGTAAGCATCTGTGAGCACGACAGTGACGGCCCACCCCGCCCCCCAGCATCACAGCCATGACCTGTGGGCCTCAACTAAGAGTGTGAGTGCTAGGAGCATGTGTGTGTGAGCACAAATGAAGGAGAGTGCCCTGTGGCCCAGTGTGTAACATGGGTAAGGCTTTGCATACGGCTGACCAGGGTTTGATCCCCAGCATCTCATATGGTTCCCGTGAGTCTGCCAGAAGTGACACTTGAGCACAGAGCCAGGTGTAAGCCCTAAGCACTGCCAGGTATGGCCCAACCACCACCCCTCACCAGCAAAACACAAACCTCAAAATAGCACACGTTTTTTGTTTGTTTGTTTTGTTTTGTTTTCATTTTGCTTTGGTCATACCTGATGGTGCTCAGGGCTTACTACTGGCTCTGTTCTCAATGATCACTTCTGGTGGGCTTAGGAAACCATATGGGGTGTGAGGGATTGAACCTGGGTCAGCTGCATGCAAAGCAAGCACTCTACCTGTTGTACTATTACTTCGGCCCCAGGAAAGGGCACTTCTGCATTATTTTTAGGGGAAAGTTTTTAAAATTATCTTTTCTGTGATATTTTATTTATACCACTCATAAGATGTGGGAGAACTATAACTTACCACTCAAGGGTGCCTTTTCTTTTTACAGGATGTGTTAAAACCTACTTTCTTAGGAACCCTCATGGATACATTTATATAACATTTCTCCCCTAAATCTTTAAAACTTAGCTTAATGTTCTTTAATGATTGGAGCGAAGGGAAATAATCAAAGCCATTGCGATTGATCTCATTGAGGAGAGCTGGCAAATACGAACAGGATGTTGTGTGCACAAGAATGGATTTCCACCTCCCCATCCTGGTCTGTGAGCTGTGGGAGTAGGAGTGAGTGGGGGCTGGGGTTTTGGTTCTGTGTGTTCATGGCACACCCCCAAGACTGGAGCCTAGTATATAGTAGGTGCTCAATAAGTGTCTGCAGCATGAGCTCAGGGATATAGGCTAGTGTCTACTGTGTTTTGTTCTGTTTTGGAGCCAGATCTGGCAGCATTCAGAGCTTATTCTTGACTCTGTGATCAGGGGAACCGTAGGTGGTGCAGGGGACTGAGCTCGGGGCAGCATCATGCAAGGCAGATGCCTTACCCACTGTTCTATCTTTCCAGCCCCTAATTCTGACTCCTGATTCTTAGAGTCTACATCTGCTTTTCTTTGTTAACAAGCGGCTTCCACGGGGCAGGTTTTGTTGAGATCCAGAAAACAGTTGGGAGTCTCTGCAAGGCTGGGGGTGGCGGGGAAGCAGGGAGTCCTCTTGGGGAGCACCGGGCAGCCGCAGGAGCACAGGGGGGTCGGCGGATGGCAGGGCACAGAGCCTCTCACGGGGGTTTCAGACCAGCTTTGTCAGTCATGGCTCTTCTCCTCAGACCCCAACAGGGTCCTTCCCAGGTGACAAACCTCACTGATATCTTGGTGGTGCACAAGGGCTGTCTGACAGATGTCCTTTCGGAAGCTGGAAGTCATTTAAGGCAAAGCGTCAAGTTCTGTGTCATTGGTGGTGGTGGCCTTGGGCACGCCCCGTGACCCTGAGAGCCTAAGTGGTCCTATCTGGGCCCCTGTGGCAAGGGCCAGCTCTCCCTTTGCTTGTGTTGGAGCCCTGGCATTTTTTTTTTTTAATGCTGGAGATGGGACCCAGGGTCTAAACTGAGCCATGTTCCCTGCCCCCAGCTGGCCCAACTTCATCACCAGGCTGAGCCACGGTGGTGGGGATAGGTCTCCCTGCCCCTAACGCATTGGCTCCAGTCACAGGACCTAGCACAAAATGAGGGTGTCAGGGAGGCCGTCGTGGAATCCAGAGAAGTGGGTGGGAGGAAGGGGGAGGCATGAGGTGGGCACACCCTCACCCAGGGCCTGGGAAGTGTCTGCAAGGCCAGTGGAGACCGTGGCAGAGGGGGATGGCAACAGGAACAGCAGGAACTCCGCTCACTTCCTGGGCCCTCGTGTGTGCCAGACATAATCCTCACCTACACCCATTTTTCCTTTCTGTGTCCTCGGGGGCACTACTGCCACCACCCCGGCTTTCCAAGGGAGTCGACCGTGCACATAGGGACTAAGGATGGTGCCCGGGGTCCTGGCTCTGGCGAGTGTTGGAGCCGGGTCTGAGACTCAGGACATGGGGGGTGAGTGCATGACTGTGTATGTGTGTGTGTGTGTGTGTGTGCATGTGTGTGTGTGCGCATGTGTGTGTGTGCATATGTGTGTGTGCATGTGTGTGGTGTGTGTATGAGACACCCTCATGGTCATACTCTGGCGGTGTGCTCAGGCTGTGGGTGGGCGTGTGCGCCCCACTGGGAGGGAAAGACCCCGAAAACTGACCGCGGCTCTCGCTGTGCCCTGCAGAAACCATCCTCGGAGCAGCCCCTGTTCAGCAGCAGCCTGTGGGGCCCGGCGCGCGAGGGCTGCGACTGCATCGCGGAGGGCCTGTGGCTGCCTCAACTACACGTAGGCGACTGGCTGGTCTTTGAGAACATGGGCGCGTACACCCTGGGCACCGGCTCCCTCTTTGGGGGAGCCCAGGCCTGCCGCATCACCTGTGCCATGTCCCGGGTGACCTGGTAAGGGGCCCAGGCGGGGAGGAGGAGGGAATGGGCTAAGCGGGCGGGAAGATGTGCAGGCTGCATCCCGGAGAGCCCGCGCCTGCGCGGCCCTGAATGAGCCCAAGCTTCCCCTGAGGAGCTCAGAGCCCTGGGAGACTCAGGACACGGGCTGTGTGTGCGTGCCTGTGTGTGTGTGCATGTGTGCGTGTGTACGTGTGTGTGCGTGTGCCTGTGTGTGTGCGTGCATGCGTGTGTGCATATGTGCGTGTGTACGTGCATGTTTGCATGCATGTGTGCATGTGCATGTGTGTGTGTGCATGTGTGTGTGTGAGATGCCCTCATGGTCATACTCTGGGGGTGTAGTTGGGCTGTGGGTGGGCGGTGGGGTATGTGAATGTGTGATTGTGTGAGGCTGTGTGAGAATATGTGTGAAAGAGTGTTAGTGGATGTGAGAGTGTGGGCACATGAGACTATGTGTGAGTGTGTAAGAGACTGTGAGAATGTGTGTGAAGTGCGTGAGAGTCTTTGAGTGTGTGAGACTATGAAAGAGTTGTGCCATTGTGTGAGTAAGAGTGTGAGTGTGCGTGTAAAAGTGTGTAAGAGTGCGTGAGTGTATGTGTGTGTGAGAGAGAGAGAAAGAAAGAGAGGGACAGAGAGAACAAAGAAAACACCAACCCAGAGCCCTCCTCCCCGAGACCCACACCTGCCCCCTGAGGAGCAACCCAGAAGGCAGAGCCTGGCCAAGGAGTGGGATTTGCCGGCAGGAGGCAGAGCAGGTGGCGGGCGCCCGGGCAGGAGGAACAGGGAGCAAGGCCAGAGCATGTGGTGCCTCCGTGAAGGCCAAGTGGTGTGTGGGGAGGACGCTGGGCGGTGCCCTGGGAGCACGGGGAAGGCCCAGGGAAGGGCTTTGGGCTTGGAGACAGACTGGTTTGAAGCAAGGGAGCGACAGACATGGGGTGCTGGATCTTAGGGTTCCTCTTGCTTCCGGGAGTGGGCAGGGAGGATCTGCCAGAGTGGGTGACCCAGGAAGGACTTGCCTGCTCCCCGAGCCTCCTGGGGGGTAGGGGTCAGAGCTGTCCCAGAGAGGACGCCTGCTTGAGGTCATACAGCTGGGCAGCGGAGAGGACCCCTGCTTTGAGCACTGAGGTGGGGGAGGCACTTAAGCAGGGTCCCCACTGGGAACTGTGCTGTGCCTTGCGAACCTTCCCCCCTGCCCCCCAGCACTGCTGCAGGACCCGGGCCCGAGGGGGCCCCAGTCTCAGACTCATGGTTTGTTTCTCCAGTCGGCAAGGCTTTCATCTCTCTGCTCCCTGCGGGGTCTGGGGCCAGACTGAAATGTCATTTGGTATCAAGGGGGGATTTATACAGGCTGAAAAAGCAAACTAAAAAAATAAACACAAAGCCACTCGCCGGGCAGGGGTCAGGGACGTGGCTCAGGGGAGAGCACATGCCTGGGCTGACTCCCAGAACTACAGAACACATGAGCACGCCTGCAGCCTGCCACGCCGGCGCCCTCAGCCGCGGCAAGGTATAAGGCATGGGTAACCCATCTGTACCACACCAGGAAGGAACCCACGGTGTTGATGGGCCTGCCGAATGCCACCCCCCTGGTCAGGGGGGCCTCTTCACAGTGTCCTGCGGTGGGCAGGGCCTGGCTCTGTGCCGTGTCCTGGAAGCTGAGGGAGGGGAACCAGAGCTTCCGAGCCAGGGTGGCAGCTGCGTACAGGCCTGGACACATGGGCACAGTAGTTATGGCCCCCCAGGGAGGCAGGGCAAATGGGCAAGTGGGTGACAGCTCCCAGGGAGGGCTGAGAGAGAGTGCACACATGCACATGCACTCACGCGCACACACACACACACACACACACACACACACGGAGGCACTATGGGTGATGGCTCCTGGGGTGGGGAAGGCTGAGGGTGTATAAACACATGTGCGTGCAGTGGGTGATGGCTCCCTGGGAGGGTGTGCCAAGGGCAAACCTTCGCACACATTGGGTGGGGGTTTCAGGGTGCAGGTCAGGGGCCCCTCATGGATAGGTGGTGGGCCAGGCAGTTGAGCCCACAGGTACAGAGCTCAAAAGTCCAGTTAACTCCCAGAACTACCAGTGGCTGCGCCTGGCCCAAGTGGCCTGTGGGAAGACAGGATCAAGAGGGACCTTGAGGGGCTGGAGCGATAGCACAGTGGGTAGGGCATTTGCCTTGCATGCAGCAGACCTGGGTTTGATTCCCAGGATCCCATATGGTCCCCCGAGCACTGCCAGGAGTAATTCCTGAGTGCATGAGCCAGGAGTAACCCCTGTGCATCGCCAGGTGTGACCCAAAAAGAAAAAAAAAAGAAGGACCCTGAGGGGCTGAGAGAGTGGGAAAGGCTCTTGCCCTCCATGTGACCAACCTGAGTTTCTATCCCCGACATTCCGTATGGTCCCCTGAGCACTGCCAGGAGTAATTCCTGAGCACAGAGCCAGGAGTGGCCCCTAAGCATCGCTGGGTGTGGGCCTGAAATAAAGAAGAAGGTTGAGGCCCAGCTTGGACTTTACCATGAGGGCAGCAGGGAGCCAAAGAAGGGGCTGAAAGAAACGAGTTGGCTTGTGCCCCCTCCTCGGGCTCACTCTGCCCTCTGTCCTCGCACACAGTGCTCCTTCCCTCCCATCTGCGCCAGGTGGGTCAAGCTGGTGATGCAGAGGCACCTGTGCGAGTCTGGCCCTGATCTCTTGGGGGAGAGGTCCTGGGGGCAGTGGTGAGGGGTGCTGACAGGCAGCCCCCAGGGGACAGTCCAGCTTCAGAGCGGGCTGGAGAGAAGCAGGGACCTGAGAAGGAGGGTGGGAGCTGGCGGGGTGGGGCTCAGTCGTTTGGGGACCAGTTTGCCAGCCTGTAGCCAAGGGAGACGTGGGCACAGTCTGCCAGCTTGGGCACACAGGAGGGGAGCACTCTGTAGGTGCTGAGGAGGACTTGGAACCATCCCAAGTCTTGGGGGGATGAACACAGAAGGTGGCTTTGGAGTGAGAGTTGGTTGAACCCCGGTCCACTTTCTAAGACAGGGTCTCCGGCAGGTACTTCTGAGTCTCCACGTCCACACTGCACAAAGTAGGGGGGTAGGGGCCTTGGGGAGGACCCGTTGCAGAGAAGAGCTCTGGTCTTGTCTTTGCCCACAGCCGGTGCTGGGTAAATGTGGGCGCTTCCACGTGGAGATGCTACCCTGGAGGTCACGTGGCAGAAACCAGGGGGCCTCTTGTGCCCCTGCACACACGCGGCTGTGTCTGTGGGCTGGCGGCAGGAAATGGGGCTCTCAGGAGCCCGCAGGCCCCACTGGTCTCCTCTCTCGCCCGCAGGGAAGCGCTGCGAGGGCGGCTGCTGCCGGCAGAACAGGACGAGGGAGCTGACGGCGTGTGCAAGCCTCTGTCCTGTGGCTGGGAGATCACAGACACTCTGTGTGTGGGCCCTGTCTTCACCCCGGCAAGCATCATGTGAGCGGGCCCCGCTCCCCCCAGAAGCCCAGCGGGGCCGCGGAGCTGCCTGTGGGAGAGGCAGGCAGGGCACCCTCTGGCCAGGACTCTGGTGCCCACGCGGCCACCCACCCCGTGCTCTGCCTGTAGTGTTTCTGCCCTGTTAATAGGACCAGTCTTACACTCGCTGTAGTTTCAAGTATGCAACATAAATCCTGTCCCTTCTAGCCGTGTCCGCCTCCTCTGCAGCGCAAGCAGGTCGGTCAGCCAGGTGCGGGGTGTCCTCGGGGTGGCCCGGGGTCTCCTTCCCACCTTTGTAAATATGAAGCAAATAAATATCTAGGTTTTTCAATACTCGAGTGGAGTCCAGATGTTGCAAATCAGCTGGGGCAAAGCCTAGGGTGCAGTTGACAGAGTGGGCGTCTCTCACTGGCACCCCACTTCTCTGCCATCTTCCAGAGCCCTCCCAGGCCTTGGCATTAGGCAGGATGAGTTATTGGGGGGAGGCGGGGGCAGCTCCATTATGGGGGCAGCGTTGCCTCCTTCCAGGTAGGCGCTGCCGCTCATGAGTGGGAAGGGCCCCGGGGAACGCAGTGCTCAGGGGGAGGCCTGGTCCAACGTGGCAATCATGGAGTGTTTGACACTGTCGGGGCCACTCAGGAAACACAAAGTTCAAAGAGCGATGATGTGGGCTGGGGAGGGGTTTGGCAAAGACCCTGAATCCTTCCTCTTCCTCTTTGTAGTCAGCCAGGCAAAGGAAATTGTGATGCTCTTGGAAAGCAGTGCAAAATAAAACAAAAAACCACAACGGGCATTTCTGCGAAATCCAGGAGTGACGGTGGGGCAGCGTTGGTCACAGACTGTTGCTACACCCGGAGCCAAGGCCCCAAGTTGGTCCCCCAAACAGGCTGTGCTTGGGCAGCAGGCTCCTTTCGGTCCTGGGCTCAACAGACTCCTGATTTTTGTTTTTTCAAAGAACCAGCGCTTATTTTCATTGATCTTTTTGGGTTCTGTGTTTGTTTGGCGGCCACACCCAGCAATGCTCAGGGCTTACTCCTGGCTCTGAGCTCAGGGATCACTCCTGGTGGGCTTGGGGAACCACATAGGGTGCAGGGTGCTGGGTGCTGGGAATAGAACCTGGGTCAGCCACGTGCAAGGCAAATGTCCTATCCACTGTACTGTCGTTCTGGCCCGTCTCTTTGACATTTTGGATTTACTTTTTGGACTACAGTTCATACATTTCTGTTCTAAGTTTTATTATTTCCTTCCTTCTGCCTGCTTTGGACTCTTTTTGTTGATCATTTTCCAATTTCTTAAATTGTGCAACCCAGCTATTTATGTGGGCCCTTTCTTCCCTCCTGATGAATGCTTTGCATGGCTGTAAGCTTTCTTCTTAATAACGCTCTTGCTGTGTCCCACAAGTTCTAGTAGGGCATGTCCTCATTCTCATTTGTTTCCAGGAGTCCTTTAATTTCCTTTGATTTCCTCTAATCATTAGTTGTTCAGTAATGAGCTATTTAATTTCCACACATTTGAGTTGTTTCTCCATTTCTGTTAGTGATTAACTTCTATTTTCAGTGCATCATGGTCTGAGAAGATAGTTGGTATGATTTCTATCCTCTTGACTTTGTAGAGGTGTGTTTCATGTGATCTAGTATCATTCATCTGATACTAGCATATGGTATATCTTGAAGGGTATCCCATGTGCAATTGGAGAAGAATGTGTATTTGGGTTTTGAGAATGAAAAGCCATATATATATATATATCTGTTAGTAGTATATATATATATACTAGTATATATATATACTTATATATATATATATATATATATATACTAACCAGCTCTCTTCCATTTATTTCTCCAGTGCAATTATTTTCTTACTGAGCTTTGATCTAGCTGATCTGTTGGGAGCTGACAGAACAGTGTTGAAGTCTCCAACTATTGTGCTATTATCAATGACTTTCTTTAAGTCTATTAACAGTTGTTTTAAGTATTTTGCTGGTTTCTCATTTAGGCACAAATATGTTTAGGATTGTGAGTTCTTCCTAATGTACATATCCTTTCATCATTAAAAAATGACCTTCACTGTATCTTATAATCTTTTTCAGCCCCAAATCTATGTCATCTGATACTAGTATGGCCACTCCGGCCTTTTTTGAGAGAGTCGTTTGCTTGAAATATTCTCTTCCAATCTTTGAGTCTGTGTTTGCTCTGAATGTTCAAATGTGTTTCTTACAGGTAGCAGAATCTTGGGTGCAAATTTCTTTTCTTTCTTTTCAAATGTGAAATACTTTATGAGTTTGTGTGTCATACTTGTGCATACTAATTTTCTCTGTATCGTTCCAATTTTAGTATACATGCTGCCAAAGTAAGTACAAGGGTTCAATTTTCTAATCCATCTTGCCACTTTGTGTCTCTTAACTGGTGCATTTAGCACATTGACAGAGAGATTATTGTCATGGAGTTTTGTGTCACCTTTTGGCAGGAATTTGTTGTCTTTGTGGGATTCATCTAGTCTTAAAGTAGCTCCTCTAGTGTTCTTGTGAAGATAGTTTTGAGTCTATGAAGTTCCAGAGTTGTTTATCTGTGAAATTGTATGTCATTCTTTGAAATCTAATGAGAGTCTGGCTGGATAAAGTTTCTTGGTGAGGCATTCACTTCACTGAGTTGGGTTTTTTTTTCTTTTTACTATATCCAACCATAGTCTTTGGGACCAGAGTGTTTCTTTTGATAAATATGCTGTAAATCTTTTTTTTTTTTTTGCTTTTTATTTTGGGTCACACCCGGCGATGCACAGGGGTTACTCCTGCTCATGCACTCAGGAATTACTCCTGGCGGTGCTCAGGGGATCATATGGGATGCTGGGATTCAAACCTGGGTTGGCCGCGTGCAAGGCAAATGCCCTACCTGCTGTGCTATTGCTCCAGCCCCTATGCTGTAAATCTAAAGGTCATTCCTTAGTATATAATTTCTCTTGATCATGCTGTTTTCAGTATTCTATCTCTATGGCTTTTGTCATTTTGATTAGGCTGCGTTTTGGGGTATTTTTATTTGGATTTCTTTTAGCTGGTACCCTTTTGAGTCTCCTGGGTCTGGGTGCATGTACTCTGCAGCTCTGGGAACTTCTTGGCAATGATGCCTTTGACTCTTACTTCTTCGTTAAGGTTGTCTTGCTGGCCTGCTGGGACCCAGATAATCTTTATGTTTCTCTTGATTTTACCCCAGAACTCTCTTGTCAGCTGTTCATTTATTTTGAGGGTTTTTCCATCTTCTACTGTTATCTGGAGGTTTTCTGCACCTCATCTTAGAGCTCACTGATTCACTTAGAGCTCACTCACAGAGCAACAGCTGCTGAGGCTGTTAGGCCCAGGACTATGGGTTCCCAAGCGGTGAGACAAACAGAAACACTAACTTGATAATGCAAAAGCAGTAGGACTTTTACTCCAGTATACTGGGGTCAACTATCTCACACATGGAGTGGTCTCTTGATAGCAACCCCGACTTCAGGCAGCAAGCAGTTTATATAGGGTTTGATTACATAAGCAGTACATGCCTATGTATGTACTGCTTATGTAACAATACAATAGTTATGAAACAAACAATAGTTTCCAGTAACAGTTCATGGTGACATAAGCTACTCAATTCTTTTAGGGTTAACAAAAGACAATTTCTGCGGCATTTTGACTGGGGGCATAATGGTTGATTGAGCCCACTGGTTGGGCCCAGGAACTTTCCCAGGTGGGTTCAGGTTGTCTAGTTACGCATTATTTTATTGCTGGGAAACTGAAACTGTTTTAGTTCCCATAATTGAACCAGAGGCCTAGCTGATTTTGCTGATTTCTGTCCCCTGTCATGGCGTCAGTTTCACCCTTACAAGGCCTTCCAGTGAGTTTTTCATTTTGCCTATCAGATTTTTCAGTTCTGTTATTTCTGTTTGTGGTTTGATCATTTCTGCTCACATATACTCTTGTGTTTTATTGGTGGTCCATTCCACTGTTTTTTGAGCTCCTTAAACATCCTCAACATTTCCTGTCTAAAGTCCTTATCAGAGAGGTTATATAGCTCATTATTACTGGCTGAGTCTTCAGGGCCACAATCTTCAGTCACTAAGTGTGTGGGATTCTGCATTGCTTTCCCGTTATGACTTTTGCAACTGGAATGTTGTTTGTGTGGCTGAGTGATTGGGGCTAGGATGTCTTTGTATGTCCACGGTGAGATATGAAGAGATGAAGAAATGCCTGGCCAGATAGCAGATGCATGCTTTTCAGGACCTCCTAACTTGGGGACAAAATGGCTCAATGGTTCGGCAGATTAGCAAAGGAGTTTAAATTTTAGAGTTCTCCCAGCTGTTGCAGGGAATCCTATTTATTTGTGTATTTTTCTGTAGTTGAAAAAGGTTACTATATAATTCACAAATTTAAAAATTCACCCTTACAAAAGCCCTTGGAGTGATAGCACAGCAGGTAAGGCATTTGCCTTGCACATGGCTCTCCCTCTCAGAGAGCTGGCAAACTACCGAGAGTGTCCCACCTGCACGGCAAAGCCTGGCAAGCTACCCGTGGCATATTCGGTATGCCAAAAACAGTAACAACAAGTCTCACAATGGAGACGTTACTGGTGCCCACTCGAGCAAATTGATGAACAGTGAGACAACAGTGCTACAGTGCTACCCTTACACAGTGTAGATTTGGTGATTTTCAGTTGTTTGCACCATCATCACCATTATTTTAATTCTAGAACATGTTTATCTCAGAAAGAAACTTTGTACCCATTAACAGTCACTCCTATATTTCCTTTTTCCCAGCTCCTGGCAACCCATCCTACTCAGTCAACTTGTCTATTTAATTTCAATTGTTTAACCTTTTTTTGAGATTCTCCCTAAGTAGGGGCGTATGTGTATGTGTGTATGTGTGTGTGTGTGATTTAATTTCAACTGCTTAACCTTTGAGATTCTCCCTAAGTGTGTGTGTGTGTGTGTGTGTGTGTGTGTGATTTAATTTCAACTGCTTAACCTTCGATATTCTCCCTAAGAGTGTGTGTGTGTGTGTGTGTGTGTGTGTGATTTAATTTCAACTGCTTAGCCTTTGAGATTCTCCCTAAGGGTGTGTGTGTATGTGTGTGAGTTTTGTCACTCAATGTCAACCCAGCAGGATCCATGCCAACCCAATTCTGATGCACTCTACCTGGCATTGTCAGATCACCATAGGCAGACACCAGTGTCCATGTCACCTCTGCTTCTGACCCACTGGCTGGACTAAAGGTTCCAATGACTGTCCTCCTGGCGTTTGCTAGAATGGCTCCCAAAACTCAGAGAAACATGAGCTAGCTCACTGTCCATTCTCTCTGTTAGAAAGACACAAATGTGTCTTCTTGGAACACCCAGGAGCAGCCAGGACAGAGAGGCACAGGGCAAGACCTGGATCCGGGCACAACTTCCAAATTTCCCTAGCTCCCTCTTTGCTGCCCTCTAAAGCAATGCCGTGCATGTGTGTGCTGGGCTCGGCCCCACTGTAAGGCATTACCAGAGGTTTCTCATATTTTGGAGACGCAAGCAGATATGGAATAGTGAGTTTATTCATATATTCACACTCAGGACTCTTTTTTTTTTTTTAATTGAAGACGCATGTGAAAAACAGGTTTTCCTGCTGGGCTGGGCCAGGGTCGCTGGGGAGAGCCCTCTGTGGCTGTAAAGTGGCAGCAGCTGGCACCTGTCTTCCCTCACAGGAGCCTTCTGAGGGTTTTATCTGCAAGCAAAACTTTTCTGAGAAAAAAACAGCTGGGTGTGGCCTGCTTGAACATAGCAGTCGTGCCTTTTCAGTTATTTTGTTTTTGTTTTTCTTTCCATCTCCTGCCAAAGAAGAAAGCTAGCCAGGAAGCATGTGGGGAGCTATGCGACTTCAGCTGCTCAGAGGCCCCTGGGAGTGCCCCCCCCCCCACCACACACACAAGCCCTCCCCTCCTTGAACACTCCCCAGCACACCAAGGTCCTCAGGCCATCCGGCTGCCGCAGAAGTCAGAGGGTCTTGCTGGCCCCTGACAGACTTCCTGCACAGGGTCCTCACCTAGGGATACCCTCCAACAAAGGTCCCAGCACCCAACCTGTGTTTCACGAAGGTCCTTTGTGCTCCTTGCTCTGTCACTCAGTTTTCCCCGACACCAGGTGGTGCTCAGGGCTAATTCCTGGCTCTGTACTCAGGGATCACTCCTGACCATGATCAGAGGACCAACCATATAGAGTGCCGGGGAACTGAATCAGAGTCGGCCACCTGCAAGGCGAGCGCCCTACCTGCTGTACTGTTTATTGCTCCTGTCCAGTCAGTCACTCGCTGTCCCTCTATTCCTCTCACACATGCTCACCACACTCTCCCTGGGAGGTAACGAGAGATGCTTCTGGCCCAGACCAAACTGCTATCTTCTCACGCAGGGCCCCTTCCCCTCCACAGACCACTCCCCACTCCACAGCAGAGCCTGTCACCCCTGTGATTTCCTAAAAGACACTTCCAACTCCTCACCCATGGCCTTATAGACTTTCTCTGCTCCCCACTTCCTCACAGCTTCCCAGTCGCACGTCCTCAAATGCTGGGTTCAGGTGGTCCTGCTGGGCCTATATTTACTGACCCCTCAGGAATGACCCTCCCAATTTATCTGCAGGGCTAGCTCACTCAAGCTCTGCACGTCTTCTTGCAGCCAAGGCTTTCCCTTTAGAAAAGTCTCCTCACAGCGGGTTTTCTTTGTCTTCAGGGCACTGATGTACCATTGGTCCTGGCAGGTTTGTCTGCGTGTCATCTGGGGCCCCTCCATAAATCCTACCAGTGAAATCTGGCTTTCTTCTCACTGCTGTGTCTCATCACCTGAACAGAGTCAGTTCTCAACAAGCGTGTTAACTGCACTAATCAATAAACACAGCACTTAAATAGCTATTTACTCACTCGAAAAATGTAGCTGTAGGGGTTGGAGAGATAGTACAGCGAGTAGGGTACTTGCCTTGCATGCAGCTGACCCAGGTTCAATCCCTGGCACTCCAGATGATCCTCGGAACACTGACAGGAATGATCCCTGAATTCAGAGTCAGGAATAAGCACTGAGCACCGCCAGTGTGGCCCAAGACCAAAGTAAATAAATCACTTGTATCACTTGTCATCCCGTTGCTCATGGATTTGCTTGAGCGGGTGCCAGTAATATCTCCATTCATCTCTATCGAGTGCTAGTGTAGCCCAATGGTATCTGCTCGCTCCAGGAACACGAAGAGCCTCAAACCATTCGTTCAGGGTCTTGACTAAGAAGTCTGACCATCTCATAAGTGGGCGGCCATGCGTTCTTTTGATGTCCCATGGAATCCAGTCAGTAACATCTCTAGTCCAGCAGTCATCTCCAAATCGCATTACATGTCTGTCCCATCTGATTTTTGATGCCTTGGCAAAAGTAAAAAATTGTAAATAAATAAATAAATATTTACTTGGCAAAATAAATAAAATTTAAAAAAAGAAAAATGTAGCTTCGAAAGGTACTTCCCTCAGAGGATTACTGTGAGAAGAAAAATGTACATAAAGTACTTTATTCCAGAACCTAGCACATCATTAAGTGCTTAATAAATTTAGAAAGGGGGCCAGAGCGATAGCACAGTGGGTAGGGCATTTGCCTTGCACGCGGCCGACCTGAGTTCGATCCCCGGCATCCCATATGGTCCCCCAAGCACTGCCAGGAGTAATTCCTGAGTGCAAAGCCAGGAGTAACCCCTGAGCATCGCTGGGTGTGACCCAAAAAGCAAAAAAATAAAAATAAATAATAATAATAATAATAAATTTAGAAAGGCAGGGCCCAAGTGATAGTACAGCAGGAAGGGCATTTGCCTTGCACACAGCTGATCCAGGTTCGAGCCCCAATATCCCACATAGTCCCTCAAACACCGCTAGGAGTGATTTCTGAGTGCAGAGTCAGTAACCCCTGAGCATCGCTGGGTGTGACCTCCACATCCAAAATCAACAAAATGTGGAAAGGCAGTTCCTTGAGCCTTTATTGAGCACTTACTGGGGCCATGTCCTGTGGCAGACATAGAAGCAGAGACGAGTTCTAGGGAGTCAGGTGCAGCTGGAGGAGGCCCTGAACAACAGGCAAGGACCCTGCACTTCATTCTGAAGGAAGCCTGGATGCTTCTGCAGTAGAAGCATCGCTGTCCTCTGAGATCACTGCTCTGGGGGGAGATGGTGGCTTCGTGGATGTCATCGTTCCCTAGGAAACTCACCTGTTCAACTAGGCTCATCCTAACTGTAAAGGGAACATTGGGGAAATGGTCGGGACCCCCAATTAGCCCTCTGCTCCATTTAATCATAGTTTAGGTAAGATGGTTCAGGTTTTAAGTTTTGAAGTTTGGTATTGATGTACAGTTACTGCACAGCACCACTACCTCCACCAAATGCCCATGACCCTCCACCACTGCCCTTATGTCACTATCCTTATGTCACCTCTGGTTCCATCTCTCCCCTACACTCTTTTTCCCAGGTTTTGTCATGGTCCGATTTTGTCTGTCCCTTTGTTCAGTCTCTATTCCACAAATGAGGGCATCTGGCATTTATTCTCCCTCTGACCTATTTTGCTTGATATAATCTACAGATCCACATACCTCTCAGCAAGCTGGGTTGTTTGAGAACTTTCTGGCACAAAGAGCTGAGTCTTTATACATCTGACCAGCAAGATGATCTGATACAAAGCTCAGGGATGTGGCTTGGTGGTAATGTGCCTGCCTTACAGGTGTGAGGTCACAAGTTTGATCCCTAGGACCACCCCACCTGCAGAGTGTGACCATGGGAGCCTGTTTGTGACCCCTGACACCACAAACTAAGCATGCAACCCCCAGGAACACTGCCACCAAGGGTTTGTGTGACCCTGTACATAGCAACAGCAATCTCCACCACTGGTCCTATATAATCTCCAAACATTCACAGGCTTCTTATAAAATGTGGACTCGGGCCTGGGGCTATAGCACAGCAGGTAGGGCGTTTGCCTTGCACGCGGCCGACCCGGGTTCAATTCCCAGCATCCCATATGGTCCCCTGAGCACCACCAGGAGTGGTTTCTGATTGCAGAGCCAGGAGTAACCCCTGTGCATTGCCAGGTGTGACCCAAAAAGAAAAAAAAAAGTGGACTCAATGTCAGTCCTCTATTTGGTCCTAAGGATCAAACTTGTGACCTCACACCTATAAGGCAGGCACATTACCACTGAGCCACAACCCTGAGCTTTGTATCAGATCATTTTGCTGGTCAGATATATCAGCCAATTGTCAAGCAAAAAACAAAAACAAACAAAAGAGGCACATAGGAATGCTGGCCTGCCTCTAAAGTAGCTTTCTGAGGGGTATAATCACGCTTCTTGAGAATTGGCTTTAGAATCTAATTCTTATAGAATGTGGCTTCATATAGCTGGGAGGCAAGGGGAAAATCTTCAAATAGGGTATCCAGAATAAGCCTTCCCTAGCAGCTTTTATTTATTTATTTATTTATTTTTGCTTTTTGGGTCACACCTGGCTCTGCACAGGTGTTACTCCTGGCTCTGCACTCAGGAATTATCCCTGGCGGTGCTCAGGGGACTATATGGGATGCTGGGAATCAAACCCGGGTCAGCCGAGTGCAAGGCAAACGTCCTACCTGCTGTGCTATCGCTCCAGCCCCACCTAGCAGCTTTTATGAGGAAAATGAGCCAGCCCTGGAGAAGCCGGGAGAAGAGCTGTTTAGGTGGAAGAAATGGCAAGGGCAAGAACCTGAGAGCAGAAAAGAATTTGGTAAATGTGAGGACATGAGAAGAGTTCTACTGGCTGGGGTACATCGAGGCGAATGGTGTTTGAGGAGATCAGGGAGGTGGGCTGAGGCCTCAGGTTTTCATTGGCAGCCCAGGTATATAAAATACATATACAAAACAGATGCTTATTGATAACGAGCTGTAAATTTATTTTAAAACAAATTTTGTGAAGCTCCATCACTAGAGGACCACCAGTTTATTCAGAAGCCAGGCTCTTGGGGCAAAAGAGATGCATGCAGGAAGCTGACCCGGATTCTACCCCTGCACTGCTAGCACACTGTCCTAACTCAAAATGTTCGACAACTGTTGATGAACCTTTCGGGTCTCTGTCCCTTTTTTGTTTTACACTTTGGTTAGGTCTCACTTCTTTTGAGTTTTCATAGCAACTGATATTGGTTGCTATGAAACTGCCAATCACATTGTAATATCTCTTCACTTAACGTCATTTTACAACCTTTCTCCCACTTGTCCATATGATCTGGGTTTGTGCTTGGCAGAGTAGGTGTTTAGCGTCTAAGGAATAATTTGTCCCGGAGGGCTAGGAGACTTTGGTCCCTTCTTAGCCTAGAAAGTAAAGTTTAGCTCCCGCCCAGGGCAAGTGTGCGTGTGTGCGCGCGCGCGCGCACACGCACGTCCTACCAGCCCTTCCACTCACTACCTCCTCGTGGCCAGGGCCTCCTATATAACACAGAAGGACCGATTAATCCCGAATCCAGAAGAGCTATGAGACTTTCTATCCGTATACAGTCGTGTGCTCGACAGCAATCTTTGAGACGTTACACTAAAGCATCTTTTGCTTACTGGAAACTCAACTCCAAAGGGTGCCCTGAACTTTCTTTGGTAAATCTGGCACCCACGTCCTGGGAAGGCCCTGTCTCACGCTGGGCCCCGGTTTCCCCGTCCTTGCCGCGCACACCTCCCTGAGACCTGCCTTTCAGGTGTCCCCCCTCGATCCCCCTCACCACCCCCCCAACCGGAAGCGCTGGGTATGGGGAACAGGAGCGAGCGCCTTCGCTAGAAGCCTGTTTTCTCATCAGAGCAGCTCATAAGTTCAGAGTTGGAAACCAGCTCATCAACAAGCCTGATGGAGCATGGACCACTCGGTCCCCAGCCACGGCAAAGTCCGCGCGAAAGCCCGTGAAGCACCCGGCAACCCGGCGCCCCGTAACTTCCGGTCTCGTGATGTCACTTCCGTGCCCGACAGGCTCCGTGGTTTCGCGCCAGGCGCGCTCGCGCCCTCTGCCGGCCAGGAGGAGCGGCGGAACTCGATCAAATTTTAACACGAGGTCGTGGAGCCCATTGGCCGAAAGACTCAGCCTCGGCCAATGAGAAGGCGGGCCCTGGCCGGGGGCGGGGCTCCCGCGGGCAAGGGGTCAGCCAGGGAAGGAGGCAGTAGGGGGCCACGGGGGCGGTCTGCGGGGATGGGCGGCGCAGAGCCTGCCCACTTCATACCGAAGTAACACGGACGGGCCCCTTGCCAGCGTCGCAGGGCCCTAGAGTAAAGGCACTGGCGATGGGAGTGTCTCAGGCCTTGTCTACCCGCTTCTTTTTGGAGGAGACGCGCCTCGATCCGGAGCTTTAAACGGATTCGTGACTTCCAGCCCAAGGTGTTTGACGTTTGGGAGTGCGTTCTCTGCGCTCGCTCTTCACCATGATTTCATCGGATGCACACAAGCCCACGAAGGGTGTGTTGTGCAGACGCGCCACCAGTCATTACCCGTGCCACAGTCTGCGCATCTGTGGTAGGGAACGCTACACACTGCTGTTCTAAGAATTAATGCACTAACATCCAAGGGCGCTGGAACCCGAGTAACCGCAGAGCATCTCCGCACACAGATTAGGGAACAGGGGCAGACAGTGAAGTAACTTGTCTAGAGCAGTAAAGCCAGTGGAGGCAGGTTGGGAAGCGTCTGTGCCACTTAGTCACTGTACCCTACCAGCGTCTTTCTGGACTTAGAGGACTAACCTGTGGTCACCATTCTTGCCTTTAGAGCGTCATCTGTGTTTACTAGGCAGGTTCTTATTACCAGTGGCTGCTGGCTGGGCATGTGACATCTCTAAAGTGGGGGAGCTTCTCTCACTTGTTCCTCAAACCAGGAACAAGACTTTTGAGAAGTCAGAATGGATGGCAAAATCCTTGCTAGAAAAATGAACAGAATGACAATAATAGTTTTGTAAATGATCACTTTGGACAGGAACTGAATTTTGAAAACAGGTAAAGAGATATATACCTGACAACCTTTCAGTATCTGTATTGCAAACTATAATGCCCAAAAGGGGAGAGAGAGAGAGAGAGAGAGAGAGAGAGAGAGAGAGAGAGAGAGAGAGAGAGAGAGAGAAAGAGAGAGAGAGAGAAAGAGAGAGAGAGAGAAGTGACTCCTATGGGGAGTGGAGAGGAGGGAAACAGGACATTGGGAAATGTACACTGGTGAAGGGATGGGTGTTGGAACATTATATGACTAAAACCACATCATGAACAACTTTGTAACTATGTCTCATGGTGATTCAATTAATAAATACAATTTTAAAAAATGAACAGAAATGACTTTCTGAGAGTGTTGAATTTTGAGTTCCTGTGAGTATCTAAATGGAGACATTGTATATGGTGAGCTATGAGCTAGTTAGCGGGAAACACAGGTGCCACAGGGGGTCTGGTCAGGGACATATAGAATTGCCTGCTGGGGTTATGACGGTGACAGCAGCAGGCTTTGGTGGATGAGTAGGAGTTAGCTGGGTAGGAAAGCCTGGGAAGTTTGAGAGAATTATCCCAGACCAAGGCAGTGGGAAGCACAAAGGAACAGAGGTATGATAATGTCATTTCTTGAGAGCTAAAGTACTGGGTGGAAGAAGAGAATGAAATGGAAACTAGAGCACCCTGGGAAGGCTGTGCTCTGGAGGCAGCAGCAAGGGGGAGAAGAGGTTTTATACTTTAGGCCACTCCCTGAGAGGTTGTGAAGAGCATGTGGCCAGGCTCACTACAACATTCCCAGTGATCCTGCAGCCAGTAACCACACTCTTCCAGACTTTCAGGTCAATTGTTATACAGCGATGGAAGAGTAGAACATCAACAGAGAAGAGAGACTGCACTAGGGGATTGAGAGGAGATGGTTGTAGCTCTGATCAGAGAAGTTGTTAAATGGGGCAATGAGTGGGGATGTTTGAAGAGCAAGGGGTGCGCTGAGATAATAATGAACAAAGAGCAGAGAATGAGCACTGTCAGTGAGCTGTCTGCGTGAATGAGGCAGAAGGCAGAGAAGAGAACAAAGGCAGTGTTGGGCTAGCAAGGGAGTTGGGATTAGTTAGAACTGCCAGTGTGTGAGCCCCTGGGGATAAGTTTAAGAAATAGCTCCTTGAGATTTCTGGGCAACAGCAAGAGAGATTAACAAGCTAGGCGGGAAGAAGAGAGAGCGGCTACTGCCCTCTGAGGAAGAAATAATAATAACGTTAAAGCAGAATCCAGACTTAATCAATGGCTGAATAAATAGCAGTACTCCTACATTAAATAATAGCACGGTAGCACTGTAGCACTGTCATCCTGTTGTTCATCGATTTGCTCAAGCGGGCACCAGTAATGTCTCCATTGTGAGACTTGTTGTTACTGTTTTTGGCATATCGAATACGCCACGGGTAGCTTGCCAGCTCTGCCGTGCGGGCTGGATACTCTCGGTAGCTTGCTGGGCTCTCTGAGAGGGATGGAGGAATCGAACCCGGGTCGGCCGCATGCAAGGCAAACGCCCTACCTGCTGTGCTAAATAATAATAATAAAAATTTTTAAATATTAAAAATAATAACAAATATAATAATGATGATAATAATAATAAAACATAATTCAGATGGGAAGAATGAGGAGACCACTCTTGCCTGAATTAGCTTCACCTGTCAAGTGTGCAGGGTAATACTCTCCTCTTTATCCAGTCCTTCCTTCAGCCAAGAGTCACAGTGACTTCTCTGTGCCAGGCACTGTTCCAAGCCCCGGAGACACGGACATGAGGCCTCTTTAGTGCCCTACGGACACGGCATTCCTGTCTTGGTTGTAGGAAGAGAAATATGACTTAGCTCGTGGCAATCACTTTCTCCAGCTCTGCTTCTCTCTGACACTTTGATTTCAACACATACAGGGATGATCTTCCAATTTTCTGTCCCCCGTGTCTTGGCCTCTTTCAAAGCCTTGTCCTTTCCACTGAAGTCACTCCCCTGTGTGGTCATACCCTAGGCCTTGCCACATCAAATCCTCTAAGCAACAGCCCACGCCTTCTCAGTGACTCTCCCTCCTTATTCAAACTCCATCAGTCTTTCAAAGCCAGGACCAGAAACGTTTTCTCGGCCTTGCCCAGGGCACCATGCAATGCTGGGGATAGAACCCAGGGATCTGCAATGCGTTCTAGCCATCTTCTGGTACCCTGGATGCTTTCCTTAACCCTCCTTCCCCGATTGGTGCTCTTTGTGCCCCACCCCCACCCCCCGGCTCCTGCATCTCACACAAGAGCTTCTCATACTCGGTTGTCATTCTTCTATTCTTACCCCGAGGGACTAACTGGTGCTTCTTTGTAGTTAGGAGTCAGCATGTGACACATGTGGACAGTGGACTGTAGGCAGAGGGAGCACGTGTCTGAGGCCCTGGGCTGCAGGAAAGAGCCCAAACTTTTGTTCTGATGGTGTGAGACCCAGGTCTCCCTCTGTGGGCCCTTGAATCCTGGAGCCAAGGCAGTCGCTGAGGGATGGGGGAGGGAGCCACCAGCTCAGGTGCCAGTGCTCCCAGTGGTTCCCAGGCCATTCGAGGTATGTGGGTCACGGGTGTTAGGGCTCTGCTTCCCACAGAGCCGTGCCAGTAGCAGCCGCTCCATGACCTCAGAAAAGATGTGAGTGCTTTCAGATGGGGCGGGGGGCAGCTGCGGGGAGCCCAATGGGCTGAGCACATGCTTTGCATGCAGGAGACCTGGATTTGATCCTTGGCATTGTGTGGCCCACCGAGCACCACTGGGAGTGAGCCAGGAGTGCCCCTGAGCACTGCTGGGTGGGACCCCAGACAGAACCAACAAAGGCGGGCACATTTATATTTTTGTTCTTTTGTTTGATTTTGTGGGGGGTTCACACCCAGCAATACTCAGGGTTACTCCTCGCTCTGCACTCAGGAATCACTCCTGGTGGTGCTCGGGGAAGCATGGGAAGCTGGGGGTTAAATCCGGGTCGGATACATGCAAGGAAAACGCCCTCCCCAGTCTACTATCTCTCCAGGCTCCAGAGGTGGAAAATTATGAGGCCTACAAGGCCTGGATAATGTGAGAGACACGCCCCGGTGTGTGTGTGTGTGTGTGTGTGTGTGTGTGTGTGTGTGTGTGTGTGTGTGTGTGTGTGTGTGTCCAGGAGCGCACCCATCCATCCAGCCTGGAGGATTCCTGGTCCTATAAAGTTCCCCGTGGAGGCCTCAGCAAGCCAGAGGGGGTATCCTGGGAAAGGAAGGTCAGCCTCGGTCCACAGTCCCTCAGGGCCTAGTCCAGGGGCCGTAGTTGCGCTTCCAGGGTCTGAGGGCCTGGTGGGTGACGGCCACTGGTACCGGTGCCCGGCCCAGAGGCCCAGCCTCTGCACACCTCAACAGTCTCGACAGGGCTCCAGCTGCAGGGCAGAGGAGACAGCAGAGGTGGCACCCCTGGCCCTGCACGCGCCACGGGACTCACCTGGGCCCCTCACGGGGAAGGTGCTCTGGGCCCGGTGAGCCGAGACCACCGGCGGCAGGTCCTCCACAGGAAGCAGCTGACGAGCAGCAGAGTGGAGGAGCAGAGCAGGGTGGGGATGACGATCACCTCGGCCGTCAGGCCCACATCTGGCCGAAGGGAAAGCGGCATCGGCACGGAGATCCCGGCTGCTCCCCCGGCCCCCAGCAGCCGCGGCCCAGCCCACCTGGCCCCAGGTCCTGAGTGGGCAGCACGGAGGGAAGGTTCCGACGGGGAGGCGCGTGTGAATGACTCTGAGCAGTGGCCAGGGGTTCTTTTCTGCAGGTGCTCAGACTGTGTTGTCCTGAGCACACAGCAGACTAACACACCGAGAGCAGCACATGTGTACACACGTGTTCTGGCAAGTGTGCTCAAGGGGCTGAGGGCTCTGCAGCTCTATTGCAGACTCTGCTCCTCCAGCTCTGCCTGCCCCGTGTGGAAAAACCCCATCCCCGCTTAGACCTGGTGTCACTTTAGAGGTTCCAGTAGGAAATGGTCCTCTCCCCTCCCCTCCCCTCCCCTCCCCTCCCCTCCCCTCCCCTCCTCTCCTCTCCTCTCCTCTCCTCTCCTCTCCTCTCCTCTCCTCTCCCCTCCTCTCCTCTCCCCTCCCCTCCCCCTTCCCTCCCCTCCTCCACCCTTCCCTCCCGTTCCCTCCTCCCTCCCCTCTCCTGTCTTCCCCTCCCCTCTCCTCCCCTCCCATCCTCTCCCCTCCTCTCCTCCCCTCCCCTCCCCTCACCTCTCCTCTCCTCCTCTCTCCTCTCCTCCTCTCTCCTCTCCTCTCCCCCTCCCCTCCACTCTCCTCCTCTCCTCTCTGGTCCCCTCCTCTCCTGTCCCCTCCTCTCCTCTCCCATTCCCTACCTCTCCTCCTCTCCGTTCCCCTCCCTTCCCCTCCCCTCCCCTCCCCTCCCCTCCCCTCCCCTCCCTTCCTCTCTCCTCCCCTCCTCTCCTCTTGCCCGCCCTCCTCTTGCCTACCCTCCCCACTCCTCCCCTGTCCTCTCCTCCCTCAGCCCTGTATCCCATATGCATGCTCCATCCTACTATCCATCTTCCTGGAACACGCAGCTCTGCTCTTGCTAGGCGGGCATGGCTAAGTGGGGTGGAAATGGTCCTCTCAGGTGGGGATTAGACGAGAGGAGAGCGATGACATGCATAATGCTTCACAGTGCACCAGGGACAGGTCGTCAGTGCCAGGGACTTTGAGAGGACAGAGGAAGTGCGTTCAAAGTTGTGAATCTGAACAGATTTTAGATTCCAGAGCTCAGAAAGCCCTTTGGAACCACACAGTGAACTGGTGAGGAGCCAGGGCACCCCCCCATACCACACACTTGCGCGCGCGCACACACACACACACACACACACACACACACACACACACACACACACACACACACCTTCAGCAGACGAAGGTCTTGCCCAAGATCCATGCTCTCTCTCACACTATTTGGCTAGAGAAGTCTCAGGCCCAGCACGGGCTGGGTCTGGGGAGTTGGGCACTTGCTTCAGGAACCCGAAGTTTCCAAGTGGCTCAGCTCCACTCTGCCTCCCGCCCCGTCCCTTCCCCAGTCCTGTGGGTCTGAGGGAGAGCCGGCAGGGGCCGCGTCCAGGGGCCACCTGTGCTCCCTCCGCTCCGCTGCTCCGGCACTCTGATGCCAGGAAGGGCAGCTACTTACTGCGGCGGTGCCCGGCAGAGGAGTTGCAGGGAGGCTGCGTGCCCATCAGTGGGGTGCAGGCGGCAGGCGCTCAGGGTCTCCCGGGGGCCTCCTTTCCTGAAAGGCAGGGGCAGGTGAGACTGCCCGGACTCACCGTGGGACCCTCCCCGCGGAGGAGCAGGCTTCCAGGGCTCCCTGCGTCCATCCTCCCTTACGCTAACCTGACGTGTAGGAAACGACCAACACTGCGAACGGCTCCTGGTCTGCTTGAAGAGCGCAAATCTGGTTGCAGTAAGAGGGTGTTGGAATTGTTCTCGAAGAACGTCTCAGGGAGGGGCTTTGCGGCCCGGGCCGTCTGCTGGGAAGTGGGGGGCTCTGACAGCAGCCCCTTCTCTGGGCGAGATCCCCCAGCCCCACATTGCCCGAGGGCCGGGGCCTCTCTCAGTCAGGGGGCAGGGGCCCAGTGGACCAGGGCTCCCTGCCCGCACTTACCCACCACTGCCATGCCCCCTGTGCTGCTGGTCACATGTGGCGCTGCCACAGCTCTGACCCGGGGCAGTGTGGCTGGTGGATGAGGAGAGGCCCGGCTCCCGCCTCCTCTCCTGCCAAGGCCACGGGGGCCTGACCACGCCTTCTCCCCGGGGCGCCAGTCTCCAGGTGTGGGCAGGAGGAGGGTGAATCCACAGTGGGGCGATTAGCGGTTCAGAGCAGCTGGGGAGTCGGGAGGTCTGGGTCTCGGTCTGGCCCGGCTCTGGCACCCCTGTTCTTCTGGGTAAAGGGCAAGGCTGATTTGGGGGGTTTGTCAGCAGCTGTCCCGACGTCCGTGCACTGGCCACCATCTCACCCAGACTGCCTCCACCCCGGGGGTTGCTTCTTGACTGCAACCCCAGGTTCTCATCTGTCCCCTCTCCTGGGAGCTATGTCCCCGACTCTGAGGACCCCGTGCCCTGGCCGGCCTTGGGCAGAGTAGCCTCATCCTCAGTGCTCTCTCTCCTCAGCCTGCCCCTGCCCCCTCGCACATGTTCACCCTCTGGGCTTCATCCCTGGCCTGGATGAGCCCCTCTTGGGTCCCGTCCTCACCCCCGCGGCCCCTCGAATGCTGGCTGGCCCAGAGATCCTGACTCTGTCGTGGCGTGGCCCTGGCTAGAAGTGATGCTCTCTGGGCCTCAGGATCGGGCAGCAGCTGCCCCAGGCCCCTCCAGCTTCCAGATTTGATCATGGCCAGGCCTGCAGTTTCCAGGGGTTCACTAGACCCCAGGCCTGGTACCTCTCGCCCTCGTGCCATGGCAAGTGTAGGAAGCGTCTACGCGGGCCCAGCGTGTCAGTCTCCATTAGATTCGTGGAGCGAGTACGGGCATTTTGTGGGCACTTGGGCACAACTGCAGAGCCGTCAACATTCCGCAAGAAGGGAGAAGACCCAGCCGTATCTCCGGTGTGAAAACAGATGTAGTTTCATTAGATAGAAAAAACACAGAATAATGGGTGTGTTTCAAAACACAAGCCGCCCCCCTCTGCGACCCATTTCCTTCTGGGGTTCAGGAGTCCAGGGGCCGTGGGTAGAATCACGGGCGTCAGAGCAAGGAGTGAGAAAACATGCCTGGCGAGAAAGATGAGTCTTGGCTCTGGCTGGCACTGCGCCCCTCCCAGCCCCCTGCCCCCCCCCCCCCCGTGCCTCTCCCCCTCCCCCATAGCTCCCTTCCTGGAAGCCTAGAACACACCCTTCGCCTCTGCCTGCCGGGGCTGTATTGGGGCGATGAAAGCGCTGCCCCTCGCCCAGGCAGGGGGGTGACCTGAGGCTGCCCTGGCATGAGCAATCAGCTCCCGGGGTGGGGATGACATCTCTGGAGCAGGGGACGCTGGTCCTCGGATCCCCTGAGCCAGCCCCGTGCTACCAAGACACCTTATCTCTGTTGTTTTCAGCTGCCGTTGCCTCCCTGGGGAGGAGCAGAGCTAACGCTCTGGTTAGAGGCCTCGGGGGCCCAGCCCTGCCCCTCAGGCAGACGCACCCAGTTCTGGACAGGAAAAGGAGGTGCAGAGTGGGGAGAGGGACCTGCTGGCATGGGGAAGGGTTGGGGGCGGGTAGGCAGTGCCTTCCCGAGGTGAAGGAGGCGCCACTTACCAAGTATACCCTGGCAGGGAGCTGGACACACTCTGAATACTGGTCACTCTTCACCCAGTCTCTAAAGTGGCCCCGAAAGTAGAAACGCATTTTCTGTGTGTGTGTGTGTGTGTGTGTGTGTGTGTGTGTGTGTGTGTGCGCGCGCACACACACGTGCATGTACTCTGGATGGCCCTGGGTCCAGTTTGCAGCGCTTTAGAGTACAGGTTGCGGGACCCCTGAGAAGCAGCATCTCGACTCGCGATCACGGGGCTAAGAAGACCAGCCTCACAGGCTCTCTCCATGGTCGGCAGAGGAGAACAGCATCTGCGGGCCAGCAATGGCCACTGCGAATCAAGTGACTGGAGTCTGTGGACTCTCTCTCCGAGGCTGGCTACCTCCGAACCCACCTCACTGGCCCAGGTCCGTGTGGGGTGCCTGCTACCAGCCCCCCGCTTCAGATTCTTCAGTTCAGAAATTCCCTGGGGCTTGGCACTGCCCCGCACAGAGTCTGATTTCCAGGGCACGGCCATCTGGTGCCACCCCAGAGTGTGAGACACCACAGCTAAGGGTGTGTGTGTGCACTGGTCACTGCAACACCGACAAGGAGTGGAGGGGAGACAGTTCTCTAAGGCCGGAGGAGCCCCAGCTTCCTAGAATCTCCAGATCTGCATGCGGGTTAATCCCTATAATCACACCAGATACTCAGAGTGGACGCTGGGATGGGGCCAGCATTGGTGGGGCTTAGAGCTGAGGGGCAGGGGAGAAGGGCAGGATGGACCAAGCGGGGCGGGGGGCGGTCTCTGTGCCCCAGAGTGAGATGAGCAAGGACAGATCCACTGAGTGTGGTTTTGGGGGACCCTCAGAGGTCTGAGACAGAGGAGGGCGAGGGGTGGACTGGGGGAGACTCAATTTCAAATCCCCCCTAATGAGGTTGGAGATCTAGAACAGTGGGGAAGGTGCTGGCCTTGCACGTAGTTGGCCCGGGTTCCATCCCTGGCATCCCATATGGCCCCCCTCTTCCCCTAACAATAGTTCCTTGAAGTCCTTGCCCATGACCCTCTTCTCCCTAGAACCTCAGACCAGCCAGTGACTGGGCAGTCCCCCTCTCCTCCCTCAACCTCTGAGGCAGGGCTGCAGGGACTAGGGTGTCTCACAGAAGAGCGAGCAGGTCCGGGTGGGCCAGCCGCCTGCTCTTCACAGCAGGCCCCAGGGGACTCCGACTTCCAGGGGGTGCAGCGGTGTATGGGGGGGTAGGATGGGGAAGCACACCTGGGCATGCACACCCACACAGCAGGCCCCAAGGCCTTCAGGCCAACGGGCTCCCAAGCCCCTCACACAGCATGAGCGGAAGGTGGATTCCTCAGGTTCCGAGTCAGCTCAGAGACTCAGACCCCACTCCCACACACCCAGTTCCAGATGCCAACTGGGGGGCAGCAGGAAAGAGGCAGGGCCTTGCTCATTACCCTATGACGCCTATTTCCAGTGAGGAAACAGAAGCAGAGGTGAAGTCGTTCCTCTGAAGTCACACAGTGACTTTGGATTCATGCTCAGTGTGTGGAGTTCAGACCAGGCTCTTGATTTTATTGGTTTTCGGGTCACAGCTTGCTGTACTCAGGGCTGACTGCTGGCTCTGTGCTCGGGGCCACTCTTGGAGGGGCTCGGCATACCATAAGGGGTGCAAGGGTGCTGGGGATGGAGCCAGGGTCAGCAGTGTGCAAGGCAAGAACCTGACGTGCTGTGCATCTCTCAGGTCTCTGGTCTCATTACTCCTTTGAACCCCCTGTCTAGTTTTAGGGTACCCACACCCCTTCCCCTGGGCAAAGACTGGCTGTGTTTCTTTTTGGGTCACACCCGGCGATGCACAGGGTCACTCCTGGCTCATGCACTCAGGAATTACTCCTGGCGGTGCTCGGGGGACCATATGGGATGCTGAAATTCAAACCCGGGTCGGCCTCGTGCAAGGCAAACGCCCTACCCACTGTGCTATCACTCCAGCCCCCCTGGCTGTGTTTCTGGGTTGTGACAAGTGCTGGTTTAGAACTCTGGTCTGATCTTGACCCATTTGTTTACCAGTGTGGGCCACGGGCCAGTGGGCAAGTCATAACCTCTCTTGGAACTCATTTTCCCTCCTCTGTGAAATGGGCACAAGAGGGACAACCTGACAGGACTGCTTGGCAGGCCAGCACTGCCCCCATACAGACACCGCAGGAGACAAGAGAGGCAGGCGTTCGTGCTTCTCCGTAGGAACAGAACATCTCGCAATTTTATACAAATTCGTCATAATTCACAGAAATGGGCAACACTTAAAATAAAAATACTGCTTCAGGGTGGGGCGGGGTGCCCAGATTCTGGTAGCTGAAAGGGCAGCAGATGAGCTTGGGGAATCCAGCCATGCCCCAAGGTTCTGTTGATCGGTCTCTGCTGGGGTGAGCGTGGTGGCCCCCTACCTCACTCTCCCAGCTCAGAATCTGGGCTTGGGACCAAAGAGGAGAGACACAGCTGGGGAGTCCCGTCAGCTGCTGCCAATCAGCAGATGCTCAGGGCCTGAGGCCCCTCACCCATCCCTTGGAGGCTCTTCTGCTGCTCCAAACCGTGGCGAGAGCCGGGACTCCGGCACGACATGCTTCTTGCTCTCGAGCCAGTCTGACCTCCTTCTAATGCGCCTGTTCGGAGGGTGGCGGCTGGGAAGAAGGAAACTACATGTCCCAGGCTCCGCTGCAGCCGGAGCTCTGGATAGGAGTGAAGTTACCCTGAACAGAATCCCTGGGCTAGAGATCTGGCGTCGCGGGTTGAACTGAGGGGAGGGAGGCAGGCCTGGGAGGTCCGTATGCCAGAACTGTCTGTCTGCAGATGCCCGAGAGAGGCATGCTGAGCCCGGGAGCTGCTCCAGCCCCTGCAGGGCTGCTCTGCTGACAAGTCCTGTCCCACTAGATGAGTCCAAGCAGCACCTGTGCCCTGCAACAGAATCCTCGGAGAGGAGGAGGCGGGGCCCGGGCTCAGGGCCCGACCACCCCTGCTCCTCTCAGCAGCGAGGCCCGAGCATCTCAACCCTGTTCCTGCTACTACTTTAGGGTCCTGGGCTCTGCGTCACTGGGGGCACAGACCTGTGGGCAGGAAGGTGGAGGCGTGGTGACAGGAATGTGCTCGCGACCGGGACACTTCCACGGGGTCTCAGGTCATTTTTTTTTTTTTTTTTTTTTTGTGGAGCAGTGGGGCAAGGAGGACCCCAGAGCTCTAGGGTGGGTCTGGGACAAGCCAGGACCAGCTACGATCCGGGTCCGTTGTGGGCTGGAAGCAGGGCAAAACGGCCTGTCGCTAGCTTGGTCGGGGGCCAGCCCGGAGCCTGGGAGCCGCAGAGGTCCTGTGTATCACGGCTGGCCACACTCAGTACTTTCTGAGCTGGGCATCTGGGGCGGGGGGAGAGACGAGGAGGCAGAGCCCTGCCCTGGACAGGAGGGGAGAGAGGAGAGGCAGGTGGCACCCTTACACCACAGCTGCGACCCCTGCAAGGTCGGGGCCACAGCACATTAGCACCGGAAGAGCGAGCTATCCCAGAGCCCGGCTTTCGTTCCACAGACAGGGACACGGGACCACCACGGAACCCGTTGGCCTGCGGTCTCGGGACAACCCCGTGGGGCCCCGCGTGGTCCTGGCCCGCGGCCTCTAGATGCGGACGGTGTTGATCCGCAGGGGCTGCACGTTCTTGCCGTTGGCGTGACTCTGCCCGGGGCTGAAGTAGGAGCACAGCTTGCCGGGGAACTTCTCGCGGAAGGTGTAGAGCCAGGACATGTCGTCGGCGTTGTAGAAGATAAGCAGGCCCTGGTCGTAGTCCAGGAAGACGCCCACCTTGTCCAGCTTGTCGCGGACGTTGAGCCGCGTCCAGGGCTCGGTGCAGGCACTGTACTGGTTGCCGTCGTGCATGACGATGCAGTAGAAGCCGCGGCTCGGCTGGATCTGGATGCTGCCCTTGCGGCTGGCAGCCTCGTGGGCCAGCCCGATCACCCACTGGGTCTTCTCGGCCACCACCACCTCCCAGTAGTGGACGCCACTGCTGAAGGCCTCGGAGCCCAGCACCGACACCTCCACGTCGAAGCGCTTGGGAGAGTCCTGCAGGGGCTGCGGATGCAGGTTCCCGTAGGCCACGATGGTGCAGTCGTCGGACAGGATCAGGCGCTGGTGGGCGGTGCCCGGGTCCAGGGTCAGGGCGGCGGGCACTGTGGGGGGCAGGGGGAGGAGAGGGTGAGTGGGGAGAAGGCACAGGAACCCACTCTGCCAGGTCTCCCTGAGAGCTGGATTCTACTGAAAACCAGCTTGACCTCTCTGGACCTCAGCTTCCTCTTCTGTGCAATGAATGGGAGGGTGACAGCTGGGGTCCTCCCAGAGTTCAGCTGCATTGCAGGGGAGCAGGACCCAGGAGAGCCACAGGGGAGCCGACCCACCACCATCCCTCAGTTTCCAGTGCCCCACCAGACATGCCAGCCAACAGAAATTCTTTGTAAATTCTCGACTCTGCTTTATGTAGCAACATGGTACCAAGTAGGAGGCATTTCTTTTATAATTTCCTTTAAAAAAAAAATTTGGAGCCACACCTCGCTGTGCTCAGGGCTTACTCCTGGCGGTGCTCAGGGGACCGCAGGGGCAGATCAGGGTTGGCTGTGTGCCAGGATAACCAACCCTGCCCCCTGCCGACTGGGAGGACTGTCAAGAGAGAACCTGTGAGTCTGTCTGGTTGGAACTGTCACTGGAACTGCTCCCTTTTGATCTCCAGGAAGAATGCTGCGGCTGCTCTGCCCACCGCCTGGGGCCGTGACCCAGGGCAGCACCTGGCCGGCCGGCTGGGCAGCGTGTCTTTCACGTGGTATGTGTGGACACCTCCGGGCCGGGCCGACATGCCTGGTATTTTCATTGTCTGTCACTGCCTTGGCACAACAGTCAAATCCGTATACGTGTGGGGTCTAGATTCACACGTAACCTCGAAACTGTGAACAGTCAGCTGACCTTCCGGGCACCCAGGCGCTGCAATGAAGCCCAAGACGGGAGGCCAAAGCGGAAAGCGGCTGACGCAGGTTTCATCAGAGGGACGAGGAAACTGGCCCACAGAGGAGAGGGGGCTGCAGTCCAGTCTCCCGCCCCCCTTCCGGTCTGCTGATCCTGCCCCCGCCCCCCCAACACACACACATTCATGCCGGAAGCCTCTGCTCAGACTGCTGGGTCCTCTGCTTCTGAAAGGCACCCCACCCCCACCCCAGGGCCCATTCTCTGGGAAGCTTCCCCGCTGGCCATTGGGTGCTCACCCTCCCTCGCCCCCAGGAAGAGTCCTCCCTGCACACACTGGTGGCAGGAGGCCAAGGGCCATGTTCGAGACAGTGAGATTCCCCCCTCATGTGCCCAGGCACGGGGAAGGCCTCTGAAAGGTTCCCCAAACCAAACACACACTCAGCAGTGCAGCCCCGGGCACCGGGCTCTGGGCTGGTCACACTGGCTGAGCAGGCGCGCCAGTCTCAGGAACTCGTGTCAAGGAGGCCTCTGTTTACACCTTCCTTCCGGAGGGAGCTGGTCGCCCTGCTAGACGGGGACTTCCTTGGCCTTGATGACCATGCCAGGCCAGGGCAAATGGAGGGCAGGAGAGGGAGGAAGGGAGAAGAAACCTCACGACTGGCTCCTCAAAGTGCAGGAACACTCCCCTCTGCTCTCAGGCGTGCTCCTTATCTGGTGGAGCAGGGACAAGATTATACTTGGCCGGGACACTGGTCCCTGCTGCTGTCACCTCCGCTGGCTGCATCCATGCTCAGAAATAAAACGCCCCAGTGATGGCCATCCACCCTACAGGGAGCAAGAGCCAGAACTGCTTTTGCTCATACATCCAACAGAGCAAAACTGTGTTGTGCTTCCAACTCTCTCTTCCTGTTCTTAGAACTCAGAGGGCCGTATGGAAACAATTAGCCCTGTGACTCCAGGGGTCACTGGAAACACAATTCTTTGTGCGGGGATCGAGCAGCCGCTGGGCCATGAGAGAGAAGAGACCGAGTCACAGGGTAAACATCCACCCTGCTGGCCTTGCAGGGCAGTGGGTCAAAGGCCGACCCTCCTGCCCCCCAGGAATGTGGGGACTCCTGCAGCGGGGCAGGGGTGCAGGAGGTGTGTGGGGGAGAGTCCGGGAAGGGCAGAGCTAACAAGATACAGATGGGGCCTCTCTACCTGGAGGGCATCCTCACAGGTCTGCGGAGGGGCTGAGAGGGGCACTACCGAGGCGGTCAGCAGCAGCAGCTCCCCATGCCCCGGGCGGAGCCTGGCCCAGGTGATAGGAGAGCCCAGTGACCGGAGGAAACAGAGGCTGGGGGCAGCAGGCCCAGCGGAGGGGCTGGCATGTGGGCAGGAGAGTTCAATTCCTGGTTCTTCAGCCCACGCCCGGTAATGAGGCCGGTGCCACGGGCTCATCAGGCAGACAGGAACTCCCGAATACCACGAGTGCTACTCTGTTACTACCCGCTCCAGGGACGGGACGCGGGCAGGGTTCTGATTGGGTGAACGGGGGCAGTGCCGGCTGTTCATAGGTGGTGCTGCCCTGGAGGCGGGGCCAAGGGCGTGGCCTTGTCTGTCTCCTGGTTAGCTGGCGGAACCAGACTTACGTGTTTACATCCGAAAAGGTCATCCTGGCTCCTGCCTCCCATGCATCCTGCCTCCTAAGCTAGAAGCCCTGGTTTCTGGGGCTCCTTCCGGCTCCCCACCTGTGAGACCTGAAGGGCGTTACAGCCCTCAGCACAGCGGGGGAGACGGCCAACATCTTTCCTCCTCCGAGAGGTCGGTGCCTGTGCACTGACTGAGCATCTCTCCACCTCCTCGCTTGTCCTCCTCTGTCAGACCCTGGGTGCTCTATTTTACAGCTTCTTGCCTAGGCCTTGGACACGATTTTGTAAGAACATAAAACAAGGGTCACAGAGAGCTCAACAGGCCGAACACAAGCCTTGTGTGAAGAGGCCTGAATTCAGTCCCCTGCCCCTCGTGGTCCCTTGAACACTGCCAAGAGTAACTCTGAAGCACCAGCTGGACCGGTTCCCTGAGAGAACCAAGAATAGGCCCTGAGCACTTCCAGGAGTGCCGGGAAACTAAAAGATAATTTTGCTTCCTTTAAGCATCTGTGAAACCTCCAGGTGAAGAGAAGCTGATGGCGCCCTGGGAAATATCTTCTGGTGACCATCATCAGCCATGCTCCACAGAAACTGGCCTCAAAGAGGCAGACAGCTGAGTTCCATCCCCCAAACCCTGCGCAGGAACTGTTAGACTGTAGAAAATGTTTCCTGATCTTGTCCTTCCCCCACAAGCGAGCTGAGATAACTGCACACTAAATCCTTAACTGGAACCTTTGTGTCTTCTGGCAGACAGTACAACATGCCTCCGAGGCTCGCTGGCCACGGCAGAAGTCGCTGACTGCACAGCTGCCCACCCATCTGTAAAATCTTCCCTTTCTAAAAAATGGATTTTGTCTTCCTAGGTAAACCATGTGGTCCTGCATGCGAGATGGCTCATCTCCCAGCCTGCTGCCTTTGGCCAGTTAAGCTCCTTCCTGAGCCGTGGCCATGCCTCTCAATTGGCACGAGACTGCCCCGGTGGCCCTGGCACATCACTGCGGCTAAGCTGAGCCACAGAGGTGCCCCCAGGCTCAGCGCCATCACTTAGCAGTGTGGGCCACTGTTCCTGAGGAAGCGGCTGAGCGCGATATAATGGTGGGTAGCACTGCTCTGCCCTCTGGACAGGCCTTTACACAATGTGGGCTAAGGCCTCCTGCTTCCTGCTGCCCGGCCCAGAAAACATCTGCCCACTCTCCAGGTGGTGGGTACGTCACTGCAGCCTTGGGAGCACACACCACCACCCCCGTTTTTCTTTTTCTTCTTTTTTTTTTCTTTTTGGCTCCACCCAGCGATGCTCAGGGGTTACTCCTGGTTTTGCACTCAGGAATTACTCCTGGCAGTGCTTGGGGGACCATATGGGATTCCGGGAATCGAACCAGGGTCGGCCGCGTGCAAGGCAAATGCCCTACCTGCTGTGCTATCACTCCGGCCCCTTCTTTTCTTCTTTTCTTGGTTTTTGGTTCACACCTGGTAGTGCTCAGTGCTTACTCCTGGCTCTGTGCTCATGGATCACTCCTGGCTGGGCTCAGGGGACCGTAAGGGGTGCCGAGGATCAAACCTGGGTTGGCCACACGCAAGGCAAGCACCTTTCCTGCTGTACTGCCTCTTTGGCCCTGGCACCTGTGACTTCTCAGTGTTAGGTGTCTGCTCAAGCTGCCATGTGGGCTGGCAACAGTGGGAACCTGAGCCAGGGTCCTTCACACCAGGGTCTTTCATCTCTGTGGAAGGGGGTGACTAACGAGACACCCAGCTTAACTCCCGTATCTAGAACACCCGAGAGGCTGGACCACTCTGCTCGTGCCATCAGCTGGGCCCAGGAGACTTGCGGACCCACTGATGCTCGGCTCCCAGTTGGCCTGGTCACTCTCTTTCTGGGTTAGGCTCAAATTATTTTACATGCCTGTCACTCCCTTCCTGTGACAGGACACTTTATATACACCTCCCTCCCTTCCCTGACTTGGCAGCGCTCCTCCTGCTCACACCCACTTCCCAGTATAAACTATACTAGAGAGAGCAGGAACTTCCTGCCAAGCAGCCTAGGGACACACGGCAGAGACCTTCCCCAAGGAGGCTGGACAGGGCTGCTCTCTCCCTGGAGGCCTGTGTCAGACTGACCAGCTCCTGCTCCTTTAATAAACTTACTTTGCTTTCGCCTAAGGGTCTCACTGTCCTGGGAGCTTCTTTTTGTTTTGTTTTGCTTTCTGGGCCATACCCAGTGGTGCCCAGGGCTTACTCCTGGCTCTGTGCTCAGGGATCACTCCTGGTGGGCTCGGGGGACCCACAAGGGATACCAGGGATTAAACCCGGTTCAGCTGTGTGCAAAGAAAGCACCCTGGCCCCACCTGGTAGCTCTTTTTACCACCCTACTGCTTGGACCTAGTGGGACCTGGGTTCAAGTTCCAGTCCACATTCACCTGTGGCCCTGGAAAGCTTATTCAGCTAAACTGAGGAGCTGTGGGATGTTTTTGCTACAATAGTAACATTAAACAGGCATCAACCTACTGCTCAGGATTATTACCACAAAGAAATCATGTGATTCCATTTTCACGCCTGCCGTGGGAGGTGAGTGCGTCTGCTCCCAGTTCAGAGATGGATCAGAGTGTGTAGGCACTGGCCCTGCATCACACAGCAAGGCAGTGGGCCTAATGGAACCCCAGACATCTGGACCCAGATGAGCAGGAGGGGAAGGATGTGTGGTCAGAGTGAGGGGAGCAGACGCTGGTGTCCCCGGAACAATGGGCCACCCGGCCAGAGTTGGGGCTCAGACCAGGCAGCTGGAAGCGGGTTTCCTGTGTTAGCTAAGAGCCGGGGCTGGGCTGGGGTGGAGAGTGGGGGACCTGTACAGGGGAGGAACAGGCGCTAGGGGATCTCAGGTGACCCACTAGAAAGCCCGTGGTAAAGGCGGAGTGGCAGGAAGCTGCTGGAATCCACAGGCTGGTCTCTGGGGGCCCTGCCCCGCCCACCCAGACACAGAGGCCCCTGTCCGGGCAGAGGAGCCCGCCTCACATCACAGGCCCCACAGACAAAGGAAGAGGCCCGGCTAACCAGGTCACTCTGCCCCACCTCCCCAGGGGCCGCTGTCCTTGGCAGGAGGCGGGGGTGCCCGCCGCTGCTCCCTCAGCCCCTCTTCTGCAGGTACTGCATCTCAGCGAGGGTGGGTCTGCCTCCCAGGGGGCATGGGGCATCACTGAGTGCCCTGCCCGGGAGCTCAGTCCCTTTATCTGGAGGCTGTGCATACTCATCAAGCTGTGCGCTTGGACCTTGGACCGAGAGCATTCCAGGGACTCTGCAAGGCCCTCTCCGGGCCCTCTGCCCAGCCCGGTGCCGGGTTCCAAGAGGGCAGCGAGGCCGGGGTGTGCCGCGAGGAGCTCAGCTCTGGCCGTGGGAGTGGCAGGCAGGGCCTTACCTGGGTGGATGTCCTGAAACAGAGACTTCCAGATGGTGTACTGCAGGGGGCCGGTGTACTTGGACGTGGGGAAGTCTTCATAGGTCAGGTTGGTCTCGTGGACTTTCCCCTTCAACCTGGAGAGGGGGAGAAGGAGCAGGTGGTTGTGTGGCGTGGGGTCCACACGGGGCCCCTGCAGCACTGTCGGGGCAGCTGATGGGGAAGGCTCACACGTGAAGCCTGAAGCCTGCCAGACCCAGGCTCAGGGCTGGCTGTGCCATTCTTCCCTTCCTTGCTGTGACTGGGTGGTCTCTGCAGCTGAGCTGCCCTCTGGGCCCCTGGGAAGCACCTCCTGGGCCTGGCGCCAAGTGCTCGGTCAGCACAGGACACCCAGAACACCCGCCGCCAGTGCTCAGTACTGAGCCTCAACATGTAGCTACTGAGGGTTGTTATAATTGAAAGTGACTCTCTGGTCCAGGCACTCACAGTTTGACACGAGTGGAACTGATCATTATGCAAAATCTTCCAGGTAATCAAAAAAAGGGCAGGGGCTGGAGAGATAGCACAGTGGATAGGGCGTTTGCCTTGCACACAGCCGACCCAAGTTCATTCCCAGCATTTCATAAAGAAAAAAAAAAAAGGGCAGCAATCCTCTATTCACTTTATAGTGTGGCTTACAGGCACAGCCATTTTTTTTCTTTTCTTTTTTTGGGTCACACCCAGCGATGCACAGGGGTTACTCCTGGCTCATGCACTCAGGAATTACTCCTGGTGGTGCTCGGGGGACCATATGGGATGCTGGGAATTGAACCTGGGTCGGCCGCATGCAAGGCAAACACCCTGCCCACTGTGCTATTGCTCCAGCCCCTAGGCACAGCCATCTTATACACCTTTTTTTTTTTTAGGGCAACAGTCAGTGATGCTCAGGGCTCACTCCTGGCTCTGTTTTCAAGGTCCACTGTTGGTAGGATTTGGGGGACCATATGGGGTGCCAGGGATTGAACCGGGGTTGGCTGATGCAAGGCAAGCGCCTTAACCCTTGTGCTGGCTCTCTGGCCCCCATATGTATTTGTTGGTCAAGATGTGCGTGATTCTCCACTAATGACCCATCTTTCTTCATTCTCACCCCTGCGTGACTAGGGAGGGGTGCCCATCTGGGGCTGGCCCTCGCTGGCGGGCGGGCACTCACCGCTCGGACAGTGAAGCCACCCCGGCCAGGAAGGAGTGCCGGTCGGTCTCGGCCAGCCGCTCCTGCAGGATCTGCGCGCCCTCCTGCACCTTGCGCAGCTGCTGGCTGTAGCGCTGCACCTTCTGCTCGATGTCGGTCAGCGTGCGGGCCGTGTCCGCCTCCAGCTCCTCCAGCATGGCTTTCTGCCGCTCCCGCAGCAGCCGGTGCAGCCGCTCGAAGGCCTCGCCGATGGTGGTCCGCAGGCCTTTGGTAGAGGACTGTGGGGACAGGGAGAAGGTTACGTCCGGGAGGACAGTTGCTGACCCCAGGGTGAGAGAGGGAAGGGCATGCTGCAGGGGCTGTGGGGGCCCACAGGGGGCACTGTGGGGCCTGTGTGGGGCTGTGGGGAGTCACTGGGGGGTGCTGCGGGGGTATTGGGGGGGTGCCGGGGGCAAGGCAGGCGGTGAGGCCCCTGCAAGAGACTGTGGAACAAAGGGGCCCCCAGCCAGGGCAGGGCTAGCAAAGGACCGTGTGGAATGAAACTGCTCCATGGGACACAGGACTTGAGAGGAGAGTAGGGGGGCATGGCGACTTGAAAGGACATCTAGAGGAAGCCTCGTGGCCCCTAGTGACCGGAAACAAAGGTGTTTTTTTTTTGCTTTTTGGGTCACAACCGGCGATGCACAGGGGTTACTCCTGGCTGTGCACTCAGGAATCACTCCTGGCGGTGCTCGGGGGACTATGTGGGGTGCTGGGAATTGAACCCCGGGTCGGCCGCATGCAAGGCAAATGCCCTACCCGCTGTGCTATTGCTCCAGCCCCCGGAAACAAAGGGGTTAAGGGTGATGCCGAAGTTTCCAGCTTGTGCATCTGGGAGGGATAGGACATCTGGGAGTGTCTGGGGACCGAGATGGTAAGCTCTGGCTGGATAGTGCAAAGCACTTATTTTGATCAAAATATCGAAGGGTCGGGGGTGGGGGTGGGAGAAGGGTGGCAGCTGAGAGGAAAGTTCCTGGCTGGCCAGCACGAGGCTGTCTGTGAGTTCCATCCCCGGCATCGCCCCACATGCTGAGTTTGAGGCCAGCAGCGCTGCAGTTTGGGATCCCCTGGTGCCGCGACAAAGGTGCACACTGGTACCTGTCACCTGTACGCACCAGGCAGGCGTGAGCCCAGCAACCTAAGGCTGAGCCCTTCTGAGCTCTGCCAGGAGCGTGTGAGAGAACCGCTACTGGCGCCAGGGGAGAGGACAGTGGTTAGGGCGTGTGCCTTGCAGGCCCCTGACCCTGGGCATCGCCGGCTCCTATCACTACAGGGCCTGAAGCTGCATGCTCAGGTTCTAGCACTAAACCACCAGTCTGGGCAGCAGCATCCCCCCCTCAGAATGAAAGAGAGGGAGCCCCCAGGGAGTATGTCATGATCAGTGCAATGAGCACACAGCCCAGCAAACACAACACAATGCTGAGTGTGTGGGCACCACAACTGAGGGTGTGCAGGAGGAGAAAGAGAAGGAAGAAAAAGAAGAGGGAAGAAGGCAGAAGAAGGAAGAAGAGGCAAGGAAGGAGGGAGAGAAGGGGGGGTTGGCAATGAGGAAAAAGGGGAGGGGAAAATTAATAAAAACCACTCGTGGGAGATGGCAGCACAAATGAGGAGATCACAGGTGGCAGTCAGCTTTCTAAGCTGTGGGGGCTGGCGCACTGTGGTCACGTGCCCTGTCCTGCCACCCTGAGCGGGCCTGGACAAGGTGGCGGTCAAAGCCATTCCCCAGAAGGCCATCAAGTGACCTCTCATTATTGCAAACCATAATGCCCATAAGTAGAGAGAAAGGGCAAAACGAGGCAGGAGGAGGGGCGGGATGGGCCGGGGGAGGGATACTGGGGACATTGGTGGTGGAAAATGCACTGGGGGAGGGATGGGTGTTCGGTCATTGTATGACTAAAACTCAAACACGAAAGCTTTGTTAACTGTAGCACATGGTGAGTCAATTAAAAAAAAATTAAACAAAAAGAAGGCCATCACGGACCGAGACTATTTGTCTGGTCCTTATGGCACTACGGAGCTCGGGAAGGGGCTGAGTGAGGAAGGGCGCAGGTGCTGGGCCCAGCAGCTGGTGAGAATCACGAGTCTCATCTCTGGCTGTGGCAACCTCCGTTGTCTCCTATCTCTGACCCTGGTGTCTCTGCTTTCCCTTTCCACCCCCTTCACTTCGCTGTGACCTTGGCCGGGCACTCTACCAGGGTCGTGCCCCTGGTTATGGGACAGGCACACCTTGTACAGGTGCTGGTCGAGCTCCACACGCTCCGCGGTGGTGCATGACCATGTACTACTCAGGGCCAAACTCCTTTCACCCTGGTGCTGGTGCACACTCTGTTTGTAGTTATTTGGGGGCCACGCTCCTGGCCAGGTGCAAGCACATCTCACCCGGGGCCAAGCACTTTAGTTCCGGTGCTGCGTGTGTTTGCTGTGTGCTGGAGGTCACACATACGGCGCATGTGGACGACCTCAGGGATCAGACTCACGACCTCACTCTCGCTGAGCTGGCACCTTTTGCTCCTGAGCCATCCCCCAGCTCCTCAACCTGTTTCCTGCTCTGTGCCAAGGGTGACGCACGGCAGGGTTACGGGGAGGATTAGCCCTGGGAGTGCGCACAGAATGCAGGTATTGTTCACGGAGCCGAGAGAGCCTGCGGAGGCCAAGACTCAGTCCAAGAGGCGCATCCCTGAGTTCTTCGTGAGGAGCTAGCTGCTGAACCCTGAAGGGCGGGAAGGGCGTCAGCCAGGGGAGCGGGAGAGTAGGCAGAGGCTGCAGTGTGAGCCAGCCGGACACGGCCAGCAGGACCGCAGCGGCGTGTGGGGCCTGCCTCTGCAATTTCACTTTGTGGGGTTTGGCTGGAAGTTCAGAGAGTCAGGGACCCCGCTGTGTTCAATGCCCAGGGCTCTGTGGGAGGCTCAACAAAGGCTCAATTAGGGGCTGTTCCCTCCCCACCACGGCTGCCGGAAGAGCTGCTGGCAGTGGGCCAGCCTCCCTGCGCATGCCCACCCAGAGCATCGGGCAGACAAAGGGGGTGGAGGGGAGCCTGGGATGAGCAGCTGCCCGCTGGTGGCCTGCCCAAGCCCCTCACTTAGCAAGGAGCCAGGCTCTTGTGGTGCTGATGCAGGTGGGCGAGACTGCATCAGCTGCACATCAATGTCTGCCCTTGCTGCATCACTGCTGCTGCCCCTCGAAGCCCACGGCCTCCCCCTCGCTCCTCTTCTACCACTCTGTGGCAGTGTCTGCCCCCCCCACCCCTACTCATCACTAGCCCTGGCTGTTCCCCTTCCCCTGTGGCAGTTCCCTCTCTGCCCAGTTCCTCAAGGCTAGGCTGGGACAGCGCTGCCTTCTCTGATCTTCCACGCCCACCCGTTGCCCCAGACTCACCCTGCTTTGGGGAGGGTTCCCTGGTCCTTACTGGGTGGGGGGGGCTCAGCAAGGCTCCCGGCCACCGCATCCACCTTGCCAATGGCCGGTCCTATGTACTCCTGGCCCCCACAGTTCTAATTCTTTAATCTGCAAGTCAGACCCATGTCTTAGCTGCAAACTTAGCCCCCTGAGCAATCCTTCTAATATTCAAACTGGACCACGGCCAGAGCTACGTTTAGGAACATCGTCTGGCTCCTGGATGATTAATGAATGCAAAATTCCTTAGCCCAGCATTCAGTGTCCTCAGTCTGACCCTTTAATAATTACCCCTAGTAACTCTAATTCCACCTGCCTAGGGTGACCCCCTCAAAAATAAAACAAACAAACAAACAAAACAAAAAACCAAAAAAAAACCAGACCTTAATTCAACTGGTAAATTCCTACTGACCCTGCCAGGCCCAAACTAAAGGCTGAGTCTACCTTCTCTGGGACATTTCCCTAACTTGATCAGATGGTCAAGTAGTTCAGTGTTCCCAGAGCACTGGGAAAATACTCTTAATACAACTGCTCCCCTGGCCTTTACATGCTTTGCGGCTAGTAAGGGACCCCTCCCCATCAGGTAGAAAAGGCATCTCCAGGGGGGCTGGCCCAAGATGGCACTGCAGAAATGACTGAAGATTTCAAATCTCTCCTGGGGTCCCCAGGATAAGAGGAAGGGAGGGACACCGGGAAGGAGGCAAGTCAGAGGCAGAACTCTGGGTCTGGGTACGTGCTGATGGTTCTGCTCTGCCCACCTGGCCTGCTGACCACCAAGCCGGAGAACACTCAGCTGCAAGTGGGAGAGGCGTGAGGCTCTAACAGCCGGGCGCAGTTTCCCAGTGAGCTCCCTCCCCCGTGGGGCCTCAGCTCAGCACTCCACCGCTCGGTGCCTCCTCTTCCTTGCTGATAACATGGAGCAAATGACAGCTCCCACCTCCAGGTGTGTGTGTGTGTGTGTCTGTGTGTCTGTGTGTGTGTGTCTGTGTCTGTGTGTGTTTGCTGGTCACACATGTGCTACAAACAAAGGAGGCGCTATGCAGGGGGCAGGCTGGGGTGTGAGGCAAGACCTCGAGGGGAAACAATCCCCACCGCTGAGTTGGACTCAGCGTGTCCTGCGTTCCCTAGTTCTCTCTGGGGCAATGTCAGCCCACAACGACCCGGTTCCCCCAGCTCCAGGGCCAGGAAAGCAGCTGTCATGGCAGCCCATGACCTCCCTGGGGACACCCCGGAGCTGGCGGGTGCCTGGTGGGCTCAGGAAAACACCCTGCCAAGAACATGTCACTGGGCCGGGGCCAGCCACGGAAAGCTCTGGGCCTGGAGGCGGAGATCAGACGAGCTGCCCCGCCTGCAGGGCCACCAGGAGAGGGGCAGGCGCCGCAGGAAGACCAGGCCGGCACCAGGTGAAATATGACCTCCTGAAGCATTTCTTATATAAACACCCCGGTCCAGACAGGATGTGGGGTTGGGGGAACTGCAGGGGAGGTGGCCCCTGCTGGACCCCCCAGAGGTAGACAGATGGACAGGAAAGCAAGGGGAAGAAGAGGTCAGTGGAGAAAAACAAGAAGGGGGGGGCAGTGCAGTGAGGGGAAGAGAAGACGGGGAGAAGAAAGAGACCCTCACACGTCCCCGCCATCAAGCTACAGTTGCCTTTTCTTCACTGGAGAGGTGCAGAATCAGCGGGCATATGGGGAAACTGAGGCTGTGAGAAGTCAACAGCCTGGGGTTCTGGGGTTGCTTCCCAAAGGCTGTCTGTTGGGGGTCCTGCCTACAGGCACTCTGAAATGTTCCCTGAAAATGTTTGCCACAACCTTCCTGTGACCCCACAGCTGCAGATGGCCAGGCTGGGGTTCAGATCCGGTTCTCCAACGGCCGCTCCCAGGCACAAGGTGACCTCCGAGGCATGGAGCATCCCCGCTGCTGGCCACAGCACCTCTGCCTGCCAGGGGAGCCAGAGCCAAAGCAGCCCAGGGTCCAGCAGCTGGGCCCGAGACAGGCCAGGGTTAGGGAAACTAGAGGAGCCCCTGGGCAGGGTGGGAGGACCCACGAGTCAGGTCTGGAAGGAGCGCGGCCGGCCACACCACACCCAGGAGGAGGACGCAGCTCACCCAGAGTCACACCAGCGGCTCAGTCAGAACCCAAGAGATGCCTCTCAGGTCTAGAAGAAAGACTACTCAAGCCCTTGTACTAGAGACTGCAGGTTTGGGTCTAGAGCCCGGGCATGAGCTTAAGGAGGGAGACGATTCTAGGTCTCAAGGAACACTGCGGGCTGGGTGCCGCGCAGCGCAGGGGTTTAGGGGAGGAAAAGGGACTACTGAAGTTCTCCCAGTCCTGCCCGGCTCTGGGGTTTTCTGGAGGGGACCTGTCCCACCTCCTCCCACATCCAATCCTTCCTGGGAGTCCCTCTAGGGTGGCGCCCCACCCACTTACCTACAGCGGAGCCCCGCCCCCTTCCACTCGGCCCCGCCCCTCCCTCCCGGCCCCGCCTCCAGCCCCCTCCGGCCCAGCCCGTCCCCAGGTCATCAGGCTCACCTTGGTCTCGGCCAGCTGTCGCTTGAGCAGCTGCAGCGCCTCCGTGTGTTCACGCTCGCTAGCCTGAAGGGCCTGAAGCTGCTCCTTCAGCTCCCTCTGGAATACACAAGGCTGGGATGGAGCCCGGCGTTCAGGCCTGGGAGTTCAGCCCTATCGGGCATCTCCACCTCCCACCGTCCACGTCCTGCCCCAATTCAACCCCTCCAAGTCCTGTTCTTGTTACGTTCCATCTTTCACCCGGAGTTTTGCAGCAGCTTTCTGCCTGGCCATTCGAGGGGATTCCTGGGCAGGCTCCCGCCTCAGTGCTCTGAGCAAGAAAGGCTGTCCCTCTACCGTTTCCTGGGACAGGAGCCGGGAACATTCTCCCCTGACTTCCAGAAGGCTAAGGGGCTACACTCAGCCCTTGGCTTCTGTCTGTCGTTTGGCCCTCCCCAGAGCCCAGGGGCCAGACTGTTTCTAAGGAAGAGACAGATACTGAGGGAAGAAAATGGCCCCAAAGCACATGAGGGCAGAATTGGAACTGGAACTCAGGCCGTGAGACTGTGGCCCTGGGTCTGGACAGATGACACCGTGCCGCCATGCCACCCACGACAGACGGCAAACCCGTGACCCACGATACAGCACAGCCGTGCACAAGGCCAGAATAGGTCTGCCTGGCTTCCCTTCACCTCGGGTTCCAATGCGGCTGGTGATCTCGTCTTTAAGAATGGGGGGGTGGGGCTGGAGTGATAGCACAGTGGGTAGGGCGCTTTCCTTGCACTCGGCCGACCCGGTTTCGATTCCCAGCATCCTGTATGGTCCTCTGAGCACCACCAGAAGTAATTCCTGAGTGCAGAGCCAGGAGTAACTCCTGAGCATCGCCAGGTGTGACCCAAAAACCAAAAAAAAAGAATGGGGCACGGGGGAAGGACTCTGCACTAGAGTACTTGCCCTGCAAGAGTGAGGGTTCGATCCAAACAGAACTCTGATGTTTTGTTCTTTATATCTATCTCTCTATATGTCATTTTTTGGTATTACTTTTGACTTTCGGAAAATGTATTCAAAATTGCTCCTCTTCCTTCCTGAGTTTGAGGGCATCACCTGTTTCAATCTTGTGCTTGAAGCAGGTGTCTCCCCCCTGCATTCATCACCCTCCGCATCCAGCCCAGGTGACCTTCATTCTGGCTCCGGGTCGCTCTGGGCGTGTTCCTGGCTATGGCCGGGCACTTGCTGCTTCCTCTCAGATGCTCCCCTCTCAGCTGTTTTCCCAGGGGTGCCTTTGGATCATGGGTGGGTCACTCACATGCGCTACCTCGGAGGCCTTTGACTGGACCACCCCTGTGTCAAAGCCTCCCTCCCGCCATCACAGCCCTGCGGCAGGGTCATCCCACCCCTCCCACTGCCATGCTTGCCCATTCCTCCACTGTTTCTTTCTTTGGCCCTGTTTACGGAGCACTCCTCCAGGAGCACGTTCTCGGGTCTGCCGTCTATGCTGAATAGCACCAGCACACAATAGGCCTGCTCAATCGTCAGCTGTCAAATGAACGCGTGGAGGGGGCCCCCTTCCAGTACCGGGTCCAGAGGTCTGCACTTACAGAACCAGCCCATGGCATCACAGAAGGTTCTTCTGTCTTTCCAGCTTCTGGTCCTCCAGCAAGGGCCCGTTTGTTCCTTCTCGAAATCCCCCACACTCACTAATGACCTAGCGGAGATGGGGGGGCTCCAGAACGCTTACTTTGGGAACGAATTTCCAAGGAAATGGCCTCTGGGCAGGGCCTGAGGTCCTGAGCTAGCCCTGGTTGTGAGTGATGCCAGCAGGCAAACTTACCATTCCCATTCATCTCCTACCCATGCACCCAGTTGTCAGGAGGGACCCGCAGAAAACAGAATCCCACCGATTTGACACACTGGATAGCAACAACCCAGGAAGATTCTGGAATACAATCATCTTCGCTTAACTCTGCCTTAGTCATTATCTGACAGCATTGACTGGGCAACTACGAAGTGGCAGGCGCTGCTCGGACTTGGGTCTACCGCAGAGGACCTCACCAACGCTGCCCCGACCCAGGGGAACCTCCCAGCCTATGGGGAGACAGGTACGGAACAGGGGAAATGATGACCAAGGATGCTCTGTGCTCTGGAGGAAATACAGCAGGCAGCAGGGTGGGGCGAGCTTAGGAAGGGGGCGAGAGGAGGCGTCTCTCAGGAGGGAGCAAGTGAGATGACAGCTGGGGGACGAGGAGAAGCTGGCGTGAAATGCGAGTCAGAGAGAAAAGTAGGAACAGCTGTTTTCTGCGACTGGCGCGCTTGCACAGACGTGCTGACGAGAGGCGCTCCGGCAGCCAGCTCCGGCCACGGCCCCCCCACCCCCCTTGTGAGAGGGAAGTCACAAACCAAAACCAGCAGGAAGGAGCCTGGGTCCTTGGTGTCAGTGGGGGCAGCCAGACCCTCAGGGACGGAGCGAGATGCGAGGCCCTCAGGATTTCGGAGCGTTTGCCCTGCTCTGCAGTGTAAGTGCTCCTGCCAGAGACCGTTTCAACCTCTCAGCAGGAACCACTGGGCAGAGCTGGGGCGAGATCTGCACAGTCAGCTCGCAGGCACCAGGCAAGCTGACATCTCCAGCCCATGGCCCGGTCCCCCTCAGAGGGACTCAGAAGACAAACCCGCCCCTCATGTAACTGCAGCCCTGCCCGGCCCGCCAGGTCTCTCAGACAGAGTCCTGAGCGTCGGTCCTCACAGATTCACGGGGAGTGGCATTCACTCACGAGGCAGAGGTCCTGTGGCCTGTCCAGCTCAGACACAGGCCTGAGATGCAGGTATGTGACTGTTCCGATCCGCCCCTCCCCACTTGGAGGTCCTGGTGGGTCCACAAGAGACCCAGTAGACCTGGGCAACTTTCCAGATTCTCGGAGCAAAATGCTCGGGTGGCCGCGTTCCTCACATTGTTCAGGGTTCCTTGGGGACTTCGAGAAATTCCTCTTTGCTTCCAGGGCCAGGAAGAGGGGCGCAGTCCTGCCCCTCTTCCTGGCCCCCGGGAACTAGAGAACACTCACTCACCCATTTCACAAACATGGCCTCAGGCCCCTGGGCCCTAAGGGGTGTCCGTGACAGGGAGAGGGATGAAGGACAAGACCCAACCCGTGGTGTGTGTACCAGCCAGGAAGGCGGGGACACAGACTTCAGCATCACAGCAAACGGGGACCACGAACCTGCTTCTCCCTCCAGGCGCCCCCGTGTCAGCATCAAGCATCCCTGCTCCCCTCACCCTCCCAACCAGAAATCTGGCAGTCCCCCTTGATGGTGTTCATAACGACCACCCAGCACTCACGTTTGCACTGGCAGTTCTCCCCACACCAACTGCCCCCGGTGCCATTCTCAACTGGGCTGGAGTCTCAGCCCTCCCCTGTCCCTGCACTCTCTAAATGTCCCACGGAGCAGTTGCAGTGGCCTTCCTGAGGACCCGGGCGTACATTTCTCCTCCCCTGCCTCACCCCAAGTCCCTCTGAGAATTTCCATGTTGTTTGAGAAGGAGTCTGGGCATGGCATCCAAGACCACCCCTACTGGGCCCGGATGCTTTCCAGGCTTATCTTTTGGCCCAGATCTGCACTGTCCATGATGGTAGCCCCCAGCCACGTGTGGCTGTATAAAAGAAAGTTAACTAAGATGCATCTTAATGGCAAGTGAGTTCCCCAGACGCACCGGGTGGTCCTGGGTTTACATTTCAAGGGCTTACCAGTCACCTGTGACGGCTCTACCAGACAGTGCAGACAGAGTACTCCCATCAGTCTAGAAAGTTCTACGGACAGTGCTGCTCTGTATCTTGCAGCATTCTCCTCCAGGCCTTCGCGCCTGCTACTCCCTCTGGCCCCACAATCTTCCCTACCCGGAAGACTTGCTCTCCTCTCTCAACCCCTGGATCAAACGGTACCTGCCGGGGGATCCGCACTGTACCCCGACTCTTCTCTGCGTGCACAGGGTCCTGGACCTGCACCACAAGGGTGCACCCTGTATGTTCCCCCTGAGGTCACCTGTCAGTCTCCTCCATGACACTGTGGACCCTGCTCGGTGCCGAGGACAGGACCAGGCAGAGGAGCCCCGGCAGGCATTTGTGGGGTGAATGTGCCCAGGGAAGAAGCTAGGCTGTGCCAAACTGCCTCTCTGACGGGAGGAGGAGAGAGAGCCTGAGGCCGGCAGCTCTGCCCTGGCAGGCTGCAGAGCAGAGGGATCAGTTAACTTAGGAGATCAAATCCGAGACCCCGCAAGGAGGACCAGGAGGCAGCCTGAGCTCTGCCTCTCCCTCCTCCCAAGCTCCTTCCAAGTCTAGGATCAGAGCTGGGTCAGGAGATGAGTTCTGCAGTACAAGCTGTGTGACCTTGGGCATGGAGCCTAGCCTCTCTGATCTGGGAAATCAGGCTAATACCTCCTAGGGTTGGGTGAAAGGAGCTATGAGTGAGAAGGGTTAAGCTTCATAGGGTAGGGTCTGACCTACACTGTGTTCTCAGAGACACAGCAGCCACAGGCCCCATGTGAGGCTGCTTAGTCACTTAGTGATGGTGTCAGCCCTTGCTGTGTCCAGATCCTTCCCTGCCTCATCAGACAGCCAGAGCAGTAAGGAAGTTCAGGGACTGCCTAGTCTGACCCCCAGGTTTCTAGAACAGAAAACAGAGGTCCTCGAAAAGATCTGCCTGTCCTACAAGGGTGACAGGAAATCAATAACAGCCATGCAACAGGAAGCTTAATGAGTCCCTAACCCCGAGGCAGGATGGGGCCACGCCAGGGACAGAAGGGATGGAGGGGGAGCAGTCTGGCTTTGAAATTCCTGTCACCTGCTTCTCAGAACTCCATGAAGTTCATGCCTTCATCACCTCCACCCCAGAGGGGGAAAGAGAGGCTCAGAGAGGTCAGGGGGGCTCCTACGAGGCAGAGCTGGGGCTTGGAGTGACTCCAAATCCCTCCCTCCCACTCAAGGCAAGGCACCGTCCTGCCCCGCCACCCAGAGGCAGGCTTGGTGGCAGCCAGCCCCGGGACTCCGTATCAAGTGCTCCCTTGAGGAGATGGCCATGAACTGGGAAGGAAGAGACAGGAGTGGACGGACTTCCAGGGAAACTAGGGCAGACACAGGCAAGCCTAGGACCCCACCCTCTGGCTCCAACTGCTGTGTGTTGTCACCCTCCTTCCACCTCTGACCCCGCCCCTGTCGAGTGTAGCGAAGGATGGTGCCTCCACCATGCTTCCACAGCTTCCTTCCCGGCCGGCCAGGCTGCCTTGGGTGGATGCGCCCAGTCACTCGTAGTTGCTATCATTATTGCGGTAATAATTATAATTATATGTGAAAGGGGGACTTGCGGGCGCTTGCAGGGGAGGGCTGGTTTCTGGCGGGCAGGAGAGGGAGGACGGACGGCGGCGGGTTCCTTCAAGTCTCCAGGGTGGAGTCAGAGTGTTCCAGGGAGAAAGAACTGGTCAGGCCGGGGCACACCCTCAGGAAGTGGGGGCAGGCGGGGATGGCTGGAGCCAGGTATGTGATGGGTGGGTGGACGCTCAAGCTGGAAAGGCCAGTGGGGCCAGTTGGAGTGAGGGCAGGGGGTAGAGGAAGCTGTGATGGTCAGCCTAGAGGAGCTGGACTGAGAAGGGCCATGTCAGAGTTAGGCACTCCTCAGCCTCCCTCTGCAGATGGGCCAACAGGGCCGGCGCTGACCTGACGCACAGAATGAAGAAACGTCCACTTGGTGCTCTGGGGCTCTCATGGGCTTGGAGAGGTCAGGACCAGAAGTGGGGGAAGGGGGGGGACAGATCTCTAGGATACCCATGCACCAAGGCCAGCCCAGCTCATCTCTCTCTGCTCATCTGTGAGGACAAAGCTGCAGCAGAAAGCCAGCTCGTTCTGGTCTCAGGGATGCCTCACTGAGCTGCCCCAGTGTCCACAGAGCTGGGTTCAAGTCCCAGTAGGGTGGGGTGGGGTGGTTCTGGTCTCAGCACTTGTGCCCCTCAGGGTCATAGTTGGCGAGCGGATACAAGCACTCTGGGTGGCGACAGGGCTGAAATAATATGCAGGCGGACAGGACCCAGCCTACTGGGTGCCCCTCCCCGCCAAGGACCCCTCTCTCCTCCCTGACCCCTTATCAGGCGAGCCGAACTGGCCTTCTCTGTCCACCACCCCCAGCACCCTGATGCTCCTGCTTCTCCCGACGCACCTGAGTGCTTACACTTCTCTCTCCCCGCACTGTCCACTCTGACCCCACCACCCCACTGTGTCCAGGCTCAGCCTCACCAACGCCCAACTTGCACACTGCCCCAGACATGCAGGCCTGACCAGGCCACACACGCCTGTTCAAACATCTTCCTGCCTTGCCAGCATCTCAGGACCCAGTCCCAGCTCCGTGGGGTGGGGTGGTATACGCGCCCCCCCCCCCGCAAACTCCTACTCCTATCCCTCTCCCCCCCCCCAGCCACAGCAAAGTCCCCAAAGAGGAGATCTCCATGCCTGTCCCCAGGCACTCTCAGACACCGGAGGCCCACCCCAGAGGGCTGCTTTGAGGACTAAAAGAGGGAGCTGTGGAGAGAGTGCCCACCGGACACTGCCCTTGCCCCTGGCCTTCCTGCACCACGGCTGCTGGTGCTGGAATGCTGCTCTCAGTACTCAGAAGGTTAGGGCTCTGTCCCGGGACACTGCTCACGACCAGGCTGAGAGAAGCCAGAGCAGGAGCCTCGATGGAAGAAATAACAGAGTGACCCACTGAATCCAGGAAGGAACCCACCTCCCACTCCACTCATCCCAGCTGATGCCCCTGAGCGCAAGATCTGGCAGGTAAGAAAGCAGTGACAACGGAGTGAGGGGCCCCGCCCTGCTGCCTCCCCGCTGTGGAGAGGAGGGAGGGGAGTGGGGAGAGGGGTTCTCAGGCCCCTCCCAGTGCAGAGGCCCAGGGGTCAGGTAGAGCATTGGTTCCTGCGGGCTGACGGAGCCCCAGCTCTCCCTACTCACCCTGTGACCTTGGGCGGGTTACAAAACCTCTTGGCCTCAGTGTGTTTGTCTGCAAAATGAACTTGTGGTGGGGCTTTTGGGGAGCCACGGAGGGAGATGGCAGCAGGGGGAGCCGGGTCCCGCAGCCTGCCCCAGCAAGTATGCAGCGAGGGCCCCATCAACTCTGCCAAGTGTCGACGGCACGGGCATGATTGCATTTCTGCCGTTATCACTACAGATCCTTCTCTCTCTACAAAGCCAACATCCTGCGCTCTCCTACCCCCAGCCCTAAGCTTCCGCTCCATGACTGTGCTTGTCCCAAGTGCCCTGGATGAGAGGGGTGTCTGGCTGTCTGCAGACACCCCTGGGGAAAGAGTTCAGTGCCCATAGCCAGTCTTGCCCCCGTGGAGGCCACTGTTGGCACGAAGTTCCTGCTGTGTGGCAAAGGGATGGCAGAGGCTGTGTTGGACACGGCTCTCCCCTCTCCTGGGGTGTGCAGCTGCACGGTCTCCCTCTCGACATTCAGAGTTGGAGATCTTGCTCTTCCTTCCGTTTTGCAGCCTGGGAAAGGCTGCAAGGGCCAGAGGCGGGATGTAAACCCAGTTCCCTCACCCGCCTTCTCCACGTGATCCTCAGTTGCCTCTGCCGCTATGCCCCGCCTGCCATTGTCTCCCTGGGCATGAAGGAGGCCACGGAAAAGCCTCTAAGGAACACAGGAGGCCCGAGAGGGTGGCCAGGAACAGAATCCGATCCTGTCTCTGGGGGAGAGGAGGCAGGGCTGGCCAGAGGGTGGAAGCCATGCCTGACCCAGAGGCCAACCAGCCACCCTCGCCCAGTCCACCAGCTGCCACAGATACTGTGTCCTTAGCCTGACCCTGTGCTGAGCCCCCGAAATGCAAAGATGGACAGAGTGCAATGGGGACCAATCCTCAGGCCTCCAAATTGATGAGTGGCCCCATCAGACTGGCTTAAAATCCTGCCTCTGCCATTTATGGTGTGCAGAGACTGAACAAGGAACACCCCTGGGCCTGGTTTCTATGTAAAAGGAACAGTTATAAAAGCCACTCCAAAGGGGGCTAGAAAGGGTCAGTGAGGGGGCCAGAGCAAAGGTATAGCAGATAGGGCGTCTGCCTTGCACATGGCTGACTGAGGGTCCCCTGAACCCCACACCAGGGGTGATCCATGAGTGCAGCCAAGAGTAAGCCCTAAACCCTGAGCACCTCCAGGTATGGTCCCCCAACAACAACCCCCCGCAAAAAAAGAGAAAAGACAGTAAGATAATTATAAGAAAAGCACTTAGTACCACCCATCAGTTGGGAAGGACTCGACATGCATTGGCTAAGGAATTCCAAACACTTCTGATTTGCAGTTCCCTTCCCTTTTTGCTCTGTGGTCCAGGGACTCTGCAGTGAAAAAAGAAGAGGAATATACACACAGGTGCGTGCATATACATGCACACGTGCCCGGATACTACATACACAACCAAAAAGTCTGCCAAACTGTAAAGGCAACTCTATGTGATTTTTGCACGGGGTAGCACTATGGGAGAACTTTAACTCGCATATTCTGTACCTCTGCTTATTTTCTGTCACCAAAAGTCAAGTTATTTAAAAAGTGCTGTGTGCCAGGCACAGTCCTGGGTGCTTCTGACAGCCCTGCCCAAGCCCTTATGGATTCCCAGGAGAATCAACTCCCTGAGGCGGCAGATGAGAGAAGTACAGCGGCCTGAGCACGGACACATCACTCATCAGGGATGCTGCCAGGATCTGACCCCAGAGCTGGAGGCTGGAGCCCAGAGCAACGCTGCTGGGCGGTCCAGGAAAGCTCCTCAGAGAAGGGGATATTTAAGCTGGGCCTTAGCAGCCGAGTGGCACTTCTCTGGAGGTCAGGGCTCTGAGCCAGGGGCGGTTGGGGGGACCTCTGATGATCTTTCATTGTCATTGCTTGGGTGAGGTGTGTGCTGCTGCATCTGTGGAGAGAGGACAGGGATGTTGCTAAACATCCCCAGTGCACAAGGTTGTTTTGCACGACAGGAACTGATCTGGCTCCAGCTGCCAGTCATGTGGAGAGCGTGCTGCAGCAGGTCACAGCTGCTGTTTCCCGAGTGCAAGCACGGCTCTGGCTAACACCATCCCAGTGCAGCCTTACCCTGTTACTGCCGTGCTGCCCAGGAGGAAACCTAAGGTTAGAGACGGTAAGTAACCTCCCTACGGCCCGACGGCATGAAAACAGCAGAGCCAGCACTGAAGCTGAGCACAAATCAGGGCTCTTAACCTTCTGCTCTGTGGATCCCAGGACAACAAACATATAAGCTTTAGGCCAATAGCAAGGAAGGGTGTAAGGAGACTCAATTTGAATCTAAGCTCAGCCTCTTCTGGTCTTAAGGGCTAAGGTGCTGTCCCTCCCCATCTGCCATGTCCCCATCTGTCTCGTGAAGGAAGAGCTCTAAGGCCCTGCTAGCTCCAAGTCTGTGATTCTCCAGGAGAGAGGCCTGTGGGGTGGAGGAGGGGAAGAAGCGCAGCTGCTTAGAGAGGAGGGGAGGGAGCTGCTGTCTTCTCCTTCCTGGGGCACACGTAGCTAAAGGGTACTGCTTCCCCACAAGGAGGGAGGGAGAGCTCGGTGGGAAGGGCTGGGGCGTGGCTTGAACCTCACCCAGGAGCTCACCTCTCCAGTGGCGAGAGGTAAGCACCTTTGTGGGGTTCCTCTGCCACCTTCTTCCCAAGTCCAAAGGTGCACCCAAAGCAGGCCTGGTCCTCTGGGAGGAGAGGCAAGTTTGGGCATTTGCCCATCTGGGCACATGAGTTCTTGTAAGCAGAAGGAGAATGGATGGGAACGCAAGCTGACCCAGCCCTATCATGTGCCAGGCATCTCAAATAACAGGTTCATGCCAGGTCAAGCCTCATGAAAACTCCAGCAGGAAAGAACGTTCCTGACCCCACTTTACAGGCGAGCGCACTGAGGCGTCTATGAAGTGACCTGCGGAGTTCGTTACACAATGTTGAGGGAAGGTTTGAAATTCTGGGGTGTCTGACCCCAACTAGACTGTAAGTTCCCTGGAGGGCATCTGAGGGGGGCAACCCTGCTTTTCTTTTCACTTAAGAGTGTTTCAATATTGGGAGCTGCAGCGATAGCACAGAGGGTAGGGCGTTTGACCCGGGTTCGATTCCCAGCATCCCATGTGGTCCCCTGAGCACTGCCACGGGTAATTCCTGAGTGTTAGAGCCAGGAGTAACCCCTGTGCATCGCCAGGTGTGACCCCAAAAAAGCAAAAATAAACAAAGAAACAAAAAACCAAGAGTGTTTCAGTAACGTGGGGAGGAAAAACCGGTTCAATTTCTCCTCCATTCCCCAGACACGAAGCGGAGAGCGAAGAGACAAAGCACACATGTCTGATGTCTTGCCACAAGCAGGGGCCCGGGGGCCACCAGGCAGGTGCCTCTTCAGCAGCAGAGTCAGCTGGGAGAGGCGGGAGCGAGCAGCGGGGGAGGACCTGGCTGGCCAAGCCCCTGCATCCTAGCCAGGCTCTCTCACCTCTTGTAGCGTGGCTGTAAGTCAGATCATATCTCTAATCTCAGACCCACATCGAGAGAGCCACGGGGCTGCGCAGATGGCTTTAGACTCAACCTTTTCACACCCTCACAATCTGCATTTAGTCCTGTCCAAGGTTCTCTCCTCCTTCTGATTGAGTGTTTGGCACCAGGGGCCCCAGGTGCAGGTGGGCTCAGCCTTGAGCAAACTCCCAGAGCCCCTGACCCTGACTCTCCATCCTCAGAGTGGAAGGTGCTCTGTGCTTTGCGGATGAAAGGCATCTGGGGGAAATCATGTAAACATGGGCCCATTTCTCCTGAGCCACTTCTGTGGGCATCCACTAAATGGGCTGAGAGAGACTCACGTGCAAGGCACAGGAGGCCAAAGTAGGTATTGAGCTTTTGCTTAAGCATCTCGAGGGCTAGAGAACTCACGACCTCCCATGTTAGACTATTGCATTTTTATAAGATGTTCAGAGAATCTTCTGATTCCCGAAGTTCCATAGTCTGGAACAGCTCAGGTTCCGTTTTGATCATTAATTCATTCTTTCATTCACTCACTCATTCATTCATTCATTCAATCAATCTTTACTGAGGTGCACTGTTGGCCAGGCGTTGGGGTCATCGATATAAGAAACTCTTTTGTCCTTGGTGGATGGTGTATTGGACTGGTATACCAAGGCTAGAAACAGGGGTTGCTATATTGAATGGTTCAATCTGAAAGATTTCAGGCTCAAAGAAGCTTGGGAGCCATTTTATTAAATACAGTGGATCGCTTTGCTGCAAGATTTGTTTGGGTTCTTAATATGCACTGAGAATCCTTCAAGGAGAATACAGAGAACACACTATGTTTTCCAGTTAACTAGAGCTGAGCTTAAACTGCTACATTTTGAAATACTATACTTATTAATGGGGAGCATGTGGAAGAAATGTGGTTCTAATCACTGTAACACTGGCATCCCATTGTTCGTCAATTTACTCAAGCAGGTACCAGTAATGTCTCTATTCCTCCCAGCCCTGAGATTTTAGCAGCCTCTCCTTACTTGTCTTTCCCAACAATTAGAGGCTCTTTCAGGGTCAGGGGAATGAGACCTATTGTTACTGTCTTTGGCATATCGAATATACCACGGATAGCTTGCCAGGCTCTGCCCGTGCGGGCTGGATACTCTCGGTAGCTTGCCAGGCTCTCCGAGAGGTATATCTGCACTCCATCAAATATGGTGTGGTAATTATGGAAAACGGTGTTCTAATACTTTTTTGTTTTGTTTTGTTTTTTGGCTATTGAAACTTGGGCAAGGTTTCAGAGAGGACATTTGAGTAGGTCTGGAAATTGAGTAGCAGTTGTCAGTGAATTTGGGAAGATTTAAGGTTTATAATCCTAGGCTGACTAGCCTAAATTACCTGCCTGCATGTTCTCTATCACTAAGTGCTCAGATGCCTGGTGTGGATGACAGAGCCAAGAAGTCCCGGAGACTTTCTAGAGGCCTCTCTCTCCAATACCTGCTAAGTAGGATCTTAGTCTCCAAATCTTGGTCTTATTATCAGCTTGGCTATACTCTGGTTTAAATAGGTTCTTAGCTCATCTGGATTTAGGACGAGCCTTAACCACTCATGCTGGGGCCCCTGTTTCTGGGCACTAGCCCCACCTTCTCAAGTAGTTTGCTTGGACCCTCCCTTAGTTTGCTTAGACTCTCTCTTAGACTTATTCCTGACCTTCCCAGCATAATCTAATCCTGATACTTTGCCGGTGACCTGACTGAGCCTGTTCCATAACGCAGCCCACCCTGCTCTCAGCTAACCCAGTTTCCACACATATTCAGAAAGACCCCTTGCCCACCCCATCTCTTCGTCTTTGTCTCCAATTCTGCCTCGAGCCATTTTGGGGAGTGGGGCAGAAGGTGGGTGAAAGGGTTTGGGCTACACTGTGGTGCTCAGGACATACTCACGGCTCTCTTAGGGATCACTCCTGGAAGTGTTGGGGGATCATATGTGGAGCTGGGATGGAGCCGTGAGCACCTTACCCGCTGTGCTATGTCTCTGACCACCTGGAGCCCTCCTCATGCAGGCTCCTGTCTCCTGATCAGTCTCCACCACTCCTGACTGGCCCTGCTTTTTGCCCAACTCCAGTTTGTCTGTCCCCAACGTGCCTCAGCCCAGTACCTGCTCCAGCTTTGGTCTTATTTATATTCCTTTCCCCCGCGTTTCACTCACTCCACGGGGGACCCATTCCCCAACCATGAACCCACCCCAACTCCAAGTCTGTCTCAGACCCCAAGGCACTGACAGCTCATGGCCCCGCCCCCAACACCCCGCCCCGCAAGTGGCCACGCCCCCCGCACTAAACGAATTCTGATAGGGCCCTGCCCCGGCTGGTGGCCCCGCCCACGGCCCCGCCCCGCCCCGCCCCCGCCCCGGGCCGCCGGGCCGCGCACCTGCAGCTCCTCGAAGGCATCGTCTATGCCGGTGACCTGGTGCTGCTCGTGCAGGGCGGGCTCGTCGCAGAAGAAGCAGAGCAGCGCGCGGTCCGTGAGGCAGAAGAGCTTGACCTTGTCGTGCGCCTGGCAGGGCCGCGCGGCGCGGCGCGCGTTGAGGATGGCGTCCAGCGGGAAGGCGCTGTAGCGCTCCACGATGTTGGCCAGCTTGAGGCTGGGGGCCAGCGCGGGCTCGGCGAACGTGCGCCGGCACTCGGGGCAGTCGCGAGCGCCCTGCGCCTCCTGCCGCACCCAGTGCTCGGTGATGCAGCGGCGGCAGAAGTAGTGCTCGCAGCCCAGGCTCACGGGGTCCTGGTAGATGCTCAGGCAGATGGAGCAGAGCAGCTCGTCCTTGAGGCTGCACGCCATGGCGCCGGGGGCGGCGGGAGGGGGCCGGGCGAGACGCGAGCCCCGGGGGCGGGTCCCTCGAGGCGGGCGCGAGGGCTGCGGACCACCCGGGATGCCGGCCCGGAAGGGTGGTGGTCGTGCGGCAGTGGGGGACCCCGAGCGAAGGGTGCTGGAGAGAGGAGGTCGTGGGTCTTTGCGGGAAGAGGCTCTTGACCCGGAGGGCTCAGGGGAAGGGACGGTCCGAGGAGATGGGTGCTGGGAGAAGGGGATCCAGGAGGGGGCGGAGGCTTGGGGCGGTGCTGGAAATCCCGGGATGGGTGCAGAGGGGGGAGGGGGAGAGGTCGGGGAGGGGGGATTGTGAGCGAAGAAGTCAGGCGAAGCCGTACCTCGGTTGTGCCTGGCAGAGGAGAGGCGGGCACCAGCACACTCCGCAGCCCGACTCCAGCCCGCAGACGTGTCCGGCGTTGCCCCTTACTCCAGCCGCGCCGCGGCTACTGCTCCGCTCCGAGCTCTGCCTCCCAACCCGGAACCAGCCGAGCTGGAGCGGCCGGCGCCGGGCTCTGGCTCCGCCCCCGGGGCGGGCCCCGGAGACTCCGCCCCCGGGGCGCGGGGGGGAGGGGGCGGGCCCGCTTCCTGCTGCAGACCCCCTCCCCGCCCCCACCGTCCTCGGGTCCCGGGGGAGCTGAACCCAGCTGTTCCTTCAGAGGCTGTGGGAGGAAGGGCAGTGAGATCTCGCTTTCGTGTTCCTTGGGTGGGTAGAGCTCAGACTCCGTTAATTTGCGAGGATAACAAGCAATCAGGAACATCTTTTTGGATCATTAATTTAGAGATTTAGGAAAAATGATCTTTCGATTAAAACAAACAGGGCTTATTGTAATTTGCATGGAATAGACCGTTTGCATAAAAGATGAAGATAAAGCTGGAGAAATGTCTGGCTGCAGAGAGCAAGTTCAAGACCCTCATCTTAAGCTCTGGCTTTCTTCTTTGCTTCCCCCCCTTTATTTTCTTTTATGTTTTGGGGGCTTTAGGACTATGCTTGTCTGTGCTGAGCTCTTATTCCTTGCCTGCTCTGGCCTCAAGAATCGCTCCTGGAGAAAATCCTGTGCAGTGTTGGTGATCCAACCGGTGTCTGCTCAATTCCCAGCTCCAGGTTCTTAAGAGATGCTTACAGGGTAGTTTTAAAAAGCCTGACTCTGCCTGATGTCAAAATCGAGGTCCACTCAACAAACACTTCTGGGGTGCTATAGTTCTCTGTGTGTATGGAGACAGATGTGAGATTGTAGGTGGAGGAGGAGAGAGGGAGGAGACCTTGCCTTGTATGCCAGATGGAGAGGGGATAAGGGATTTCCAGACTGAGGAGCCAGCATTGTGCCAGGGAATTGGCGGGCACATTTGGGGGAAGTGCAGGTGCTTCCTTTGGAGGTGGGAATGGGGGATGGGCTGGGCTGAGGTGCTGGGCTTGAGGGTCCTGTCAAAGGATTTCCTGCAGGCATTGGGGATCTCCCAGGGGAATGACCCTGTATCATGGGGGTACCTGGAAGTCAGGGAGATGCTCATTATGTCACCAGCAGGACAAGGCAGGGGTATGTGCACACGTACAGTGCTCAACAGCCAGGAAAGATTGCAAGGGGCACCTGGCACCAATGAGATGGTGGTGCTCATCGTGCCTGTAGGGGAAGGAGGCTGGACTGGGGCCGAGACTGTGGGTGAGGAGGGAGGCCAAATCCATAAAACAGTGCTGATTCAAAGTCGAAACACCAGAGTTTTGTAATGGGTTGGGTATGAGGTGAGAAGGAGGCATTGAGACTTGCTCTCTAGTTTGTCTGCTTCAGAAATGTCTTTATTGAAATTACCCCATTGAGAGGCCGCCTCAAAAGCCTCCGTCCCTCTCAGAGAGAGCACCGCAAGCTACCGAGAGTATCCCGCCCGCACAGCAGAGCCTGGCAAGTTTTATATATATATCACAGATAAGTGGAATCATATAGCATTTATCTTTCTATATCTGACTGATTTCACTTAGCATAATGTTCTCTAGTTGCATTCATATTGTTGCAAGTTGCGGGATTTCACCTTAGAAAGCTGAGAAGTAGTCCACTGTGAGCATGCGCATTCACGTGCGTGCATGTGTGCGCGCGTGTGTGTATGTCGCATCTTTATCCATTGAATATTTGTGTCCATTACGATAGTTAATCTTCATAACTGCCTGATATTTTGCTTTCATTCATAGAGGAGGAAACAGCAGCTCAGAGAGGTGCTTTCCTAAAGCGAGAGCATACGTGTGGTGTTGACTTCGCCACCCCGAGCTGCTAGAGAAGATCCCTGCATTGTCCAACCTGGATCACATCGACTGTGGGTCCTCATCTCCACCCAGTGGTCCTTATACATATAGTTCTGATGGCCCCCCTCTCCCAGGCCCTCTCCTGTGATTTCAGATCTTTGCCCCTCTCCTCTAGCCCAGTGATACCTGCCCTCTCTCTTGCCTCCCTCTCCCCCAAGCAAGCAGAGTTCCTCCAGAACTTCTCCACTCCCGCTCACTGCGGCCCATCGCTGGTCTACAGAAACACCTCCAGTGCTTTGTGAACAAGGCAAAGCAAGCAGTGCGAAGCAAACACCTGGATGAAGCCAACACAGCACATCCTCCCCTTTCCTCTCCTCTGAGGATCAGAGTGCCTTCTGTTCAAGACCGATCAGTCCACCTGGACCCTTCACCGATCCCCACAAACCTCCCCTGTGGCCAGGCCCTTCAATTATCCCTCCTTTCACTAATTTTTTTTCTCCTTTTTCAGCATCAATGGCTTTCCCTCAGACTATATGTAAAAGTAGGTTCAAGTTTCTCTTAAAATATCTCTCTACAGTACCCCCACCCCCATCTTTAGCCACCACCTCATTTTTGTCTTTCTCTAGCCTAGCTCCTTGAAAGAACCATCTGCAACCCCTCCCTGGCTATTCATCAGTCACCACAGCCTGGATGCTTCCCGCCACTCCTCTGAAATCACTTAACAATCTCTGCAGTGAAAGGGCACTATGAACCCAGTACTGAAAAACAAAAACAAAAACAAAAAACAAAACAAAAAACCCAACAGGAAAACAAAAGAGAAAAACTGGAAGTAGTCCTGATTTCCCATCCATCAAGAACTGCAGTTCATACTTGGTTTATATCCTCTTTTTCACCCCCACCTCATGCACATGTGCACACACAAAAGGAGAGAAAGGAGATCTTTGTTGTTGTTGTTGTTGTTGTTGTTATTGTTATTGTGCCACCTACTGATGCTTAGGAATTCCTTCTGGTTCTGTATTCAAGGATCAATCCTGGCGGTGCTTGGGAGACCATATGGGATGCTGGGGATTGAACCCAGTTGGCCGCATGTAAGGCAAACACCCTATTTACTGTCTATTGCACTGGCCCTGAGATTTTTTTTCCCCTTCAAAACTGAAGAGTGGGTGTCGGTTACTCAGCACTATTCACAATAATCAGAAGCTGGAAACAACCTGAATGCCAAAGAACCGACGTATGGATAAAGAAATTATGGTACACCTACACAACGGAATACTACACAGCTATTAGGGAAAAATGAGGTCATGAAATTTGCCTATAAGTGGATAGACTTGGAGAGTATCATGCTGAGTGAAATGGGTCAGAAGGAGAGGGACAGATATAGAATCACTGCATTAATTTGTGGAATTGAAAAAAAACAGTGCGACACTAATACCCAATGCCAGGGAAAACAGGCCAGGAGGATTGGTCAATGTTTGTTTAATGGTGTGGGAGATAGAGGGTAGTTAAGATAGAGGAGGATCCATTATGACAACACTAGTTGGAAATGATCACTCTAGACAAGAACTAAATCTTTTTTTTTTCTTTTTGGGTCACACCTGGCGATGCACAGAGGTTACTCCTGGCTCTGCTCTCAGGAATTACCCCGGTCGGTGCTCAGGGAGCCATATGGGATGCTAGGAATGGAACCCGGATCGGCTACATGCAAGGCAAATGCCCTACCCGCTATGCTATTGCTCCAGCCCCAAGAACTAAATCTTGAAAGCAAGTACAAGGATATACATGATAACCTTTCACCATCTGTATCACAAACCACAATGCCTAAAATGAGAGAGAGAAAGAGAAAGAGAGTAAGAGAAGAGAGGTGCCTGCTATAGAGGCAGGCTGGGGTGGGAGTGGCTTGAAGGGATGGGAGGGAAACTGGGGACACTGATGCTGGGAAATTACGCTAGTGGAGGGATGGATGTCGAAACATTCTATGACTGAAATGCAATCGTGAACAATTTTGTAATGCTCTATCTCATGGTGATTCAATAAAAATAAATAAATAAATAAAAACTGAAGTGTGTCCACTCTCTAAATTGTTGCTTCTCAGAACATGTCCTTGAATCATCTGCATCATAGTACAGACTCTTCCAAGAACTGACCTTGCTATAAAAGACTGAAGAAAAGATTGTTTATTTGGGAAGTGTGAGTAACGTTACTTGAGAAGCAAAAAGTTGATACAACCACCATGGCGGTCAGTTCATGGATCCTCTGGGATGGCTAAGGAGAGAGGCTGGGTGATGTCCATTGAATGCCCCATTCTGTCTGCCTCTCTACCTCCGCTAACGGGCACTCTCTGATAGCCATTGACAGGAGACATGGGACCATGCACTTTGTGTTGGACCACATGTTGCAGCACTCAGGGATCACTCTGGCAGGGCTCCAATGACCACAAGAGGTTGCAGGGATCAAACCCAGAGTGGTTGTGTGCAAGACAAGTGCTTTACCCACTGTAATATCTCTCTGGACCCTGAGTGGCTCCAGTGTGTTGGAATAATTTACCTGTGATTTCTGATCCTCTTTCTGTCTGGTCTTGATGATCTACCCTTTGGTGTCTCTGGTCCAGCTTTAGGAGTTGGTGACTCTGACAGTGCAGGACTGTGTTGGGATGTTCTAGTCACACCGTCAATTGATCTCTCATTCATTGTCACCTTCTCAGGTTTTATTAGAACCCAGGAGCTTACCAGACTTTAGTTTCTTTTTTTCTTAAGAATTTTTTTTCCTTGGGGCCAACGTGATAGTATGGGTAGGGTACTTTCCCTGCATGTGGCTAGGTTTGATTCCCAGCATCACATGTAGTCCCCTGAACCACCAGGATTGATCCCTGGTCACTCAGCATGAGCCAGAAATAAGCCCTGAGCACTACCAACTGTGATCCCCAAACCCTAAACATTTTTTAAAATTTTCTTTTAAAATATTTTTAATTTAAAATTTCTACACAGTGGATTTCAAGTAGCAAATGTTTTTCTGGTGCATAGGTATGTCTTGTTCCAGGTTCCTTGGAGTCTGCCCTGGGGTTTGCCAAAGACCTGAGTGTGTCCTTACTTACAGTGAATGCTTCTCTCACTCAAGCATTGGATACATGGATCAGAGCAGCTGCGCCACAGGAGATGGTGAGTTGAATGAGAATTCCCTGCATCACCATCCCTGCATTCCCTAAATCTCTCAATACTGCTCATTTCTGCCTTTCACGCAATATAACTTTGCAAAAAGTGGAGAAGTGGGTCCAGAGAAATAATTCAGCAGGTAGAGCACTTGCCTTGCATGCAGCAATCCAGGTTTGATCCCCAGTACTCCAGGTGGCTCCCTGAGCCCTGTCAGAGTGATCCCTGAGCACAGAGCCAGGAAAAACCCTGAGTACAGCGGGTATAGCCCGAAAGAACAAATACCAAACCATACAAAGAATGGAAAGAAAAAGAAAGGAGTCATTGGAGTCGGGAAAGAACAACCCAGAGTTAACCCATCATCTAATTGCAGTTTCAACCTCTCCTCAAAAGGCAATCTCAAACAGGAGCTCACATCACCTACCTCTCCAGCCCCTAAGGTAATCTGCACCTCCAGGTCCCCACCTCCTGCTGCTGAGGAGAGGTGGCTTGACCTGAAATACTCTTTTGTTTTGCTGATAACCTTGCCTCACCCTTTTTCTAACTGTCAAACTCTTCCTTGGGAGCCAGCCCTGACAGTGCTTTTCTATGTGCTGAAAGGCACACTGCCTGATCTGTCAATTCTTTAATAAATCTAATTAGACCTCTAATAGTTGTGAATCTTTGTGTGCATGTGTGGTTTTTGTGGGCTTTACCTAGGGGCGTTGAAAGGCTACTCCTGGCTCTGTGCTCAGGGATCACTTTCGACATATGCAGGGCCAGGGATTGAGCCTGGATCTCCGGCATTCACACTGGTCCTTCACATGATCTCCCCAGGCCCCAAATTTTACCTTTGTTGTTTTTGTTGTTGTTGTTGTTGTTGTTGGGTGAGACTGGGAATTCAACTCAGGACCTCACATATGGATGGCTAATATCTTACCACTGAACAACATTCTCAGCTAGAATTTTACTTTTTAGCACTATTATCTTGTCTGAGAGTATGTGTGTAACTCCAGAAACTTCCTTTGAAACTTTCCTACCACTGCCTTGTTTCTGTATGAATTAAGAAACCAAGGTGAGGTTTCGGTCAAGTGCTAAATTAATTCATCACAATAACACTGGCAGGATAGATAATCACAGGAGGGTCTGCAGCCTTAATGGGCTCATTGTGAGGTGGGCTTTGGTCAAGATTCTACTTGTTGTCTTGCCTCTGTTGGTCCCTATTTCAACAGGTGGGCCATAGGGGCATTGTAGATGCCCCAGTAATAGTGTCAGCACTCACCCTAAATTCAAGGAACATGGAAACACCTGGATATCCTTCATTTCCCAGCATATGGTTCCTCTGGCTAAATGATCATGGGTCTCTTGGGGGAGGGCACCAATATGGTAGAAGCTTAGCATGTTGCTGCATGGTCCTTCTCAAGTGAAACTGATCTATCTTTGGGTACTTGGATTTTTTTTTTTGCTTTTTTTTGGGGGGGTCACACCTGGCAATGCACAGGGGTTATTCCTGGCTCTGCACTCAGGAATTACTCCTGGAAGTGCTTAGGGGACCTTATGGGATACTGGGATTTGAACCCAGGTTGGCCGCGTGCAAGGCAAATGCCCTACCTGCTGTGCTATCACTCCAGCCCCAGGGTACTTGGTTTTAAGGACTAGTTAAAGCCCAGAAAATGGCTAAGGGACAGTGCTTTTCCACTGTTGGTTGCCCTTCAATCTAGTCCTTAGAATCCCCAAGGTCTTTTTTTTTTTTTAGTTCACACCCATTGAGCTGGAGCAATAGCACAGCTGGTAGGGCATTTGCCTTGCATGCAGCTGATCCGGGTTCGATTCCTCCGCCCCTCTCGGAGAGCCCAGCAAGCTACCCAGAGTATCTCGCCCGCACGCCAGAGCTTGGCAAGCTACCCGTGGCGTATTCGATATGCCAAAAACAGTAACAACTAGTCTCACAATGGAGATGTTACTGGTGTCCACTCGAGCAAATTGATGAGCAACGGATGACAGTGACAGTGACAGGTCACACCCATCAATGCTCAGGGGTTACTCCTGGCTCTGCACTCAGGAGTTATACCTGGCAGTGCTTGGTGAACCATACGGGAATCCAGGGATCAATCCTGGGTTGGCCGCGTGAAAGGCAAACACCCTACCCACTGTACTATTACTTTTGGCTTTTCATCCCCTTTGCTCTAATGTTGCTGCTACCTGACCTCTGCTGTCCTGGAATCCTGTTGTCATCATTAAGAAAACTAGAGAATCCAGGGGCCGGAGCGATAGCACAGCGGGTAGGGCGTTTGCCTTGCACGCGGCCGACCCGGGTTCGATCCCCAGCATCCCATATGGTCCCCCAAGCACCGCCAGGAGTAATTCCTGAGTGCAGAGCCAGGAGTAACCCCTGAGCATCGCTGGGTGTGACCCAAAAAGCAAAAAAAAAAAAAAAAAAAAAAAGAAAACTAGAGAATCCAGTCTCATAGCTGCCCCCTCTGTGGTCTGCCTACCTCAGAAAGAATAGCTACCAGTGGACCGGAGCGGTAGTACAGCAGGTTCAGATGCTTGTCTGACCCCGGTTTGATCCCTGGCACCTCCTAAGGTCTCTAAACCCCACCAGGAGTGATCCCTGAGAGCAGAGCCAGGAGAAAGTTCAATGCATCACCAGGTGTGGCCCAGTACTCCCTCCCTCCCTCCCTCCCTCCCTCCCTCCCTCCCTCCCTCCCTCCCTCCCTCCCTCCAAACAAACAAACAAACAAACAGAATGAAGAATAATTACCAGCGAGACATGCCATGATGCCAATCCCCTGTCAAAGATCACTTCTTTCCTTTCATTTGGCTGGGTTCTGGGGCGATGCTGTGGCTGGAACCCAGGGCATCAGATACACAAGTCATGTGCTCGACTGCTGAGACACGTCCCAACCCTACGGCTTCCTATCTCTGCTTGTCCGGTGAGGAAGTATGCCGGAACACCCTCTGCAGGAGTATGCTCTGGTTTTAGGTAGCACCTTTCTCTCTACGGGTTCAGACTCTGAACTTCTTGCTACTTCCTCACATCGTGGCAGTCTGTACACTGCTGTGTATCACATCTGTAAGTCCTTCAGAAGTTCAGATTTTGGTGGTTCAGTTTTGACTCTTAGCAGGCAATCTTCCACCTACCTCACTGAAGAATGGACTTGAAAAATCACAGTGCAGCCTTGCCAGCTACTACTGACTGCCCTGCCAACAAGGAAAGCAGAGGGGCACATTCTCAAGTGAATCTTATCTTACAGCTAAGGCCAAGTGTGAGGAGAAACTTGTCAACTCTCAGTTCCTTTGAGCATCACCTAGTAAAAGCCGCTTGGCCCTGGCAGTGGGGAGGCCATTTCTTTTTTTTTCTTCTTTCACTTTTTTCAATCATACCCGACAATGCTTAGGGGTTACTCCTGGCTCTGCACTCAGGAATTACTCCTGGCGGTGCTCGGGCCCCCATATGGGATGCCGGGGATCAAACCTGAGTCAACCATGTGCAGGCTCTCCACACTGTACTATTGTACCAGCCCATGGGGAGCAGTTTCTGAGCAGCGGCTGAGGCCAGCTTCGATTCCCAATACCGCTGCCCCTCCTTCCAGGTCTGAATTTCCATTCTTAGTTTTTGTTTTGTTTCTTGGGGGTCACACCCGGCAATGCTCAGGGGCTACTCCTGGCTCTGCACTCAGGAATCACTCCTGGTGATGCTCGGGGGACCATATGGGATGCTGGGAATCAAACCCGGTCGGCTGGATGCAAGGCAAATGCCCTACCCATTGTGCTATCACTCCAGCCCCTGGATTTCCATTCTTACAATCCCCTTCCCTGAATGTCTCAGCTTGGTAACTGTAGCCTCTGACCTTCTTTTACCAGCTCTGGCCGGGGTATCTGCTTTGGTAATTACTACCTTTGTAATAACTCAGTGCTCTCTGTTTAGTTGTCTAGCTAATGATGGCATACCAATTGAACAATTTACATAGCATTCTATTTATGTTTGTGTTGTGGTTTGGACTCCTGGTCTCTGACCCCAACCCCAACCTCAACCCCCACCCCCAGTTTTTTTGGAGTCAGCTTCAGTTCAAATGTCCTTGCAGAAGATAAGCTCGAGAGACTCCAAAATGCCACCCTATCAACAAAGTTCTCTGATCCAGCCCGATTTTCCAATTCCTTCCAACCTTTAATAACCATGTCCAGGCCTGTTCTCTAGCTTTCTATTTCTATGCTGTGGTTGTTTTGAAACTGTAACACTGCAGTTTCTCTAAGGAGAGACAATACTTCCCCAGGTCATGCCACCCTTAGATGACCCTAAAGTGGCCTCTCTTGATCTTGAGAGTGGCTTAGAGTTACAAGAGGAAGCAGGAGTTGGTCCTGAAGAGGGCGAGTGTTCTGTAAGATATCATTGTCTTAGGTGAGGCGGAGTCTGCAAATTCCGCTGGCAAATGGGAGTGAGATGCCGCTGCCACACCTCTCCAGGACCTAGCTTGCCTCCTGCTCCACCTAGCCCAGGAGATAAGAATCAAAGGCTGCCAATGTGTCTAAACATGCCGGTATTAACATGACTCCGACATGTCAAGGACTACCTACCTTGGGATCTTGTGCTATTGACAGGCAAGTGATCCAGTTCTAGAATTCCGTTTTAAGGATCTGCTGCTAAGGACAGATCTGGTGTTAAAAAGCTGTCTTCACTTAGGAGACTCAAAGCAGATCCTCTGACAAAGACCTGAGTTGACTGAGCTTATTTGGGAAGTGTCAGTTACACTATTAGAGAAGTAGGAAGGGAAGAGACCTCAATTAAAGTCACCCACCAGAGTTGGCAATTAAAGCTTAATTCAACAGTAGAAAGTCTTGAAAATAGCATAAAACGCAGGTGTCAGAAGCAACCCATCGAAAGGTTGAGAGTTCAGGTGCATATGATACTGGTGATTGCACTCAGGGCCTCACACACGCTAGGCATGTGCTATACCCATTGAGCTATCTCTCTGTTCTGGAATGGAATGTCTTGGGAAACTCTCTAGGCCCTCTTCCACATTCCAGGGCCTGTGGTATGTCAATAGAAAATAACTCCCAGTAGTACAAACATGACCAAGTATTAGACGAGAAAGACTGCTAGCAGAAAAAGTTAGAAGATAAAACAACTTGGGTAGGACACATGCTGTGTTAGTTGAGTCCTCCAGAGGCCAATGTAGGGGTGGAGTTAGGAGGGCAAGGGGTTTTATTTGGTAATAATGCCTGTGAAAAAGAAGAAAAGGGAAGGAGAGAAATTTGGGCAAGGAGAGCCTGGGACATGATGCAGGTCTAAGGAAATCTTGGCTTGTTAGAGGGGCAATATTTGCCCCTGAGAGCACCACATTGAGGTGAGAGGGCAAGAATCCTGTGTTCATTATTAACAACTAGTCATTGCTGAGGGCCTGCCGAGGAAGACAAGGATCACAGTTCAAAGCTTAGGCAGACCCCGAGGATGCTCACAGCTTCAGCTTACCAACTCACTGAGCTTGTGACTGAATGGCAAGAGAATGTGAAAGGAAATATTTCAGAGGGATTGGGTGTGTGGTTTAGTGGTACAGCACATGCCTTGCATGTGGCAGGGCCTGGGTTGTATCCTAGGCACAGCAAACGGATGTGTTTTAATATACACAGATTAAGAAATAAGGTACTATTATCTCCTTTTTCCTAGATACTATATGAAGGATGAAGTTCAACAAGAAGAAAACTAAACTCAGAAGAAATTATTTCCTCTGTCCCAGAATGAATGTAAAAATCTTAATTTACTCTCTTGCCTGAAACATCTAAAAAATGGGACAAGATATAGAAAATGCCGGGGCTGGAGAAATAGCACAGCGGATAGGGCATTTGCCTTGCACATGGCCAACCCGGGTTCGATTCCCAGCATCCCATATGGTCCCCTGAGCACTGCTAGGGGGTAATTCCTGAGTGCAGAGCCAGGAGTAACCCTTGTGCAGTGCTGGGTGTGACCCCCCAAAAAAAGCCCCCCAAAAAAAAGCAAAAAAAAAGAAGATATAGAAAATGCCTTAGGAATCTGGTGTTGGATATTCAGGATGTGACTATAAAGGTCAGTGAGAGATGGGAAACAAATTAGGTGAATCCTAAAATTATCTCACTTTACTTCCTAGAAGAGCTTCCAGGGCTGCAGTAATAGCACAGGGGGTAGGGCATGTGCCTTGCACGCTGCCAACCCGGGTTCAATTCCCAGCATCCCATATGGTCCCCTGAGTACCGCCAGGAGTAATTCCTGAGCACAGAGCCAAGAGTAACCTCTGTGAATCACCAGATGTGACACAAAAAGAAAAAAATATAAAAAGAAGAAGAGCTTCCAGGATACCATTGCCACACTCTAACTCTAACGGTCTCCATCAGGGTACCGAGAGAAGAGAACTGCCCAATTCTCATGTGAATCATTGCACCAGATCCAAAAATTAAGCAAAGGACCTTCTAAAGGAACTAGAGAGAAAGTATCTCAGCATTAGTTAGGAATAATATAATTCTTATGGCTAGAGTGGAAAATATTATGGTTCTGCTTTTGCACAGCTGCTTTGCTGCTGAACGACCAAGATCCAGAGCCAGCTACATACATTACTTCTGGTCCCAGCAAGTGCTTGCAGCCATGTCTTCAGACTGTGAATTAAGCTTTTGCTCCATGCTGCCCCAGGAAGGGAAATGATGCAATTTCCAACATAAATCTCCCTGGACTTAATTACTAAAATACAGAAATCCTAAACCTGCTCTACTGCGGCCGCGCAACTTTATATCGCTTCATTTTCATCAGTGGAAAACTAATCATCAAATGCTTCCTTGTGAGTAGGGCCATATTTTGGGGGGATAAACTCCAACAAGAATAGTGAATTCTCTGTTGAAACTCCAAGAACAATAGTGAGTTTTGGGTTAAAATATGGAATGTAATCAAGGTAAAGAGAAAATGAAGTGAAATTTATCAGTTATGCAGGTGGGGGTGGGGGGTTTGGGGGCTGGGGGGTGGGAGGTATACTGGGGTTGTTTTGGTGGTGGAATATGGGCACTGGTGAAGGGACAGGTGTTTGAGCATTGTACAAATGAGACATAAGCCTGAGAACTTTGTAACTTTCCACATGGTGATTCAATAAAATAAATTAAAAAAATATATCATGGTTCTTGGACTCTTAAATAGCGAACTCAAAAAACAAAAAAGCTTTGCCTCACTAATGGCAAAAAATATCTCTAATTTTTACTTTGGTCTTGCCTAAAATGCCTAAAATCAGGACCTGACAGTATCACCTTATTTCCAGGTATCTAAAATCTAAAGACTATTTACAGAAATATAAAAAGTATCTGGCACTATACAAGGTACAATGTATAATGAATGGAAACCTATAAAAATCACCAGACTTGCAAACAAGCAAGAAAATACTGCCTATAAGAAAGAGAAAAATCAATTAAAACGGACCCCCAGACTGATAAATTAGGAAATGAATGTTAAAACACCTATTATGACTGTGTTGCTTCACTGTTCAAGAAAGTGGAAAAGAGGGTAATGTGCCACCAGCAGGTCAACCTGTACCTGTGGGGCGAGTGCATCAGTAGCCTGGTGGCCTTCAGACTTCCTGATACCCCCAAATCACCTCTGTACCTTTGGCTGGACCCCAACAACTTGGCACCAAGTTTACCAAGAAATTAAATGGCCAAAAGTTAGGTATGTGGGGGCCGGAGCGATAGCACATCGGGTAGGGCATTTGCCTTGCACGTGGCCGACCCGGATTCGATCCCCGGCATCCCATATGGTCCCCCAAGCACTGCCAGGAGTAATTCCTGAGTGCAAAACCAGGAGTAACCCCTGAGCATCGCTGGGTGTGACCCAAAAAGAAAAAAAAAGTTAGGTATGTGGGAGCCATGCCCAAACCACCTCTGGTTCAGCAGTACAAGCTCATTTATTGGCCTTATTTCAGAGACCCATAGATAAATTGAGAAAGATCAAAAGCCGCAGTTAATCTCAGACCTGCGCATGGCTGAACAAACTGGTGCAGGTTGGCCTGATGGCCCGCCCAAGCAGAGCCCCCAGCAGCCACTTGCTTCCACAATCCAAAATCACCACCATACCCTTGGCCTGGATCCACCATTTCAGGATGGACCTCACCAAGATATAATCTGTTGAAAATTCTGGTATGCGTGTTTTGTGACTGATATCTCCAGGCTTTCTTGGGGTTGGGATGGGCTACCTCCCCCAACCTCCTCTATTTCCGGAAGCCTCAGCAGTAACATCCACACCCCAAAGCTACCACCCAGTTGAAAAGCTACTCCAGCCTCACCGTCCCGATGAAAATACTGAATGCCCTGAACAAACACCATGATCTCTTAGCACCTGTATTGCAAACCATAATGCACAGAAGGAAAAGGAGAGAGAGAGCAAGAAGGAAAGTGCCTCCCATAGAGGGAGGCTGGGGGTGGGGAAACAGGGGACATTGGTGGTGGGAAATGTACACTGGTGGAGGGATGTGTGCTGGATCATTATATGACTGAAACCCAATTATGAACAGCTTTGTAATGGTCTATCTCACGGATATACAATTTAAAATTTTTTAAAAAAAGGAATGTAGAGTTCATGCCCAATTCAATCAGCTTAATCAATGGCTAGATAAATAGCAATACTCCTACATTAAAAAAAAAAGCAAAAGAAAGTGGAAGAAAGTTTAAACATGTTGTGTAGGATATGAAAGATATAAAAGCCCCACACCAATTTTCTAGGGTTGAAAATTATGTATTGCTACATATGTATTTTTTATGTATGAAAAAATATTTGATGGAATTAATGGCAGTTTTGTTATTGCAGGGAAAAAGTTTCACACATATGAAGTCATAGAGTCCTCAAAATATTTAAACTATCCAAAATAAGGTACAAAAATAAACAAGGTAAAAGGAAATGGAAAAAAATACCAGTGAGGCATGGGATAATTTGGAGCATCCTAAAGTATATGTGTTGGGTTGGGGAGGTAAAAGAGAGAGATGAAAAAAGTTTTGATAAAATGTCTGAAATTCTTTGAAATATGATTAAAACAACTTCAAGAAAATCAATAACTCACAAATACAACATAAAGGAAAATACATCAAAACACATGATAATCAAAATTTTTAAAACAAGTGATAAAATTAAAATAATAAAAAACAGTCAAAGGACAAATATAAAATACAGAGAGAAACAATGGCAATTGATTTCAATCTAGAAATACCCAGGCTAGATGACAGTGGCACACCATCTTTAAAATACAGAAATAAAATCAAGCAACCTAGAGTTCTATACCCAGTACAATTGTGTTTTGAAAATAAATGTGTAGGGGTTGGAGCAATAGCACAATGGGTAGGGCATTAACCTTGCACTCAGCCAACCCAGGATAGATTCCCAGCATCCCATATGGTCCCCTGAGTACCGCAGGAGTAATTCCTAAGTGCATGAGCCAGGAGTAAATCCTGTGCATCGCCAGGTGTGATCCAAAAAAATGTGTAGGGGATTGGAGACATAGTACAGTGGGTATGGTGCTTGCCTTGCATGCGGCTGACTCAGGTTCAATCCCCAGCGCCAAACACAGGCCCGCCAGGAGTGATCCCTGAGCCAGAGGTAAGCCCTGAGAACTTCCCAAGCCCAAAAACAAACCAAAACAAGCAAGTGAAAGAAATACTTTTTCAGCTAAAAGCTGAAAAATATTTTATAATCACTTTAACAAAACATTAGTTAAAGAAACTTATTCTGAAGAAGGAAAATGATACCAAATGAAAACCAAAATCTACACCAAGAAATTTAAAACATGAAAGTGATATAAGTGTGTCAGTAAAAGTAACAGCTCTTTTTTGATTATGAAATTTCATTAAAGGATGAACAAGCAACTACTTATATATTGTTTTAATAATATATTGTTTTGGGTTTGGAGGGGGGATCATACCCAGCTGTGCTCAGAGGCTATTCCTGGTTCTATTCCTGACGCTGTGCTCGGAGGTGACCCCTGGTGGTGCTCAGGGGAACATAAGTAGCAAGGGGCATTCAAACAAGCCGCTCAATCACCTCATTGACATGCAAGCATGTGCCTTATCCTCCTCAATGACCTCTCCCACCCTTACAGTGTATTTCACTGTGCCATTGTAGCAAAGTATATGCCAAGGCCAAGAAGAAAAATACCTGATAACAGTAGTACAAGGAACAAGAGGGAATGAATGAAATGATACTGCTGTAAGTTTCTTAGACTCTGGGTAAAATGGCATAGTGTCACAGAAAAGTAAAATGTAGTAAGTTAAGGATGTATAGGATGAATGCTAAATCAACCACTAGAATAAAACAATGAGTTGTTACAGTTTAAAGGAGAAAATGTAATCATAGAAAATACTCAAAGGAGGCGATGCACAGAGGTTACTCCTGGTTCTACACTCAGGAATTACCCCTGGTGGTGCTCAGGGGACCATATTGGATGCTGAGAATCAAACCTGGGTTGACCGCGTGCAAGGCAAATGCCCCACCAGATGTGCTATTGCTCCGGCCCCAAGGCTCAACCTTTAACTACAGGTTAGTAATCTCTTAAAGAAGGGCTTAATGGCCCTTGCGTGAAATACAACAATCTTCTCACACTTTCCTCTAAGGAAACTTTTTTGGAGAATTTTCAGCAGTTTATTCATAACAAACAATACAAAATAAAATTATTTCAGTTCTTCTTTGGGGCAGGGGTTGGGGTTTCAGATGGAAACATCCAAAATATAGTGGGTGGGAAAGCATAATGGTGGTGGGATTGGTTTTAAAATATTAAATGTAATCAAATATTATGAACTACTTTATAAAACTTAAATAAAAATTAAATTAAATTTTTTAAAGGAAATAAAAGAGCCAATATTATTTTATTTGGTGCTTGGACCACACCTTCTGGTACTGAGAACTTACTCCTGGTTCTGCACTCAGGAGTTACTCCTAGTGGGCTCAGAGGACCATATGGGATGCCAGGGATTGAACCTGGATCAGCTGCATGCAAGACAAACACCCTATCCACTATACTATTGCTCTGGCCCTCTCAAATAGTCCAATTTAAATCCAAGCATATCAAAAATTAAGTTGTAAACTTTTTTTCAAAAGTGGAGAGTTTTCAGATTGAAGCTGAAAAAGAAAAAAAGCAGGGCTTAGTTCTATGTAGACTATAAGAAACACTTTACATAGTAAAATTCAAGTATACTAAAAGCAAAATGATGGGAAAAGATAAATTACATTTTAGTCAATCAAATAAAAGTAGATTTTAGAGAAAAGAATATTACCCGGGATAAAGTAAATTTTTTTGTTTGTTTTGGGGTCACACCAGGAGATGCTAAGGGCTTACTCCTGGTTCTGTGCTCAGGAATTATTCCTGGCAGTGCTTGGGACCATACTGGGTGCCAGGAATTGAACCCAGGTCGGCCATGTGTAAGGCAAATGCCCCACCTGTTGCACTATAATAATAGGAGGGTCAACTCATCAGGAGGATATAGCAATCCTAAACATTTCAGCACCAAGTAATAAAGTTTTAAAATGCACTGTTTGTTCTGGGCTGAAGTGTGCCGTTCCAGTAATATGCTGATGTTCTAACCCTCAGTAATTGTATATGATGATAAAGCCTTTGTTGTTTTAATTTATTTTTTCTCTTTTTTTAAGATTTTATTAAAAAAAATTTTTTTTTGCTTTTTTGGGTCACACTCGGCGATGCACAGGGGTTCCTCCTGGCTCTGCACTCAGGAATTACTCGGTGCTCGGGGGACCATACGGGATGCTGGGAATCGAACCCGGGTCGGCCGCGTGCAAGGCAAACGCCCTACCCGCTGTGCTATTGCTCCAGCCCCTATTTTAAATTTTTTAATGTCTTTTTTGCTTATAAAACTATTAATAATTGGTTTTCATGAACATAATTGCAACACCGCACCCCTCATCAGTGGGAGATAAAGCCTTTGAAAAGATATTTAAGCTGAAATTAGGTCATTTGGATGGGCCCTAGTTGAAGTGGTCTTATTTTAAGATGAAGAAATCTGGACACAGATGACATACAGAAGGAAGACCTTATGAGGACAGAGAGGCCTCAGAAGAAACCGATGCTGACAACAGCATGATCTTATACTCTTAATGTCAGCACTATGAGGAAATTAAGTTTTGTTATGGCAGCCCTAGGAAATTAACAAATACTTGAAGCAGAATCTTACACAACTGCAAGAAGCAATAGACAAATCCACAAATATAGTAGCAGATTCTAACACTCTTCTATTAAAAGCTGATAGACAAAGTAGGTTCACATCAGTAAAGATACAGAATATACCCACAGTGCTATCAACCAACCAACCTGACATGACAACTATTAGTGTAGAGCCTTTCATCCTGGGCATCTTCCGCAGAACATTCAACAAGATTAATTATATTCTGAGCATGAAACAGTGTCAATATATTTTAATGGACTCAAGTCCTATAAAATATATTTTCTGATAGCAAGAACATCAAATTAAAACGATAGAAAGATCTCTGGAAAATCTTTGAAAACGTAGAAATGAAATGATTCATTTCTAAACAACCCACAGGATGAAGAGGAAATCAAATGGCAAATCACAAAGTGATTTGAAGACTGTAGATGTGAATCAAGTGCTAGCACTTGGCTACAAGTTCAGTTCTTAGGTGCCATGTGTACCTGACGCTCTGGTGGCCCCTAGCAGCTTAGGGGGTGACCCCCACAACAAGAAAACTGAAATGCGCTTTGATATAAGTGCACGACATATTAAAGTTTTCCAGATGTTGCTAAAGTAATACACAGAGGGAATGTTATAGGATGAAACTCCTATATCAGAAGGTCGGGGAGCACCAACCAATGATGCCAGTTTTCATCTTAAACTGGGAAGCTCGGGCTGGAGCGAGAGTACAGTGTGTAGGGTGCTTGCCTTGCATGCACCTGACCTGAGTTTAAGTCCCAGCACCCAATCTGGTCTTTCAAACTCACCAAGGAGTGACCCCTGAGCACAGAGCCAGAGTAAGACCTGAGCACTGCCAGATGTAAACACATAATACAAAACACAAAACTTGGAAAGAGGGGCTGGAGAGGTCGGTCAGCAGTCAGGGGCATAAGTTTTGCATTCCCCAGTAATACTGGCAAACCCCAGTATTGCCTGCCCCTCAAGCACCGCCAAGTGTAGCTCTGGAGGCCCTGAGCATCACCCAGGAGACCCTGGCAGTCCTTGGTACTGCAGGGTCCCGGTAGGTCCACATACTGGCGCCCTAGCACTGAGCTGCCCAGCCCAGTTGACAGAGCATCTCTAGGAGGGGTCCTCTGGCCCTTGAGAAACACTTGAGAGCCCCCCCAACCCAAGAAAATCCCTAAAGACAGAAAATAAAACCTACCAGAAATCAAAATAAGATTTTAGACTATTGGCCACAAGCATGGCTAAGAAAACTTGAATAATTGGGGATATATAGATTATTTTTTTATTAGAAGGCTCAGTATCATTAAGGGTTTAGAAATGGAAAAGCTAATTCTGAAATGTTGAAGACCTTAAAAATAAAAAAAAAATTTCAAAACACCTAAAAGAAAGGAAAAGGAAGAATTTACACCACTTGACTTCATGACTTATTATTAAGCTTCAGTCATCAAACTAGTTTCAAAATAGACAAATGGATTGGTGGAGCAGAATAAGGATTCCAGAAGTAGACTCACATTCAATAAATTGATTTTTGACAAAGATAGGAAGGCAGTGCAGTAGAGAAAGGATAATGCTTTCAAGAAATAGTATTGGAACAATATCCTTAAGCAACCCCCACGTGAATCCCCCCACCAAAAACATAAAAGTAATAAAACTAAAAAATGAGCCATACATTCATTCTGTACAACCAAAAATAATAAAACTTCTAAAAGAAAACTTGGAAGGAATAAATTATTTATCCTTCTTGAGTTAGGCAGACTTCTTGGGTTGTCACTTGTCACTTGTCATCCCGTTGATCTTCCATTTGCTCGAGCGGGCGCCAGTAACGTCTCCATTTGTCCCTGTCGCGTGCTAGTGTAGCCCAGTGGCATCTGCTTGCTCCAGGAACACGAAGAGCCTCAAACCAGGATTTTGATGAAGAAGTCTGACCGTCTCATAGGCCATGCGGTCTTTCTGTGGAATCTAGTCGGTAACAGCTCTAACCCAGCGGTCATCTCTAAATCGCATTATGTGTCCGGCCCATCTGATTTTTGACACCTTGGCAAACGAGACAGCATCCCTGATTCTTGATCGTCGACAGAGGTGGAACTCCGGATTCCTTCTCTCACTTGAGTGAAACATGATACTCCTAGCATAGCTCTTTCAATTCCTCTTTGGGATACCCGAATAGTGTTCTCATCCTGTTTGCGTAGGGCCCAGGTCTCTGAGGGGTATGTTAGTGCGGGAAGAACGGTGGAGTCAAAAAGATGTGCCTGGAGCTGGAGGTTCTTCATCCTCTTAACCACTTCTTCAATGCTCTTGAAGGCATCCACGCTGCTCTCTTCCTCCTGAGCAGCTCAGGTGCCAGGTCATTTTTCATGTTGAGTTCTTGACCTAGGTACACATAACTGCTGTATTCGGAGATGTTGGTTCCGTTGAGGGCAAATGAAACATCAGGAACTAGTCCGTTTCTCATGAACATTGTCTTCATGAGGTTCAGCTGCAGTCTGACCTTTCCACACTGGTCAAAGTTGGCCAGTATTCGTGCTGCTTGGCTGATATTTGGTGTTATGAGAACGATGTCATCAGCAAAACAGAGGTGGTATAGCTGCCGACCATCTATCTTCACTCTCATTCCTCCCCATTCCAGTTGTCGTATGATGTTCTCAAGGGTGGCACTGAAGAGTTTCGGTGAAATGGCGTTGCCCTGCGAACCCCTCTCTTTACGTCAATGATCACTTCTTTGTAGAATGGTGAGATCCTGGTGGTGAATCCGTAATACAGCTCACGGAGGATCCTGATGTACTGAGTTTGAATACCCTGTTTGACTAGGGCTTCGATGATCGCTTCAGTCTCAATAGAATCAGAGGCCTTCTTTAAATCGATGAATGTTAGACAGAGCGGCATCTTGAACTCTTGAGAAACCTCAATGAGCTTGGTTACCATGTAGATATGGCCAATTGTGCTGAATCCTTTTCGGAACCTGGCTTGCTCTCATGGTTGTCCTTTGTCTAGTGTTCTGCCAATCCTATTCAGGATGACTTGACTGAATAATTTGTAGATGATAGACAACAGGCAGATGGGGTGATAGTTGCTGATGTCATGAATGTCTCCCTTCTTGTACAGCAGGGTCCTGCGGGTTTTCCATTGGGACAGAACCTTACATTCAGACAGATAGCATGTGAAGAGCTGAGCCAGTGTATTGATGAGTGCTGGCAGCAGATTCTTCAGGTGTTTGGGTCTGACCTTGTCTGGACCGGATTCTATTTACGTCTTTACCGACGAAATGGCATGTCGGATTTCGAAAGGGAGAACACTGGGAACAACATATCCATCCTGCAGAATTTGGTATGTGGGCAGGTGGACATGGCTATTAAAGAGATCCAAGTAGAAGTTGTGGATAACCTTTTCCATTGCCCTTCTGTAAGATGTGATAGATCCATTAGGATGTCAGAGGGCAGTCAACTTTGTCGCAATTACTTTTCCCATCTTCTGCCACATTGGCCAACACTGCTGCTCTTCTCTCTTTGGGGTCTTCCTTTATCACTTCTCTGCGCAGCTTTGCAAGCTCTGACGTTAGTTTGTGGTTGCCTGAGGCTCACACCAAACCACATTGGCGAATGAGATCGAGAGTTTCCAAAGAAAGGCGTCTGTTTGTGGCTTTCCCACTCTCGCCATTCTTCGCACAGTCATGGAGGTGCTGAACCAGTCGATCGTATTCCTCGTCAATGTTGTCAACGATGGCATCTTCCCATATTGCTGCAGTAGTGCCAAAGAGCTCCCAGTTGGTGGTAGTTCTGGGAGTTCTCTTCTTGAACTTTGCAGCCCTTTCTCCCCACTCTGTGAAGTAAAATTTTGCATGAAGGAGATGGTAGCCTGATCCCGTTTGGAATTTTGGGACAACAGCGACATCGGCCAGGCAAAACCTTTGATTGAATATGATGTGGTCAATTTCATTGTGGAACTGTCCACCAGGAGACTCCCATGTCCAGTGTTTAGATTCGGCCTTCTGGAACTGCAAGTTACCATGGATGGTCTTGGTCGACATGATGAACTCAGACAGTCTCTCACTCTGTTCGTTCCATTCTAGGCCATGGGCCCCAATATGGAGTTCTTCAGGTGACCTTCTAAGTCTTATTTTGGTGTTAAAATCACCGACAATGACCTTGTAGAAGGTGTGGTCTTCTTTATAGAACTTTTCTAGCTCCATGTAGAACTTCTCAATTTCTTCTTCGCCATAGTTGGATGTTGGTGCGTAGACGACCAAGATAGAAACTGTCGGCAATGAGCCACATCTATTTAAATGTAAGCGTCCGATTCGGATTGTTAGGCATTCAAACAAATCAATGCTCATGGCTAAGTTTGTGTTGACAAGGGTTATAGCAAAAAAATTTTTAAGTGAATAAATTGGATTTTATTAAAATTAAGAAAATCTATTCTTTTTTTTTTTTGAAGTAAATAGATTTTATTCAGAAGTTTCTGAGGGAGGGAGGAAGGGATAAGTGAGAGAGTGATAGTAAGAATAACGCGCTCAAGGGAGAACGCGGGCTTCTCCAAGGGTGGAGGAAGCTCTACACACATCCTAGCACTGGACACGAAAGCATGAAAGTACACATCTCAAGGGGGGAGATGCGGGCGACACATGTGCTCAGCCACATGGCACAAGCAGCACATGGGCTCAGGCAGCATATGCGCCTAGAAGAAAATCTATTCTTTGAAAATAGATTTTGAGGAGCTGGAGTGATAGCACAGTAGGTAGGGCGTTTGCCTTGTGCGCAGCCAACCCGGGTTTGATTCCCAGAATCCCATATGGTCCCCTGAGCACAGCCAGAGGTAATTCCTGAGTGCAGAGCCAGGAGTGACCTCTGTGCATCGCCACGTGTGACCCAAAAAGCAAAAAAAAAAAAAAAAATAGAGGGGCTGGAGCGATAGCACAGCGGGTAGGGCACTTGCCTTGCACGCGGCTGACCCGGGTTCGAATCCGAATCCCAGCATCCCATATGGTCCCCTGAGCACCGCCAGGAGTAATTCCTGAATGTAGAACCAGGAGTAACCCCTGTGCATCGCCGGGTGTGACCCAAAAAGAAAAAAAAATAGATTTTGAAAAAACAAGTCACAGATAGGGAGAAAATAACAGAAAATCATATATCTGATAAAAGACTTGCCCCTAGAATATAAAGACTCAGAAAAGCTCAATAGAAAATCATATAACTCTCCCCTAAATGGGTAAACAGACTATAAAGACTACACTAAAGAATATAGTAGATGACAACTAAGAATACAAAATGATATTCTTGGCCTGTAAGATAGTACAGCGGTTAAGGCACATGCCTTGAATACAGTTATCCTAGGTTCTGTCCCTGGCACTAACAAATGGTCCCCTGAGCATCACTAGAAGTGATCCCTGAGCATAGAGCCAAGAGTGAGCCTTGAGCATTGCTGGTCCCCAAGCTCCCCCCCAAATAAAATATATATATAAAGAAAAAACTATGTGCAACAACATGGAAGAACCTGAAAAGTAATAGTACTGCATGAAAGAAGACAAAGAGTACATGTTGCATGAGGCATGTCCATGAAGTTCTAGATGAAAACATAGCTGTGGTGATAGAAAGCGGGCCAACCTTGGCTGCAGATGGGTGGGGTGGGAGTGAAGGGAGGGTTTGGGAAATCACAGTTGTAGGAACTCTTTGGGGTGAAGTTCATTATCTTGATGGTGCAATGACTCCATGGGTGTAGAAATAATGTCAAAACATTGAGATTTCCCCTTCAAATGTATGCAGTTTATTGTATGCCAATTATAGCTCAATAAAGCTGCTGGGAAAAATCTAGTGTGGGAAGTGAGGGAAGGGTGAAGGAAGAAATCAGCAAATGTGTTGGTGAATCTCAATAAGTAGGATTTAGGGTCATTGTAATAATTATTACAAGGTGGAATAAAAGAAAGACGAAGAATTTTATTCAATTCTAGGTTTTTTTTTGGGGGGGCCCCACAACCGGCAGTACTCAAGGTTTACTCCTGGCTCTGTGTTCAGGGATCACTCCTGGTGGGCTCTGGGGATCATAGGGAGTGCTGGGGATCAAATCTGGTGGGCCACCTCTAAGGCAAACACATGGCATTTGGGGAAGCACATCACATCTGTGGAAATGCACAGCATCTGTGGAAACACACCAGGTCTGTGGAAACACAGGGCATCTGTGGAAACTAGAACATGATAGAAATACAAACACCTTACCCTGTATGCTAACACTCTGGCCCCCTCAGTTCTAGGTTTTCACAGTGCTGTATGTCTACTTAGTGTTTATACTGGCTGAGGGAACCAAGGAAAGGGAATTCAAAAATATCAATTCAAAAGCTTATGTGAAGAAACAAAAAGAAGAGCAAAGGGAAAACAGGTAGTAACGAGTTGCAGGGAATCAGGAATAATTTAATGCACCCTCTTAAAAATTCCTGGGGGGTGGGGCTGGAGCGATAGCACAGCGGGTAGGGTGTTTGCCTTGCACGCGGCTGACCGGGGTTCGATTCCCAGCATCCCATATGGTCCCCTGAGCACCGCCAGGAGTAATTCCTGAGTGCATGAGCCAGAAGTAACCCCTGTGTATCACCAGGTGTGACCCAAAAAGCTAAAAAAAAATTCCTGGGGGAGTCAAGGAAGGTTTCCTGGAAGAGAGGACGTTTAGTATAGTTTCAAAGAACAAACAGAAGAAATGTGCCTTCTAGAGTCAGTAGGAATATTGAAATGAATAGAAGTGGCTGCATAAGAAAATGTACAAGGGGGTCCGAGAGGTGGGAAGGAGGCCACAAAGGAAGAACGGGGCCCATCACTGAAGTCCTGGCAGAGGGCAGTAGGGAACCACCAACCTCTGCCTGACCTTTTCCAAGCAGAGGATAGCGTCAAAGCAGTGCTTCGAAGCAACCCTTGAGAGATACAGAGAGTGGATGGCTGAGGCACAAGTGGAGGAGGGCCGGGGGGGGCAGGGGCACAGAGAGGAGGCCGCCTTCCCTTTCCCACAGCTCAGCTTCTGGGTCTGGGTTGTTCCCGAGGAGCTGTGGCTTCCTGGCCCAGAGAGGAAGAGACTGTTGGCAAGAACTGCTCTCTAGCACGCCCGTGGCTGTTCAGTGTCTGTGGAGACACCCGGCCTCTGTGGAAACACGTTACATCCCTGGAAACATGTGGCATCTGTGGGAGCACACCGCATCTGTGGAAATGCGCAGCATCTGGGGAAGCATACCACGTCTGTGGAAACACGCGGCATCTGTGGAAATGCAGGGCATTTGTGGAAACACATTTGTGGGGACACGTGGCATCTGTGGGAACATGTGGCATTCGTGGAAACACACCATGTGTACGGAAAGACTAGCATCTGTGGAAACACTCTGCTTTCTAGTGACCTGACTCTTGGCCCTCAGCCCCACCCTGGGAAGGGAGCACTGAGGGAGTGCCTGACCCCGGCAGGCTTTGGTGCCCACTCGGCATTGCACACCCTCCACCTGTGACTCCTGTCTCAAAGCAAAGGTGGTAGATGAGTCCGCCTTCCCCAGTCTCTCTCCCAGGACTCGTTCCAGAAAACTGCCCTAGATCCAGCGCTAATCCTCTACGTCCCCTTAATGTCCCAACACACTAGCTCACCCTCATCCCTCTGTGGGTATCTATCTGGTGCGGAAGCAGGATTCTCTGATTATTCTCCTCAAAATGAAAATAGCTTTCTATTGCTTTTGTTGGAAAAATCGTAGGGGTGCATTGTTTAACATTTACACCTTACGAGAGGTGAAAAGAAGAAAGAGAAATTCACGCTCAATGTAAACAAAGGTAGCCAACATGAAAACTTTGAGAACAATCTTCACTTTATGTACACACAGAGCACTAGTCACTCTCACAAGCAACCCTGTGTAGACAGGACTGTAGTTTTTCACTATATAATATGTCTTGGATGTCTATGTAAAATATTTACTTTGTTATTATTATTATTTTTAAATTTTGGTTACACAAATGCAAATATACCATTTGCACATATATACAAATGTGGTGGGACTGAAGAATCCTGCTCCTCTCTTTAGTGGCTCTATTTTCCTCTAGAAGTTAATGGGTGACTGTTGGGGGTCACACATGCTTGGTTGTGGTGCTCATTGGGGTCCACACTGACACCTGGTGCAGTGCCAAGGATTAAATTTGAGGTCTCATGCCTGAAAAGTAGATACTGTACCATTGGGCCATCCCTGGACCTGAATCCTGACATCCTATCACCCTGCCATCCTGGCTGCCTCCCTCTCTCTGTGTGTGTGTCTCTCTCTCTGTCCTCTCTTTCTCCCTCTCTCTTTGTCTCTCTGTCTCTTTCTCTCTCTCTATTGTTGAAGATCAAACCCAGGGTTTCACACATGCCTAGTGTGTTCTTTACAACTGAGCTATATCCTTGGCAGTGTAAGGAACATCTTTAAGTGTCCTTTTGAAATTTCAGGACAACTTTCCAGACAAAATTGTGAACAAAAATATGTAAACATTAAAATGTTTTATCTATTTTTCCTGATCTTTCTCTTCCAGCCTGGGATGAGAATTCTCCAAATGATTGAGAATTCGGAGATTCTCAATCCCTCTGCTCAGAGGGAAAACCAGGGGCTGGAGCGATAGCACAGCGGGTAGGGCGTTTGCCTTGCACGCGGCCGACCCGGGTTCAAATCCCAGCATCCCATATGGTCCCCTGAGCACCGCCAGGGGTGGTTCCTGAGTGCATGAGCCAGGAGTGACCCCTGTGCATCACTGAGTGTGACCCAAAAAGAAAAAAAAATCAGAGGGAAAACCAGTTCCCAGAAAGAGGGATGATGTGGTAGAAAATTTTGCTCTTCTCTTGTCTTTGCTGTTTGTTTTTTGTTTTTAATTTTGGACTGGAGCGATAGTACATCGGGCAGGATAGCACACCGAGTAGGGTGGATTTTGCCCATTCATCCTTCAAAATAGTAGGATAGTAGAATATAGTAGAATATTTTAATAGTAGAATAGTAGGTAATTCTTACCTCTACCAATAACATGATGCTCATTTCTTTTCTGCTTGTTTTCAATTTGCTTTGGAGCCATTCTTGGCTGTACTTAGAGGTCACTCCCGGTTCTGTGCTCAAACCCAGGTTGGCCACTTTGAGTTTCAAGAGAAAAGTGTGGGTGTGTGCTGGATGCAAGCATTCGGTGGCCGAGAACCATCCCCCTGGCCAGCCCACTGCGACAACTAGACGAAGGACAGCGGGAACGGAGAAACAGGGACTCTGGCTGTTTGGTAGTTTATTTCTCTCTCCTCCCCAGCGTAGTTCGATTTCTCCCTTACAGCACAATTGTAGTCATAGCTTTGGTCATAGTCATCACAGTTCCATCATCCTAGTCCCTGTCAAAGTCCTCGTCTTCTCGTCTAGTCCCTATCTCCGTCACAGTCCCACTCTCCCCTTACAGCGTAGTCATATAGAAACTATGAAGGGTGGAGGTGCATATAGTGGGGTTGAACATTATCATAACAGCAAACAGAGGTAAAGCCACTTCTTCAGGTGACATTCTTAGAGATTAACTCAAGGACAAAATCTCATCTGAGGGTTCAGCACTCCAGATTACTAGAAGATCCGCACAAGGGCGGAATTCCATCCAGGGTGTATTGCTTTCTCCTTTCCTCAGCTAGTAATCCATTTCAACAATCATAGTAAATTTACTTTTTATAATATTCCTAGTCATTTTGTACGAACACAGTAAGAGATATATTAAGCTTGAAGGTTGGCTCTTCCTGGGGACATCTCGCTATATATCCCAGACCACAGTCCTCAGGCCAGGTTAGTCTTTCCTAACTCCAGCAAGGTCCTTACTCAGTTACTCCTTTTTGGGTCATGGCAGAGTCTGTTCCATGACCGTGCTCATAATTTATTATATTTACGGTACTTAGCTTGTCCCTTTTCGATGCCAGAGTAGCTTACAGCTTGCCCTGGGTCATTCAGTCCCTTTGTCAGGACCCTGCTCTTGGAGTACTAGGAATTAGGGCAACTGAGGCTTAAGTCAAGTAAATGTGGATGTCCAGGAATAAATATTATTTTGGAGTCAATTCCTGTGTTACAAAGCATAGCATGAACTGTCTGTGTCTATATAAAAAGGACATTGCTAAACCATGCAAGGGACATAAAGGAAAGAGAAAATCCTATGTAGGATTATTAGTGCTTGATGGAATTGGGTGTGCCTCAGGGGCACGGGTGTGGGAGTAACTCAATAAAACTAAGCTCCCTGCGGGGAGCAAGGTTCAGCCCAGTGTTATCCAACAGGCCAGGTATAAGGCAAGCACCTCACCCCCGTACTATCTCTCCAGCTCTAATGATGTTTATTTCTCAACATCTTTCTAACAGAAAGTCTTATCAGTTTCTATTCTGATAAGTATTTCATCTCACTTTTTATTATTTATCCATTTGTTAGTGAAGTTGTTAATCTCCTTGTTGGCTATTTAGATATCTTATTTTGTAAAATGATCTTATATCCCTTATCTATTTTCTCTTCTTTCTTTCTTTCTTTCTTTTATATTTTCCTTTCTTTCTTTCTTTCTTTCTTTCTTTCTTTCTTTCTTTCTTTCTTTCTTTCTTTCTTTCTTTCTTTCTTTTATGTTTTCTTTCTTTCTTTTCTTTTTCTTTCTTTCTCTTTCTTTCTTTTATATTTTCTTTCTCTTTCTTTCTTTCTTTTATATTTTCTTTATCTTTCTTTCTTTCTTTCTTTCTTTCTTTCTTTCTTTCTTTCTTTCTTTCTTTCTTTCTTTCTTTCTTTCTTTCTTTCTTTCTTTCTTTCCTTCTTTCTTCCTTCCATCCTTTCTTTCTTCCTTTCTTTCTCTCTCTCCCTCCCTCCTTCCTTTCCTCCCTCCCTCCCTCCCTTCCTTCCTTCCTTCCTTCCTTCCTTCCTTCCTTCCTTCCTTCCTTCCTTCCTTCCTTCCTTCCTTCCTTCCCTCCCTCCTTCTTTCCTTCCTTCCTGCCTGCCTTCCTGCCTTCCTTTTTTTTTTTTTTTTTTTTTGCTTTTTGGGTCACACCCGGCAATGCACAGGGGTTACTCCTGGCTCATGCACTCAGGAATTACTCCTGGCGGTGCTCGGGGGACCATATGGGATGCTGGGAAACGAACCCGGGTCGGCCGCGTGCAAGGCAAACGCCCTACCCGCTGTGCTATTGCTCCAGCCCCCTGCCTTCCTTTTATGCTGGGGATCAAACCCAGGGCCTCACACATGCAAGAAAAGTACTTTATTGTTGCGTTGCACCTCCAGTTCCCTTTGATTTCTTATTGCTTTTTAAAAGCTCTTTACATGTTAGGAATTTAACCTCTGACCACCTGGTTTCTAGATTCCAGGAGCTGGGCATCATGGTTCCACACAGACTCCCTAAAGACTGGAGCAATTCTGCCTCCGGTCAGTGGAGGGCAGCAGTGGGTAAGATTCTCTTGCAGGCAGGACACACAGGTCTCCAGGAGCTGGACACAAACACACACACACACACACACACACACACACACACACACACACACACACACAGTGCCCTCACACACTACCCTTGCAAAGACCTCAACGGAGAGCTCCTCAGAGGACGATGTGGTTCACTGATTCTCCTCAAGTCCCACTGCTTTGCAACAGTCTGAGTTCCAGGTACATCATTGAGAATCAGCGTCTTTTAGTCTAATCCCAAGGGTTTCCCAACACAGTTTACTTCCCTAGAGACTAAACTCTGGGAAGAACCAGGTTCTGAACTCACAGTGGAGTCAGTCAGACTTCAAACTCTGTCGCCTTCTGGGACCAGAGTGACAGCATGGCGGGGAGAGCGCTTGTTTCGCACACGTCTGATCCAGGTACTATCCCCGGCATCCCATATGGTTCCCTGGGACTGCCAGGAGTGATTCCTGAATGCCGAGCGGGAGTAACCCCTGAGCATTGCTGGGTGTGACCCCGAAACAAACAAACCAGAAGAACAAAGCAAAAACAACCCCCTGTGACCTTCTGGCTATGGCTGGGTGCTGCCTCCAAGACCTCAATTTCCTTGTCTGGAAAGTGGGTCCAGAGATCCTTCTTTGAAGGGTGTGGTGAAAGAAAAGTAGACTGAAGGAAAATGTAGCCCGGCTTGTCGGTGCTCAGTGAGGGGGAGCGCAGCTCACCCGCGAGCCCTTAGCCCTCGCTGACTGAAGAGGCAGAGAGGAGGTTCTGGCTGGAACAGCCAGGTCTCCCCTCAACCCTTCCCCGCAAACCTGCCTGGGCTACATCACTCTGCGCCTCAGCCAGAGGCCAGAGAGCTAGGCCAGAGGCTAAGGCTCTTGCCCTGCCTGTGACCAACTCAGCATCATATATGGTCCCCCGAGGTCCACCA